>NC_074665.1:70875111-71193030 GCF_029448725.1 Salvelinus fontinalis
TATTGTACTGACCTTGACTTTACTCTACCCTACAGTACTGTATTGTACTGACCTGTACTCTACTCTACAGAACTGTATTGTACTGACCTATACTCTACTCTACAGTACTGTATTGTACTGACCTATACTCTACCCTACAGTACTGTATTGTACTGACCTATACTCTACTCTACTCTACAGAACTGTATTGTACTGACCTGTACTTTACTCTACAGTACTGTATTGTACTGACCTATACTCTACCCTACAGTATTGTATTGTACTGACCTTTACTTTACTCTACCCTACAGAACTGTATTGTACTGACCTATACTCTACTCTACAGTATTGTATTGTACTGACCTTTACTTTACTCTACCCTACAGAACTGTATTGTACTGACCTGTACTCTACTCTACAGTACTGTATTGTACTGACCTATACTCTACCCTACAGTACTGTATTGTACTGACCTATACTCTACCCTAGAGTATTGTATTGTACTGACCTTTACTTTACTCTACAGTATTGTATTGTACTGACCTATACTCTACTCTACCCTACAGTACTGTATTGTACTGACCTATACTCTACCCTAGAGTATTGTATTGTACTGACCTTTACTTTACTCTACAGTACTGTATTGTACTGACCTTTACTTTACTCTACAGTACTGTATTGTACTGACCTATACTCTACCCTACAGTATTGTATTGTACTGACCTATACTCTACCCTACAGTACTGTATTGTACTGACCTATACTCTACCCTACAGCACTGTATTGTACTGACCTGTACTCTACTCTACAGTACTGTATTGTACTGACCTGTACTCTACTCTACCCTACAGAACTGTATTGTACTGACCTATACTCTACTCTACAGTATTGTATTGTACTGACCTGTACTCTACTCTACCCTACAGCACTGTATTGTACTGACCTGTACTCTACTCTACTCTACTCTACCCTACAGAACTGTATTGTACTGACCTGTACTCTACTCTACAGTACTGTATTGTACTGACCTGTACTCTACTCTACAGTACTGTATTGTATTGACCTGTACTCTACTCTACCCTACAGTACTGGAGTGTACTAATCTGTACTCTAATCTACAGTACTGTATTGTACTGACCTGTACTCTACTCTACCCTACATAACTGTATTGTACTGACCTGTACTCTACTCTACAGTACTGTATTGTACTGACCTGTACTCTACTCTACCCTACAGTACTGTATTGTACTGACATGTACTGACCTATACTCTACCCTACAGTACTGTATTGTACTGACCTGTACTCTACTCTACCCTACAGTATTGTATTGTACTGACATGTACTGACCTATACTCTACCCTACAGTATTGTATTGTACTGACCTTTACTTTACTCTACAGTGCTGTATTGTACTGACCTATACTCTACCCTACAGTACTGTATTATACTGACCTTTACTTTACTCTACAGTACTGTATTGTACTGACCTGTACTCTACCCTACAGTACTGTATTATACTGACCTTTACTTTACTCTACAGTACTGTATTGTACTGACCTGTACTCTACTCTACCCTACAGAACTGTATTGTACTGACCTGTACTCTACCCTACAGCACTGTATTGTACTGACCTGTACTCTACAGTACTGTATTGTACTGACCTGTACTCTACTCTACAGTACTGTATTGTACTGACCTGTACTCTACTCTACCCTACAGTACTGTATTGTACTGACCTGTACTCTACTCTACCCTACAGAACTGTATTGTACTGACCTGTACTCTACCCTACAGCACTGTATTGTACTGACCTGTACTCTACAGTACTGTATTGTACTGACCTGTACTCTACTCTACAGTACTGTATTGTACTGACCTGTACTCTACCCTACAGTACTGTATTGTACTGACCTGTACTCTACTCTACCCTACAGTACTGTATTGTACTGACATGTACTGACCTATACTCTACCCTACAGTACTGTATTGTACTGACCTGTACTCTACTCTACAGTACTGTATTGTACTGACCTGTACTCTACCCTACAGTACTGTATTGTACTGACCTGTACTCTACTCTACCCTACAGTACTGTATTGTACTGACATGTACTGACCTATACTCTACCCTACAGTATTGTATTGTACTGACCTTTACTTTACTCTACCCTACAGCACTGTATTGTACTGACCTGTACTCTACCCTACCCTACAGAACTGTATTGTACTGACCTGTACTCTACCCTACCCTACAGTACTGTATTGTACTGACCTGTACTCTACTCTACAGTACTGTATTGTACTGACCTGTACTCTACTCTACCGTACTAGTACTGTATTGTACTGACCTATACTCTACTCTACCCTACAGTACTGTATTGTACTGACCTGTACTCTACTCTACCCTACAGTACTGTATTATACTGACCTTTACTTTACTCTACAGTACTGTATTGTACTGACCTGTCCTCTACTCTACCCTACAGAACTGTATTGTACTGACCTGTACTCTACCCTACAGCACTGTATTGTACTGACCTGTACTCTACTCTACAGTACTGTATTGTACTGACCTGTACTCTACTCTACCGTACTAGTACTGTATTGACCTATACTCTACTCTACAGTACTGTATTGTACTGACCTGTACTCTACTCTACCCTACAGTACTGTATTGTACTGACCTGTACTCTACTCTACAGTACTGTATTGTACTGACCTGTACTCTACCCTACAGAACTGTATTGTACTGACCTATACTCTACTCTACCCTACAGTACTGTATTGTACTGACCTATACTCTACTCTACCCTACAGAACTGTATTGTACTGACCTGTACTCTACTCTACAGTACTGTATTGTACTGACCTGTACTCTACTCTACTCTACTGTATTGTACTGACCTGTACTCTACTCTACCCTACAGTACTGTATTGTACTGACCTGTACCCTACTCTACAGTACTGTATTGTACTGACCTGTACTCTACCCTACAGAACTGTATTGTACTGACCTATACTCTACTCTACCCTACAGTACTGTATTGTACTGACCTATACTCTACTCTACCCTAAAGAACTGTATTGTACTGACCTGTACTCTACCCTACAGTACTGTATTGTAATGACCTGTACTCTACTCTACCCTACAGTACTGTATTGTACTGACCTGTACTCTACTCTACCCTACAGTACTGTATTGTACTGACCTATACTCTACTCTACCCTACAGAACTGTATTGTACTGACCTGTACTCTACTCTACCCTACAGTACTGTATTGTACTGACCTGTACTCTACTCTACAGTACTGTATTGTACTGACCTGTACTCTACAGTACTGTATTGTACTGACCTGTACTCTACAGTACTGTATTGTACTGACCTGTACTCTACTCTACCCTACAGTACTGTATTGTACTGACCTTTACTCTACTCTACAGTACTGTATTGTACTGACCTGTACTCTACCCTACAGTACTGTATTGTACTG
Source organism: Salvelinus fontinalis (assembly GCF_029448725.1). Classification (NCBI taxonomy): domain Eukaryota; kingdom Metazoa; phylum Chordata; class Actinopteri; order Salmoniformes; family Salmonidae; genus Salvelinus; species Salvelinus fontinalis. The sequence goes on from NC_074665.1 coordinate 70,878,584, forward strand.
ACCTGTACTCTACTCTACCCTACAGAACTGTATTGTACTGACCTGTACTTTTCAACGTCCATGGACATCCGGTGTCAGTCGGTGCTCAGTGGGTGAGAGGGCAGGTTACAGTAAATGGAAAGAGAGGGGGCTTATGGGTAGGTTTCAGTTAGAGCCGGAAGAAGTGACATTAACCCCTATCAGTCTCGTGACCACAGCAAATATGGGCTTTTCATTTATCTGCATGTCCGGTCCTTATTCGTGCTTTACAATGTTATTTTCAGGACAACCAGGGCTACAAGTACAACACAAATCAATGTCACATAAACAGTTGCATTCATAAGGTCCGCCAAAGCAAAAAAAATGATACAAATGTATTTATATGAATGCTGTAAGTACTGTAGATAAATGATTTAGTCCTGGGAAATGAATATCGAACTAGTCAGTGTGGAGTTTGTGACTACGTGAGTCCCATACAGTATTATAGACACTACACTACCGTTGAATGACTCTTCTGTAGCTTGCGAGCGTCATAGATAGCTTTTAATAGTACGTAGCTCAAACCATTCGGACTCTACAGACCACAGGAGGTTGGTGGCACCTTAACTGGGGAGGATGGGCTCGTGGTAATGGCTGGAGCAGAATAGGTAGAATGGTATCAAATACATCAAACATGGTTTTCATGTGTTTGATGTCATTCCATTCGCTCCATTCCAGCCATTATTATGAGCCGTCCTCCCCTCAGCAGCCTCCACTGTCTCACAAACACCGCTCTAGCTCAGCCCCCGTTAATCACACAAACGAATGGTTGGTATCTACAGATGCAGAAGAAATAGACAAATCCAATGGTATATACAAATCTAATGTTTAAAAGGGGTTAAAAGTCCAAAACTCGCTTGCGTTATGGTGGGACTCGTTGGGTTAACTGGAGAGAGAGAGAGAAGGGAGATTGTCCAGACTGTTTTCAGACTCTTGCTTTGACCACCACGTGACAAAAATATATAATATTTTTTTGCTGAACATTACATTTACATTTACATTTAAGTCATTTAGCAGACGCTCTTATCCAGAGCGACTTACAAATTGGTGCATTCACCTCAACATAACAGAATGCCAGTGGGAGGACAGTAGCAGGTGACTCAACTGTGGTTTGTGACTACTATGAATTCCCATTGTAGCCAATTCAGTTGCAGTCATTCTGTTACAGATTTGTGGGTGATTTTAATCACTTAATTAAAATGTAGTTGTGGCGAGTCATTCAAATATTTTGGGGAGTGATTTACTCACAACTCTTTTGGTGCAACCGTCAGTGAAAGTGTCATGAACATGCCTCTTTATAGAACCTTCAAAAAAGGGTTCTATATAGCACCAAAAAGCCTTCTGCTATGGTTACATAATAACCCTTATTTGGCACTATATAGAAAAGGCATGTTTGTGAGTGTAGGCAAAATTACTAAAACAGACAGAAGGTAAAATAATATGTGCAAAACTCAATATAAATGTAGATATTAGTTGTCAGGGGTCTTCAACATGACTGTCTTTTGATGTATTTCTAATAGCTGTAAGACTGTTTCTGCTAGGTACTATTCAGTAGGTGTTTTCTAAGACCCCTTTTCCATCTGTTTCATCACAAATCAAAGCTTTTGCTTATTTCTTTTAATCTAAAACGTCATGTGAACTTATAGGTCATGAACTTCACTCCCATGAACACACACACACAACAAAAACACTACAGGGTTTTTTACTCAACACCAGTCACCCTGGAGACCATGCAGATACAGAAGTTTTAGTGTGTGTGTGTGTGTGTGTGTGTGTGTGTGCGTGCGTGCATTTAATGCATTTAATAATCAAACCAAAAAGCACTAATCACTATTGTGTGTGTGTGTGTGTTATCGTGGCAGACTGTGGAGCCCTATGTAAAGCTTCCTGCTTAACAGAACAGGAAGTCAGGGAAAGGTCTAGCATACCCAAGCACAACACTGAACCTGAGGAAGGACACAAATGTCAGCTACCTGGGTTTACACACCGACCTGCGCACACACACACGACACGACACGTAGAAATGCCAACTCTCCTCTGTCCCCCTGAACAGCTCTGCTGAACACAATAAAAATCTAAATGGCTGCCCTGGAGAAACGTGTTCCAGTAGCTGTAGCTCACCACCACAGTTAGCGTTGAAATACTGCTTCCTGGGTAATTACAGTACGTGGGTTGTGTGTGTTTATAAAGGCTGGAGGGAGGCGGTTGAACAATGCCTGTGTGACATGAATAAATGATCAGTCGAAGACTTACTGTCTGACTGACTGTCTGACTGTAAAGGAGTCTTGTTGTCTTACTTCACTTTGGATGTTCTGGAGGACACAGAGGACACGTGGGAGGACAGAGAACACAGGGGGAGGAGAGGTGTCTGCTTACGCGTGGGGTGGTGGTGGAGTTAGAACCCTGAACGATCAAAGAGGGGGAATAAAAACGATAGCGATTGACTTTCACTTGTATGCATAGCCCAGCTCTTTTAGTCAGGGTGACATAGTGATGCTGATGGCTACGTAAGCCTCATGGCTCTAACACAGGATCAGGCTGGCTGAGATGGAGCCCAGCGGAAGGGAGGTAAATGCTAACTGCAGGGGGATAACTGCACAACCTGACATATCCTACAAAAGGATGGACCACAGGCGGATGGGAGGGTTGGTTGAAGGAGGGTCTGGAAAAGGTCAAATCACACACAGGCGAACATCAGAGTCAGTGGCCGTGCATCCATCAGCCAACACATAGCAGAACCTAGGAATATCTTCCCATGATTCATCCCTCCATCTCTTTTTTCTTTCTGTCTCATTACATCATTGGTTCGGCCTAGGGACTGTTATTTGTATGAATATTTCGATCCTGGACTTGGAGTCTCTCCTCCTGTCTGTAACACTTAACTTCCTGTTGTCATTGTGCATTCCCGTGGCGACGGTGTTCTTCTCTGGTGCTCAGAGATAGAGATAGTAATACTCTGTATGATAAGATACCCCGCTCTTCATAACAGGGAAACCTGCTGGAAGGCATTTCATTTCCCACAGTGTGTGAGTATGTGTGCGTGTGTAAGAATAAACACTCACTATGCAGAGGACATGGACACGTGTCGCACATGCAAACACACACTCTTCCGTTTGTGTCTCCCATATCAGGATGAATCACTAAGAAAAGAAGAGGCTCAGCGGAGCAGAGGAGATACCACCTGTTACACATCACTGAAGGAACAGCATGGTGTGTCTGTCCTCCATCCATCTCCTCCTTTTTCTTCCATTCATCCTCTCTCTCTCTCGTTGTTATTTTTACCCAACTAAGGGTTGAGAGGGCCAGCGGTTACCACGGAAACAGATTGGACAGACAGCCATGTAGGATCATCTTCAGCTGTAAATCTCATGTGTTGATCCATGCCAACACACACAAACACACACGTTGTCATGTCTGCTGCCAGTTTGTGCTGATCCTGTGAAAGCTGGTACCACTGCTGGCAGGCTCTTAGTATGTATCATGCTTTTAGGATAATTGGGCATAGAGATAATGCAGAGTGTAAAGATCGCAGTAGAGAACAAAGATGGGATCTACTATCGTAGCAGTCAGTTGTTGGATTTGCTCATCATCCTAAAATAAAGCCACATTTGTAGAACTATAATGGAACAGTTGTACTTTGTATTATGTAGCACTTTAATTAAAGAAGTCTAAAATGTCCTGAACACACCAGTTAACAGAGAGGTGGAGGAACACCTTGGCAAAAGCCTGCTTATTGGCTAAACCAATAAGGCTTGGGACTATAAAGTATCACCAATAGGAAGATGATTATTCTCTAGTACTCTTCACTGTGCTGTAGTGAGCTGTATTGAGCCCACTCACCCTCCACACAACGTCTACATCGATCAGCCCATGGTTCTCTCTCTCATTACATAATCACAGCTCCTCACTCGAGAAACCATTCACAGCTCAATACACAGACCTGGGTGGACCTATTCCCTGTGGATGGAATCCATCCATCCACACACACACACACACACACACACACAGAGACACATGCAGGAACACATGCACCCACGCACACAAACAAACGCACACCATAAAGGCACATCACATGCCTTTATCACTCAAGTGCTATTCCCTGTGTTCTCCTACATTCTGAAAGCATCTTTCCATCTTTCCATAGTGTGGCTGTGTTCTGTTTCAAGCAGCAGTGTGAGTTGTTGGGCTAATGGATGTGCTCTCTATGATTCTGAATATCAGGAAGAGAAGAGCACTCCAACAAACCCCGGCTGTACACAGCGGTTGCTAAGCATGGTTACCAGTAGTTGTAGTTGGAGTCTGTTTTGACACATTTCTGTTTTTGAAGGTTTTCAAGCTGCAATATGTTTTGAGAGCAACCTGACTAAATTCACATAGAAATGTGTGTTTATAGATCTGTCATTCTCATTGAAAGCAAGTCTAAGAAGTAGCAGATCTGTTCTATGTGCGCTATTTCTATGCTTCCCATTCTTAAGTTTTGTTTTTGCGTCTTTTACTTTCGGTTAACATTGTCAAAGCAAGTGAAGTAGATAATAAACAAAAGTGAAATAAACAATAAAAATGTACAGTAAACATTACACTCACAGAAGTTTCAAATGTTATATTATGTCTGTATACAGTGTTGTAGTGATGTGCAAATAGTTAAAGTACAAAAGGGAAAATCAATAAACATAAATATGGGTTGTATTTACGTGTTATGTTTGTTCTTCACTGGTTGCCCTTTTCTTGTGGCAAAAGGTCACAAATCTTGCTGCTGTGGTATTTCTCCCAGTAGATATGGGAGTATATCAAAATTGGGTTTGTTTTCAAATTCTTTGTGGATGTGTGTAATCTGAGGGAAATATGTGTCTCTAATATGGTCCTACATTTGGCAGGAGGTTAGGAAGTCCAGCTCAGTTTCCACCTCATTTTGCGGGCAGTGTGCACAAAGCCTGTCTCGTCTTGAGAGCCAGGTCTGCCTACGGCGGTCTTTCTCAATAGCAAGACTATGCTCACTGAGTCTGAACATAGTCAAGGTTTTCCTTAAGTCTGGGTCAGTCACAGTGGTCAGGTATTCTGCCTCTGTGTACTCTCTGTTTAGGGCCAATTAGCATTCTAGTTTGCTCTGTTTTTTTGTTAATTCTTTCCAACGTGTCAAGTAATTATCTTTTTATTTTCTCATGATTTGGTTGGGTCTAATTGTTGCTATCCTGGGGCTTTGTGTGTTCTGTTTGTGTTTGTGAACAGAGCCCCAGGACCAGCTTGCTTAGTGTACTCTTCTCCATGTTCATCTCTCCGTAGGTGATGGCTTTGTTATGGAAGGTTCGGATATTTTTGCAGAATTCTGCATGCAGAATCTCAATTTAGTGTTTGTCCCATTTTGTGAATTCTTGGTTGGTGAGCGGACCCCAGACCTCACAACAATAAAGGGCAATGGGTTCTATAACTGATTCAAATATTTTTTGACAGATCCTAATTGGTATGTCGAATTTTATGTTCCTTTTGATGGCATAGAAGGCCCTTCTTGCCTTGTCTCTCAGCTCGTTCACAGTTTTGTGGAAGTTACCTGTGGCGCTGATGTTTAGACCGAGGTATGTATAGTTTTTTGTGTGCTCTAGGACAACGGTGTCTCGATGGAATTTGTATTTGTGGTCCTGGCAACTGGACCATTTTTGGAACACCGATATTTTTGTCTGACTGAGATTTACTGTCAGGGCCCAGGTCTGACAGAATCTGTGCAGAAGATCTAGGTCACAGGTGTCAAACTCATTCCACGGGGGGCCGAGTGTCTGCGGGTTTTCGCTCCTCCCTTGTACTTGATTGATGAATTAACATCACTAATTAGTTAGGAACTCCCCACACCTGGTTGTCTAGGGCTTTATTGAAAGGAAAAACCAAAAACCTGCAGACACTAGGCCCTCCGTGGAATGAGTTTGACACCCCTGATCTAGGTGCTTCTGTAGGCCCTCCTTGGTTGGTGACAGAAGCACCAGATCATCAGCAAACAGTAGACATCAGATTCTAGTAGGGTGAGACCGGGTGCTGCTGACTGTTCTAGTGCCCTCGCCAATTCGTTAATATATACTGTATGTTAAAGAGGGTGGGGCTTAAGCTGCATCCTTGTCTCACACCACGGCCCTGTGGAAAGAAATGTGTGTGTTTAAATGCCAATTGTAACCGCACACTTGTTGTTTGCGTACATGGATTTTATAATGTCATATGTTTTTCCCCGAACACCACTTTCCATCAATTTGTATAGTAAACCCTCATGCCAAATTGAGTCAAAGGCTTTTTTGAAATCAACAAAGCATGAGAAGACTTTGTATTTGTTTTGCATGTTTGTCAATTAGGGTGTGCAGGGTGAACAAGTGTTCTGTCTGTTCTGATCAATTTGATGTTATTTGAATGTACAAAAGAAATGTGCTTTTTCAAAAACAAGGACATTTCTAAATGACCCCAAACTTTTGAATGGTAGTGTAAATATTAGGACGAGCAATATCGGAGCGGCATTGACTAAAATACAGTATAATATTATCCTGTTATGGCTGCAAGCTGAATATTGAAAAAACTGGAAAATGTGTGCACATTTTCAAACGGCCTCCTAAGAAACTTTTTATTTTCCAATATGCATATATTTACTACTGTTGGATAGATAACAGTCTGTAGTTTCTAAAAAGGTTTGAATTGTTTCTCTAAGTCGAACAGAAATATTTTTACAGCCATTTTCCCAGCCGAATTGAGTTTTCCAAAATGCGATGTGTCTCTTTAAGACCTTCTCTATAAAAGGCCCTTTGACTTAGGACCATAGGGACACGTCACAGGCGTTCGTCAGACTGTAATGCGGAAGTGAGAATTGAAAGGAGTCGAATATCTCGTCCATGGACTGAATAACACACCTTCTTGTGAGACCTGCGCAGTTAAAAAAAAATTCCGGGCGCGAAGGATAATTTGTTCTCGGCTTCTGGAACAAGGTAGATAACGTTGAATATGATGCCTGACTACGATATTATTTGATACATGTCACAAAATCATCCTAAAGTATGTTTTTTCAATATACTTTAATTATATTATTGCAATTTATTCTGGACTTTAGATGTGAAACGACGGAAGAATTTTTTGAAGAAACGCTTTCTAGCGCCGCAATGCTATCGTGCCTGCTAACCAAAGAGGGAAATAATTCGTTCTGGAACCCAACTAAAGACTCTACTGGACATTGGACCCCGTTACAACATTCTGATGGAATATCAAGAAAGATAAGACCCAATTTGGGATGCTTTTTCATATATATGTCGAACTGTTGAATGCTAACTCTGCTAACTGTGCTAGGCTAGCGCTTGACTAGAATCAATGCTGCCTTATGCTAGCTTATGTTGTTAGCTAATATAACGATATATTGTGTTTTCGCTGTAAAACACTTCAAAAATCGGAAATGTTGGCTTTATTCACACGATATCTGTCTTTCATTAGTTATCCACCATATGTTTTTCTGAAATGTTTTATGAGGTGTAATTAGTAGCCGACGTTGGTGTATGTATTTTCTCTGGCTACTCCCGTCTGGATTCAGACTCTAGCTATGTATTAGCATTTTTGGGTAGCATCAATGTAAAACTGATTTATAGCTAAAATATGCACTTTTTATGAACAAAACATAGATTTATTGTGTAACATGTTATATGACTGTCATCTGAGGTAGTTTTTTCTGGGCTCTTTAGGTTGGTTTTAGTTTATTTCGGTTGGCTTGTGCATGCTACTTCAATCATAATTCATACTTCATAATCATAATTCATACGTGTCTGTCCACTTTTGTATTTGGTGGTGAGCTAACATAAATATATGTGGTGTTTTCTCTGTAAAACATTTAAAAAAATCGGACATGTTGGCTGGATTGACAAGATGTTTATCTTTCAAATGCTGTATTGGACTTGTTAATGTGTAAAAGTTAAATATTTTAAAAAAATAGATTTTGAATTTCGCGCCCTGCAGGGGTGTCATTTTCGGCCGATTTCGGGCTTGCAGCCCAAACAGGTTAAAGTGACCAGTGTTTCCATGTCTATGTATATAGGCCAGCAGCCTCTAAAGTGCAGGATGGAGTAACCGGGTGGTAGCCGGCTAGTGATGGCTATTTAACAGTCTGATGGCTGTTTTTCAGTCTCTCGGTCCCAGCTTTGATGCACCTGTACTGACCGCGTCTTGTGGATGATAGCGGGGTGAACAGGCCATGGCTAGGGTGGATATTGGCCTTTCTGTGACATCGGGTGCTGTAGGTGTCCTGGTGGGCAGGCAGTTTGCCCCTGAAAAAAAAACCTTACAGATACACAATTGAGAGTATCCTGTCGGGCTGTATCACCGCCTGGTACGGCAACTGCAATGCCCGCAACCGCAGGGCTCTCCGGAGGGTGGTGCGCTCTGTCCAACGCATCACAGGGATTACAGGAGGGGGCTGAGAATGCACCCTTGTGGGGCCCCTGTGTTGAGGATCATTCTTACATAGGTATTTCTCTTGGGATAGGGCAGTGTGTAGTGCAATAGCGATTGCTTCATCTGTAGATCTATTGGGGCGGTAAGCGAATTGAAGTGGGTCTAGGGTGTCAAGTAAGGTAGAGGTGATATGATCCTTGACTAGTCTCTCACATCACTTCAAGATGATAGTCATTTAGTTCAGTTACCTTTGCTTTCTTGGGTACAGGAACAATGGTGGACATCTTGAAGCAAGTGGGGACAGCAGACTGGGATAGGTAGAGATTGAATATGTCCTTAAACACTCCAGCCAGCTGGTCCGCGCATGAGGACATGGCTAGGGATGCTGCCTGAGCCGGCAGCCTTGCGAGGGTTAAAGTGCTTAAATGTCTTAGGTCGGCCACCGAGAATGAGAGCCCACAGTCCTTTGGAGCGGGCCGAGTCGATGGCACTGTGTTATCCTCAAAGCGGGCGAAGAAGGTGTTAAGCTTGTCCGGGAGCAAGACGTCGGTGTCCACGATGTGGCTGGTTTTCCGTTTGTAATCCGTGATTGTCTTTACACCCTGCCACATACGTCTCGTGTCTGAGCTGTTGAATTGCGACTCAACTTTGTCTCTGTACTGGTGTTTTGCCTGTTTGATTGCCTTACGGATGGAATAACTACACTGTTTGTATTCAACCATATTCCCAGTCACCTTGCCATGGTTAAATGTGGTGGTTCGCACTTTCAGTTTAGCTGTTTCTGGTTTGGGTAGATTTTAATAGTCATAGTGAGAACAACATCCCCAATACACTTCCTGATGAACTCAGTCACCATGTTTGTGTATTCATCAATGTTATTCTCCGAGGCTACCCGGAACATATCCCAGTCCACGTGATCAAAACGAACTTGAAGCATGGATTCCCATTGGTCAGACCAGCGTTGAATAGACCTTAGCAAGGGTACTTCCTGTTTGAGTTTCTGCCTATAGGAAGGGAGGAGCAAAATGGAGTTGTGATCTGATTTGCCAAAGGGAGGGCCTTGCAGGCATCTCGGAAGAGAGAATAGCAGTGCTCGAGTGTTTTCTCAGTGCGAGTTCTACATTAAATGTGTTCATAGAACTTTGGTAGCGTTTTCCTCAAATTTGCTTTGTTAAAATCCCCAGCTACAATAAATGCGGCCTCAGGATATGTGGTTTCCAGATTGCATAAAGTCCAGTGTAGTTCCTTGAGGGCCGTAGTGGTATCGGCTTGAGGGGGAATATACACGGCTGTAACTATAAACAAAGAGAATTCTCTTGGGAGGTAATACGGTCGGCATTTGATTGTGAGGGATTATAGGTCGGGTGAACAAAAGGACTTGAGTTTCTGTAAGTTATCACAATCACACCATGAGTAGTTAATCATGAAACATACACCACCGCCCTTCTTCTTCCCGAAGAGTTCTTTATTCCTGTCTGCGCATTGTACTGAGGAGCCAGCTATGGACGGGGACATTATATCTGGAGAGAGCCATGATTCCGTGAAACAGAGTATGTTACAGGCCCTGATGTCTCTCTGGAAGGAAATGCTTGTCTACTTTATTATCCAGAGACTGAACACTATCGAGTAATATACACAGAAACGGTAGATGGTGTGCCCGCCTCCTGAGTCGGACTAGAAGCCCACTCCCGAATACCTCTTCTCCGCCAGCGCAGTCTTGGAGCAGCCTCTGAGATAAGTTCAATTGGCCTGATGGGTGCGAACAAAGGATCCAAACAAAAGATACAATTCGGGAAAGTCATATTTCCGGTCGTAATCCTGGTGAGTTACCACCGCTCTGAAATGTAAAAGTTATTTCCGGCTGTATGTAAAAACACAAAAAAATGTTCTGGGCTAATAATGTAATAAATAACACACAAAAAAAACAGTATACTGCAAAAAAACTAAGTTTCTTAGGTGCAAGAAGCAGAGCTGCCATGTCTGTTGTCACTAATAGATCAACAATCTGATTTTGTGATATTAGTAATATTCTGTACTGTTTTGCCCAGTGAGATACAGTTTATCAGGCTCTAGTGGTCAGTCTGCAAACAGAGATTACATCATAACAGACTGGAAGTCCATTCTACCTCTCTGTCTGTGAGACACTGGAATGAGTCCACTGTGAATCAAGGGTTGCATCCCAAATGGCACCCTATTCTCTAGTACGTAGTGCACTACTATTGACCAGAACCCTATAGGCCATGGTAAAAAATACTGCACTATGTAGGGAATAGGTTGCAGCCAATGTCTCGTTAATGGCTGGGCTGCATTTATGTATTGTGTTTCATCTGAGAAGCCCCAATTGTTTTATACCGAAGAAGGTTCAATGCACTATGTGAAAGCAATTGTGACGCAGACATTATACTGACATTAAACTGGCATTATACTGACATTATACAGACATTATATAGACATTATACTGACACTATACTGACATTATGCTGGCATTATACTGACATTAAACTGGCATTATACTGACATTATACAGACATTATACAGACATTATACAGACATTATACAGACATTATACAGACATTATACTGACATTTTACTGACATTTTACTGACATTTTACTGACATTTTACTGACATTATGCTGACATTATACTGACATTATACTGACATTATACTGACATTATACTGGCATTATACTGACATTATACTGACATTATACTGACATTATACTGACATTATGCAGACATTATGCAGACATTATATTGACATTATACTGACATTATGCTGGCATTATGCTGGCATTATACTGACATTAAACAGACATTATACAGACATTATACAGACATTATACAGACATTATACAGACATTATACAGACATTTTACTGACATTATACTGACATTATACTGACATTATACTGACATTTTACTGACATTTTACTGACATTTTACTGACATTATACTGACATTTTACTGACATTTTACTGACATTATGCTGACATTATACTGACATTATGCTGACATTATGCTGACATTATGCTGACATTATACCGACATTATACCGACATTATACTGACATTATACTGACATTATGCTGACATTATGCTGGCATTATACTGGCATTATACTGACATTATACAGACATTATGCAGACATTATGCAGACATTATGCAGAAATTATACTGACATTATACTGACATTATACTGACATTATGCTGGCATTATACTGGCATTATACTGGCATTATACTGGCATTATACTGGCATTATACTGACATTATACTGACATTATACTGACATTATACTGACATTATACTGACATTATGCTGACATTATGCTGACATTATGCTGACATTATGCTGACATTATACTGACATTACGCTGACATTACGCTGACATATGCAGACATTACACTGACATTATACTGACACTATACTGACACTATACTGACATTATACTGACATTATACTGACATTATACTGACACTATACTGACACTATACTGACACTATGCTGACATTATACTGACATTATACTGACATTATACAGACATTGTACTGACATTATACTGACATTATACAGACATTATGCAGACATTGTGCTGACATTATGCTGACATTATACTGGCATTATACTGACATTATGCTGACATTATACTGACATTATACTGACATTATACTGACATTATACTGACATTATGCAGACATTATGCTGACATTATACTGACATTATGCTGACATTATGCTGACATTATGCTGACATTATGCTGACATTATGCTGACATTATACTGACACTATGCTGACATTATACTGACACTATACTGACACTATACTGACACTATGCTGACACTATGCTGACATTATACTGACATTATACTGACATTATACAGACATTGTACAGACATTATACAGACATTATACAGACATTATACAGACATTATACAGACATTGTACTGACATTATGCTGACATTATACTGGCATTATACTGACATTATGCTGACATTATACTGACATTATACTGACATTATACTGACATTATACTGACATTATACTGACACTATGCTGACATTATACTGACATTATACTGACATTATGCTGGCATTATGCTGACATTATACTGACATTATACTGACATTATGCAGACATTATGCAGACATTATGCAGACATTATGCAGACATTATACTGACACTATGCTGACATTATACTGACATTATACAGACATTGTACTGACATTGTACTGACATTATGCTGACATTATACTGACATTATACTGACATTATACTGACATTATACTGACATTATACTGACACTATGCTGACATTATACTGACATTATACTGACATTATACTGACATTATACTGACATTATGCAGACATTATGCAGACATTATGCAGACATTATGCAGACATTATACTGACACTATGCTGGCATTATACTGGCATTATACTGACATTATACTGGCATTATACTGATATTATACTGACATTATGCAGACATTATGCAGACATTATGCAGACATTATGCAGACATTATACTGACATTATACTGGCATTATACTGGCATTATACTGGCATTATACTGGCATCATACTGGCATTATACTGGCATTATACTGACATTATGCAGACATTATGCAGACATTATGCTGACATTACGCTGACATTACGCTGACATTATGCAGACATTATACTGACATTATACTGACACTATGCTGACATTATACTGACATTATACTGACATTATACTGACATTATACTGACATTATACTGACATTATACTGGCATTATACTGACATTATGCTGACATTATACTGACATTATACTGACATTATACTGACACTATGCTGACACTATGCTGACATTATACTGACATTATACTGACATTATACTGACATTATGCTGACATTATGCTGGCATTATGCTGACATTATACTGACATTATACTGACATTATACTGACATTATACTGACATTATGCAGACATTATGCAGACACTATGCTGAAATTATACTGACATTATACTGACATTATACAGACATTGTACTGACATTATGCTGACATTATACAGACATTATACTGACATTATGCTGGCATTATACTGACATTATACTGACATTATGCTGACATTATGCTGACATTGTACTGACATTGTACTGACATTGTACTGACATTGTACTGACATTATACTTGCATTATACTGACATTATACTGACATTATACTGACATTGTACTGACATTGTACTGACATTGTACTGACATTATACTTGCATTATGCTGACATTATACTGACATTATACTGACATTATGCTGGCATTATGCTGGCATTATACTGACATTATACTGACATTATGCAGACATTATATTGACATTATACTGACATTATGCTGACATTATACTGGCATTATACTGACATTATACAGACATTATACAGACAATGTACTGACATTATGCTGACATTATACTGGCATTATACTGACATTATGCTGACATTATACTGACATTATACTGACATTATACTGACACTATGCTGACATTATACTGACATTATACTGACATTATACTGACATTATACTGACATTGTACTGACATTATGCTGACATTATGCTGACATTATGCTGACATTATACTGGCATTATACTGGCATTATGCTGACATTATACAGACATTGTACTGACATTATGCTGACACTATGCTGACACTATGCTGACATTATACAGACATTGTACTGACATTATGCTGACATTATGCTGGCATTATGCTGACACTATGCTGACACTATGCTGACATTATACTGGCATTATACTGGCATTGTGCTGACATTATACAGACATTGTACTGACATTATGCTGGCATTATGCTGGCATTATACTGACATTATACTGACATTATACTGACATTATGCAGACATTATGCTGACACTATGCTGACACTATGCTGACACTATACAGACATTATACAGACATTATACAGACATTATATTGACATTATGCTGACATTATACTGACATTATACTGACATTATACTGGCATTATGCAGACATTATACAGACATTGTACTGACATTGTACTGACATTATGCTGACATTATGCTGGCATTATACTGACATTAAGCTGACATTAAGCTGACATTATACTGACATTATGCTGACATTATGCTGACATTATGCTGACATTATGCTGACATTACGCTGACATTACGCTGACATTATACTGACATTATGCTGACACTACGCTGACATTATACTGACATTATGCTGACACTATGCTGACATTATGCTGACATTATACTGACATTATACTGACACTATGCTGACATTATACAGACATTATACTGACATTATGCTGACATTATGCTGACATTATGCTGACATTATACTGACATTATACTGACATTATGCTGGCATTATGCTGGCATTATACTGACATTATACTGACATTATGCAGACATTATATTGACATTATACTGACACTATGCTGACATTATACTGACATTATACTGACACTATGCTGACACTATGCTGACATTATACTGACATTATACTGACATTATACAGACATTATGCAGACATTATACTGACATTATGCTGACATTATACTGGCATTATACTGACATTATACAGACATTATACAGACAATGTACTGACATTAGGCTGACATTATACTGGCATTATACTGACATTATGCTGACATTATACTGACATTATACTGACACTATGCTGACACTATGCTGACATTATACTGACATTATACTGACATTATACTGACATTATACTGACATTATACTGACATTATGCTGACATTATGCTGACATTATGCTGGCATTATACTGACATTATACTGACATTATGCAGACATTATGCTGACATTATGCTGACATTATACTGGCATTATGCAGACATTATACAGACATTGTACTGACATTATGCTGACATTATGCTGGCATTATACTGACATTAAGCTGACATTAAGCTGACATTATACTGACATTATGCTGACATTATACTGACATTATGCTGACATTATACTGACATTATACTGACATTATGCTGACATTATGCTGACATTATGCTGACATTATACTGACATTATACTGACATTATACTGACATTATACTGACATTGTACTGGCATTATACTGACATTATGCTGACATTATACTGACATTATACTGACATTATACTGACATTATACTGACATTATGCTGACACTATACTGGCATTATACTGACATTATGCTGGCATTATGCTGACATTATGCTGACATTATACTGGCATTATGCAGACATTATACAGACATTGTACTGACATTATGCTGACATTATGCTGGCATTATACTGACATTAAGCTGACATTAAGCTGACATTATACTGACATTATGCTGACATTATACTGACATTATGCTGACATTATACTGACATTATACTGACATTATGCTGACATTATGCTGACATTATACTGACATTATACTGACATTATACTGACATTATACTGACATTATACTGACATTGTACTGACATTGTACTGACATTATGCTGACATTATACTGACATTATACTGACATTATACTGACATTATACTGACATTATGCTGACATTATGCTGACACTATACTGGCATTATACTGACATTATGCTGACATTATACTGACATTATACTGACATTATACTGACATTATGCTGGCATTATACTGACATTATACTGACATTATGCTGACATTATACAGACATTATACTGACATTATACTGACATTATACTGACATTATGCTGACATTATGCTGACATTATACAGACATTATACTGACATTATACTGTATTAAGTCGTTCTTCATCTTCATCTTCTACTGTCTCTGTTCTTTTGTTTATAGAGGAAATGGAGCATCTCAGCAAGAAAATGTATTCTTAAACATTCTCCAATGAAATCTTTTGAAACAGCAGTTTAAATGACTCTCCATTGACTGCTCCTTAGCTTTTTGTACTGCATGCTACTGTCCAAGGTGCTGAAATGCCAACACAGATGGAGCATAGCATTGAGCAGTCCTCTTTGTCAGCCCTGCTACACACACACACACACAGACACAGACACACACACACACACATTTTACATATGGGTGGTCTTGGGAATCAAACCTACTATCCTGGCGTTGCAAGAGAGACCGTGTCTGTGCCTCGACCTACGTTGGGCAAAACTAAACATGGCGGTGTTCGCCTTAGCAATCTCATTAGGATAAAGACCTCCTCCAGTCCTGACATTATTGAAAGAGATCGTGATACCTCACATCTCAAAATAGGGTTACTTAATGTTAGATCCCTCACTTCAAAGGCAGTTATAGTCAATTAACTAATCACTGATCATAATCTTGGTGTGATTGGCCTGACTGAAACATGGCTTAAGCCTGATGAATTTACTGTGTTAAATGAGGCCTCACCTCCTGGTTACACTAGTGACCATATCCCCCGTGCATCCCGCAAAGGCGGAGGTGTTGCTAACATTTACGATAGCAAATTTCAATTTACAAAAAAAAAAATGACGTTTTCGTCTTTTGAGCTTCTAGTCATGAAATCTATGCAGCCTACTCAATCACTTTTTATAGCTACTGTTTACAGGCCTCCTGGGCCATATACAGCGTTCCTCTCTGAGTTCCCTATCGGACCTTGTAGTCATAGCAGATCATATTCTAATTTTTGGTGATTTTAATATTCATATGGAGAAGTCCACAGACCCACTCCAAAAGGCTTTCGGAGCCATCATCGACTCAGTGGGTTTTGTCCAACATGTCTCTGGACCTACTCACTGCCACAGTCATACTCTGGACCTAGTTTTGTCCCATGGAATAAATGTTGTAGATCTTAATGTTTTTCCTCATAATCCTGGACTATCGGACCACCATTTTATTACGTTTGCAATCGCAACAAATAATCTGCTCAGACCCCAACCAAGGAGCATCAAAAGTCGTGCTATAAATTCTCAGACAACACAAAAATTCCTTGATGCCCTTCCAGACTCCTTCTGCCTACCCAAGGACGTCAGAGGACAAAAATCAGTTAACCACCTAACTGAGGAACTCAATTTAACCTTGCGCAATACCCTAGATGCAGTTGCACCCCTAAAAACGAAAAACATTTGTCATAAGAAACTAGCTCCCTGGTATACAGAAAATACCCGAGCTCTGAAGCAAGCTTCCAGAAAATTGGAACGGAAATGGCGCCACACCAAACTGTAAGTCTTCCGACTAGCTTGGAAAGACAGTACCGTGCAGTATCGAAGAGCCCTCACTGCTGCTCGATCATCCTACTTTTCCAACTTAATTGAGGAAAATAAGAACAATCCAAAATTTATTTTTGATACTGTTGCAAAGCTAACTAAAAAGCAGCATTCCCTAAGAGAGGATGGCTTTCACTTCAGCAGTAATAAATTCATGAACTTCTTTGAGGAAAAGATCATGACCATTAGAAAGCAAATTACGGACTCCTCTTTAAATCTGCGTATTCCTCCAGGGCTTAGCTGTCCTGGATCTGCACAGCTCTGCAAGGGCCTGGGATTGGGAGAGACACTTAAGTGTTTTAGTACTATATCTCTTGACACAATGATGAAAATAATCATGGCCTCTAAACCTTCAAGCTAAATACTGGATCCGATTCCAACTAAACTACTGAAAGAGCTGCTTCATGTGCTTGGCCCTCCTATGTTGAACATAATAAACGGCTCTCTATCCACCGGATGTGTACCAAACTCACTAAAAGTGGCAGTAATAAAGCCTCTCTTGAAAAAGCCAAACCTTGACCCGGAAAATATAAAAAACTATCGGCCTATATCGAATCTTCCATTCCTCTCAAAAATGTTAGAAAAAGCTGTTGCGCAGCAACTCACTGCCTTCCTGAAGACAAACAATGTATACGAAATGCTTCAGTCTGGTTTTAGACCCCATCATAGCACAGACTGCACTTGTGAAGGTGGTGACCTTTTAATGGCGTCAGACCGAGGCTCTGCATCTGTCCTCGTGCTACTAGACCTTAGTGCTGCCTTTGACACCATCGATCACCACATTCTTTTGGAGAGACTGGAAACCCAAATTGGTCTACACGGACAAGTTCTGACCTGGTTTAGATCTTATCTGTCGGAAAGATATCAGTTTGTCTCTGTGAATGGTTTGTCCTCTGACAAATCAACTGTACATTTCGGTGTTCCTCAAGGTTCCGTTTTAGGACCACTATTGTTTTCACTATATATTTTACCTCTTGGGGATGTTATTCGAAAACATAATGTTAACGTTCACTGCTATGCGGATGACACACAGCTGTACATTTCAATGAAACATGGTGAAGCCCCAAAATTGCCCTCACTAGAAGCCTGTGTTTCAGACATAAGGAAGTGGATGGCTGAAAACGTTCTACTTTTAAACTCAGACAAAACAGAGATGCTTGTTCTAGGTCCCAAGAAACAAAGAGATCTTCTGTTAAATCTGACAATTCATCTTGATGGTTGTAAAGTCGTCTCAAATAAAACTGTGAAGGACCTCTGCGTTACTCTTGACCCTGATCTCTCTTTTGACGAACATATCAAGACTGTTTCAAGGACAGCTTTTTTCCATCTACGTAACATTGCAAAAATCAGACATTTTCTGTCCAAAAATGATGCAGAAAAATTAATCCATGCATTTGTTACTTCTAGGTTAGACTACTGCAATGCTCTACTTTCCGGCTACCCGGATAAAGCACTAAATAAACTTCACTTAGTGCTAAATACGGCTGCTAGAATCCTGACTAGAACCAAGAAATTTGATCATATTACTCCAGTGCTAGCTTCCCTACACTGGCTTCCTGTTAAGGCCAGGGCTGATTTCAAGGTTTTACTGTTAACCTATAAAGCGTTACATGGGCTTGCTCCTACCTATCTTTCCGAGTTGGTCCTGCCGTAAATACCTACACGTACGCTACGGTCACAAGACGCAGGCCTCCTAATTGTCCCTAGAATTTCTAAGCAAACAGCTGGAGGCAGGGCTTTCTCCTATAGATCTCCATTTTTATGGAACGGTCTGCCTACCCATGTGAGAGACTCGGCCAGACTCGGTCTCAACCTTTAAGTCTTTACTGAAGACTTGTCTCTTCATTAGGTCATTTGATTGAGTGTAGTCTGGCCCAGGAGTGTGAAGGTGAACGGAAAGGCTCTGGAGCAACGAACCGCCCTTGCTGTCTCTGCCTGGCCGGTTCCCCTCTCTCCACTGGGATTCTCTGCCTCTAACCCTATTACAGGGGCTGAGTCACTGGCTTACTGGTGCTCTTTCATGCCGTTCCTAGGAGGGGTGCCTCACTTGAGTGGGTTGAGTTACTGACGTGATCTTCCTGTCTGGGTTGGCGCCCCCCCTTGGTTTGTGCTGTGGTGGAAATCTTTGTGGGCTATACTCGGCCTTGTCTCAGGATTGTAAGTTGGTGGTTGAAGATATCCCTCTAGTGGTGCGGGGGCTGTGCTTTAGCAAAGTGGGTGGGGTTATATCCTTCCTGTTTGGCCCTGTCCGGGGGTATCATCGGATGGGGCCACAGTGTCTCCTGACCCCTCCTGTCTCAGCCTCCAGTATTTATGCTGCAGTAGTTTAAGTGTCAGGGGGCTAGGGTCAGTTGGTTATATCTGGAGTACTTCTCCTGTAAAATCCAGTGTCCTGTGTGAATTTAAGTATGCTCTCTCTAATTCTCTCCTTCTCTCTCTCGGAGAACCTGAGCCCTAGGACCATACGTCAGGACTACCGGGCATGATGACTCCTTGCTGTCCCCAGTCCACCTGGCCTTGCTGCTGTTCCAGTTTCAACTGTTCTGCCTGCGGTTATGGAACCCCTACCTATCCCAGACCTGCTGCTTTCAACTCTTAATGATCGGCTATGAAAAGCCAACTGACATTTATTCCTGATTATTATTTGACCATGCTTGTCATTTATGAACATTTTGAAAATCTTGGCTCTCTCTAATTCTCTCCTTCTCTCTTTCTTTCTCTCTCTCGGAGGACCTGAGCCCTAGGACCATACATCAGGACTACCGGGCATGATGACTCCTTGCTGTCCCCAGTCCACCGGGCCTTGCTGCTATTCCAGTTTCAACTGTTCTGCCTGCGGTTATGGAACCCCTACCTGTCCCAGACCTGCTGTTTTCAACTCTTAATGATCGGCTATGAAAAGCCAACTGACATTTATTCCTGATTATTATTTGACCATGCTTGTCACTTATGAACATTTTGAACATCTTGGCCATGTTCTGTTATAATCTCCACCCGGCACAGCCAGAAGAGGACTGGCCACCCCTCATAGCCTGGTTCCTCTCTAGGTTTCTTCCTAGGTTTTGGCCTTTCTAGGGAGTTTTTCCTAGCCACCGTGCTTCTACACCTGCATTGCTTGCTGTTTGGGGTTTTAGGCTGGGTTTCTGTACAGCACTTCGAGATATTAGCTGATGTACGAAGGGCTATATAAAATAAAATTGATTTGATTTGATTTAACATTTTGCGGCTCCCGAGAGGCGCATCTCAGTGCTAGAGGTGTCACTACAGACCCTGGTTCAATTCCAGGCTGTATCACAAATGGCCGTGATTGTGAGTCCCAGGGCAGTGCACAATTGGCCCAACGTCGTTTGGGTTAGGGTTTGGCCGGGGTAGGCTGTCATGGTAAATATGAATTTGTTCTTAACCGACTTGCCTAGTTTAATAAAGGATACATTTTAAAAAATTGCCTATTATGACTGAAATCTGTTTTCTTCACCTAGAACATGAATATGAAATGCTTTTCCTGCTATCAGAATTTATAACTCTCCAACTTACTATCCCACGCCTCTGTTATACTTGCACGCACGCACGCACACACACACACACACAGAGCGCTCAGGACATTCACAATATGTAGCATTACTGCAGCAACCTCACCTAAAACACTTTGGCTGTTGAACAGAAATAGACTTTGGGCTTACAGAACACTAGGTTCTTCAGTTCTGAAATTTGCATAAAATAATAGAAAATC
The DNA here is from genome assembly GCF_029448725.1 of Salvelinus fontinalis. Classification (NCBI taxonomy): domain Eukaryota; kingdom Metazoa; phylum Chordata; class Actinopteri; order Salmoniformes; family Salmonidae; genus Salvelinus; species Salvelinus fontinalis. The sequence goes on from NC_074665.1 coordinate 70,899,975, forward strand.
AAATGAGATACTCAACAAAGAATAGTTGAACACCCCAAGGGAAAGTATATAGATGGAAATCCATGATGGTCTCACTCAATAGAACATAGGGAAAAACACAACAACAAAATATTGCTGTATTATACTATGGCACGCATCCAAATTTAGTTTTAGACCAATATCCATATAAACAACATAAACCATCAGTACACTTACTGCAATATTATGAAAATCTTGTCAATGCTATGCCATTACTGTATACATACGATGTCCTTTCTCTTCCAATCAAACAATTACGACATCAATAGAGACGGTAGCTAGCACAGTTTGTTTACCAGAGTCCAATGTCACTGCTCCTCGCCTCCCGAACCCCTGTCGAGAGACCCCTCTCCTCCCCCACCCGTCTGGTGACTGCTCTCCTCCTCTCCTCCCCCACCCCTGTCCGGTGACCCCTCTCCTCTTCAGTCCTTCATAACAAACTGGGTTACAGTCAGTCAAATCCCCAGCGCACATAAACAAAACAACACCACACCCTGCCAGGGCTGCTTCTCCTCCACCTATAGGCCTACTAAGATTAGTCTATTGCTGGGTCAATGGCAAGAGAACAGGCGCTCACCATTTTTCCCAATCCCAATCATTACCATCTCCACCATCCCATCCCCACCTCATCCCTACCCCCCTTTTCACCATCCCATCCCCACCTCATCCCTACCCCATTTCCACCATCCCATCCCCACCTCATCCCTACCCCCCTTTTCACCATCCCATCCCCACCTCATCCCTACCCACTTTTCACCATTCCATCCCCACCTCATCCCCACCCCCCTTTCCACCATCCCAATCCCATCCCTGCCATCTCCATCAACACATCTTACCTAGATCTCCACCTCCTGTCTCTGTCCCTGTGGGGACCCAGGTGCCTCAGCCGCTGCCTGCCCTGAGAGAGTTGTCCAGCGGAGGTAAGGACCAGCTTAAACACCCTGCTGTCTCTCCTCCATGCTGGGTGGGTGCAGTGTTCTGTGCTACTGTGCTGCTGATAACCGATCGGACGCTGAGAAATGTGAAATGGATAACCTGGACGATAGCCTGGGACGCCTGCCAACACTGCCAGTAAAACCCCCATCAACCTCTGCTTCCTGCTGCTCGCTCATAGCATGATGTCATCACAACCCTCCCCAGCACCAAGCCAGAAAATGTTCTGACTCTCTCCCTCTATCTCTCTTTCCCTTTTATCCCTTCTTATATTTCTATCCTCCTCTCGCCCACTCCTCTACTCCTCTACTTCTCTTTCCCACTCAATCTCTCTCCTCCCCTGTCTCTCTACCTCAATCTGTCTCTTTCCCTCCCATCCCTCCGTCTATCTTTCCTTCCCTCTCTTTCCTCCTTTCCTCAATCTATCTATCCTTCCCTCAATCTATCTTGGGGCGGCAGGTAGGTAGCCTAGTGGTTAGAGTGTTGGACTAGTAACTGAAAGGTTGCAAGATCAAAGCCCCGAGCTGACATGGTAAAAATCTGTCATTCTGCCCCTGAAAAAGGCACTTAACCCACTGTTCCTAGGCCGTCATTGAAAATAAGAATTGTTCTTAACTGACTTGCCTCGTAAAATAAATAAAAACCTTTCCTCTATCCCCTTAATCTCTCTCCAGCCTTCTCTTTTCCTCTATCCCCTTAATCTCTCTCCAGCCTTCTCTTTTCCTCTATCCCCTTAATCTCTCTCCAGCCTTCTCTTTCCTCTATCCCCTTAATCTCTCTCCAGCCTTCTCTTTTCCTCTATCCCCTTAATCTCTCTCCAGCCTTCTCTTTTCCTCTATCCCCTTAATCTCTCTCCAGCCTTCTCTTTTCCTCTATCCCCTTAATCTCTCTCCAGCCTTCTCTTTTCCTCTATCCCCTTAATCTCTCTCCAGCCTTCTCTTTTCCTCTATCCCCTTAATCTCTCTCCAGCCTTCTCTTTTCCTCTATCCCCTTAATCTCTCTCCAGCCTTCTCTTTTCCTCTATCCCCTTAATCTCTCTCCAGCCTTCTCTTTTCCTCTATCCCCTTAATCTCTCTCCAGCCTTCTCTTTTCCTCTATCCCCTTAATCTCTCTCCAGCCTTCTCTTTTCCTCTATCCCCTTAATCTCTCTCCAGCCTTCTCTTTCCTCTATCCCCTTAATCTCTCTCCAGCCTTCTCTTTTCCTCTATCCCCTTAATCTCTCTCCAGCCTTCTCTTTTCCTCTATCCCCTTAATCTCTCTCCAGCCTTCTCTTTTCCTCTATCCCCTTAATCTCTCTCCAGCCTTCTCTTTTCCTCTATCCCCTTAATCTCTCTCCAGCCTTCTCTTTTCCTCTATCCCCTTAATCTCTCTCCAGCCTTCTCTTTTCCTCTATCCCCTTAATCTCTCTCCAGCCTTCTCTTTTCCTCTATCCCCTTAATCTCTCTCCAGCCTTCTCTTTTCCTCTATCCCCTTAATCTCTCTCCAGCCTTCTCTTTTCCTCTATCCCCTTAATCTCTCTCCAGCCTTCTCTTTTCCTCTATCCCCTTAATCTCTATCCAGCCTTCTCTTTTCCTCTATCCCCTTAATCTCTCTCCAGCCTTCTCTTTTCCTCTATCCCCTTAATCTCTCTCCAGCCTTCTCTTTTCCTCTATCCCCTTAATCTCTCTCCAGCCTTCTCTTTTCCTCTATCCCCTTAATCTCTCTCCAGCCTTCTCTTTTCCTCTATCCCCTTAATCTCTCTCCAGCCTTCTCTTTTCCTCTATCCCCTTAATCTCTCTCCAGCCTTCTCTTTTCCTCTATCCCCTTAATCTCTCTCCAGCCTTCTCTTTTCCTCTATCCCCTTAATCTCTCTCCAGCCTTCTCTTTTCCTCTATCCCCTTAATCTCTCTCCAGCCTTCTCTTTCCTCTATCCCCTTAATCTCTCTCCAGCCTTCTCTTTTCCTCTATCCCCTTAATCTCTCTCCAGCCTTCTCTTTTCCTCTATCCCCTTAATCTCTCTCCAGCCTTCTCTTTTCCTCTATCCCCTTAATCTCTCTCCAGCCTTCTCTTTTCCTCTATCCCCTTAATCTCTCTCCAGCCTTCTCTTTTCCTCTATCCCCTTAATCTCTCTCCAGACTTCTCTTTTCCTCTATCCCCTTAATCTCTCTCCAGTCTTCTCTTTTCCTCTCTTCATCCCTGTCCACCCCTCCCTCACTTTCTCGCTCTCTTTCTCTCAGATGACCTGATTCATTATTAGACATTAAAGATGTTGATCTTTACAACATTAGAAGCTTATGTTTTACATACACTACATCTCGCAGACTCAAAGATGCAATCCTTTCTGCAGTATGGCATCACATACACGTCCATATGCGGCTCTGGTCTAAAGCAGTCCACTATATAGGGAATAGGTTCCCATAATTAGGGCTCCCGAGTGGCGCAGCGATTGAAGGCACAGTATCTCAGTGCAAGACGCGTCACTACAGTTCCTGGTTCGAATCCAGGCTGAATCACATCCGGCCGTGATTGGGAGTCCCATAGGGCGGCGAACAATTGGGCCAGCGTTGTCCGGGTTTGACCGGGGTAGGCCGTCATTGTAAATAAGAATTTGTTCTTAACTGACTTGCCTAGTCAAATAAAACAAATAAAAAATCATGTAACTCCACAGGGTGACATCGTCAGTTTATTTCCCCCCCACTTTGTTTTTCTTAACGGAAAATAAGGAAATTAATTGAAGTGGAAAAATAACTATGGAAGTAATTTTACCCACAAGACATTACTAGTGATGACAAAAAAATTGAAGAGGGAGAGAATGAAAAATGGCGCCGGAAGAAATGGCAGCAGTTTTACGGGTGTCTAACCAAATGTGCTATAATGTGGGGTGTTTTCGCATCATCTGTAACTTATTTTGTACGTAATGTTTCTGCCACTAAATCTTACGGCAAAAAAAAGCTTCTGGATACCAGGACAGCGATCATTCACCTCGGATAAGACAAAGATTTTTTCTTCAATAAGCAGGACGCACAGGATGTACTTCAGACACCAGACAAGGCCAATATCCCTGTCATTGGCACGAGAAAGAGACGCAAGTACAGAGGACACAGAGCGGGGTGCCTTGTAAGAATCTGCTGACGGCGAGTGGGAAAGCTGCCGTTACCATCAGTATTACTTGCCAACGTACAATCATTGGACAATAAATTAGACAAGGTATCATTACGAACATCCTACCAACGGGACATCAGAAACTGTAACATCTAATGTTTCATGGAATAGTGGCTGAATGATGACATGGATATTCAGCTAGCGGGATATACGCTGCACCGGCTAGATAGAACAGTAAAACGAGAGGGGGGTCTGTGCATATTTGTAAACAACAGCTGGTGCACGAAATCTACGTAATTCTCTAGATTTTGCTCGCCTGAAGTAGAGTATCTTATGATAAGCTGTAGACCACACTATTTGCCAAGAGAGTTTTCAGCAATACTATTCGTGCTGTTTATTTACCACCACAGACAGAGGCACTAAGACCGCACTCAGTCAGCTGTATAAGGAAATAAGCAAACAGGAAACCGCTCACCCAGAGGCGGCGCTCCTAGTAGCCGGGGACTTTAATGCAGGGAACCTTAAATCAGTTTTACCTAATTTCTATTAACATGTTAAATGCGCAACCAGAGGGAAAAAAATTCTAGATCACCTGTACTCCACACACAGAAACGCGTACAAAGCTCTCCCTCGCCCTCCATTTGGTAAATCTGAACACAATTCTATCCTCCTGATTCCTGCTTACAAGCAAAAATAAAAAGCAAGCAGGAAGCACCAGTGACTCGGTCTATAAAAACGTGGTCAAATGAAGCCGATGCTAAACTACAAGACTGTTTTGGTATCACAGACTGGAACATGTTCCGGGATTCTTCCGATGGCATTGAGGAGTACACCACATCAGTCAGTGAGTTCATCATTAAGTGCATCGAGGACGTCATCCCCACAGTGACTGTACGTACATACCCCAACCAGAAGCCATGGATTACAGGCAACATTCGCACTGAGCTAAAGGGCAGAGCTACTGTTTAAGGTGCGGGACTCTAACCCTGAAGCATATAAGAAATCCTGCTATGCTCTCCGACGAACAACCAAACAGGCAAAGCTTCAATAGAGGGCTAAGATTGAATCGTACTACACCTGCTCCGACGCTCTTCTTATATGGCAGGGCTTGCAAACCCTTACAGACTACAAAGGGAAGCACAGCCACAAGCTGCACAGTGACTCGAGCCTACCAGACGAGCTATATCCCTTCTATGCTCGCTTTGAGGCAAGCAAAACTGAGGCATGCATGAGAGCATCAGCTGTTCCGGACGACTGTGTGATCCCGCTCTCCGTAGCAGACGTGAGTAAGACCTTTAAACAGGTCAACATTCACAAGGCCGCAGGGTCAGACGGATTACCAGGACGTGTGCTCCGGGCATGTGCTGACCAACTGGCAGGTGTCTTCACTGACATTTTCATCATGTCCCTGATTGAGTCTGTAATACCTAAAAATAAAGGAGAGCCGCACACTCTAGGAGCTCAGATGCAAAAAAAAAAATATTTACCAACGTTTCGACAGGCAAGCTGTCTTCATCAGGGTACAAATACCAACATGTTTCAAGCAGACCACCATAGTCCCTGTGCCCAAGAACACTAAGGCAACCTGCCTAAATGACTACAGACACGTGCACTCATGTCCGCAGCAATGAAGTGCTTTGAAAGGCTGCTCATGGTTCACATTAACAAGTTATCCCAGAAACCCTAGACCCACTCTAGTTTGCATACAGCCCAAACAGATCCACAAATGATGCAATCTCTATTGCACTCCACACTGCCCTTTCCCACCTGGACAAAAGGAACACCGACGTGAGAATGCTATTCATTGACTACAGCTCAGCGTTCAACACCATAGTGCCAACAAAGCTCATCACTAAACTAAGGATCCTGGGACTAAACACCTCCCTCTGCAACTGGATCCTGGACTTCCTGACGACACATCCGCCACGCTGATCCTCAACACTGGAGCCCTTCAGGGGTGCGTGCTCAGTCCCATCCTGTACTCCCTGTTCACCCACGACTGCGTGGCCAGGCACAACTCCAACACCATCATTAAGTTTGCAGATGACACAACAGTGGTAGGCCTGATCACCGACAACAACGAGACAGCCTATAGGGAGGAGGTCAGAGACTTGGCCGGGTGGTGCCAGAATATCAACCTATCCCTCAACGTAATCAAGACAAAGGAGAGGATTGTGGACTACAAGAAAAGGAGGAGCGAGCACGCCCCCCATTCTCATCGACGGGGCTATAGTGGAGCAGGTTCAAGTTCCTTGGTGTCCACATCACTAGAATGGTCCAACAAACTAGAATGGTCCAAACACACCAAGACAGTCGTGAAGAGTGCACGACAAAGCCTAGTCCACCTCAGGAACCTAAAAAGATTTGGCATGGGTCCTCAGATCCTCAAAAGATTATACAGGTTCTACAAGTTCTACAAAAGGTTCTACAGGTTCTACAGCTGCAACCTGACTGGTTTCAACACTGCCTGGTACGGCAACTGCTAAGCCTCCGACCGCAAGGCACTACAGAGGGTAGTGCGTACGGCCCAGTACATCACTGGGGCTAAACTGCCTGCCATCCAGGACCTCTACACCAGGCGGTGTCAGAGAAAGGCCCTAAAAATGTTCATAGACCCCAGCCACCCCTGTCATAGACGATTCTCTCTACTACCGCATGGCAAGCGGTACCGGTGCACCAAGACTAGGACCAAAAGGCTTCTCAAAAGCTTTTACCCCCAAGCCATAAGACTCCTGAACAGGTAATCAAATGGTTACCCAGACTATTTGCATTGTCCCGCCCCGCCCAACCCCTCTTTACACTGCTGCTACTCTCTGTTTATCATATATGCACAGTCACTTTAACTATACATTCATGTACATACTACCTCAATTGGCCCGACTAACCGGTGCCCCCGCACATTGGCTACATGGACAATCTGCATTGTGTCCCAGCCACCCACCAACCCCTCTTTTACGCTACTGCTAATCTCTGTTTATCATATATGCAGTCACTTTAACCATACCTATATGTACATACTACCTCAATTAGCCCAACTAACCGGTGCCTGTATATAGCCTCACTACTCTTATTGTCTCGCTACTGTATACAGCCTCGCTACTGTTATTTTTCACTGTCTTTTTACTGTTGTTTTTTATTTCTTTACTTATCTATTGTCATGACGTTGCCCTCTTTGGGTACAGAAAGACCCATCCCCCTCTCCCTGCCCCATACAACTAGGCTGCTGTGGTCAGTGAGGTCGTAAATTCCTAGGGAAGACCCTGCCTCATGGCCACACAGTATAGAGATAGAGTGAAGTTTCATAGAGAACAAAGGAATTTCTTGCACCTTACAGAACTTGAGTTTACGTTCCGGAGAAGGTATAAAAGATCGGTGAAGAATCCAGCAACGAACTGGGCCGTTTGTTACAACTTGGGGAAGCTCATGGGAGACGGTGGAGCCACATTACCATAACACTGTTTATATAATAGCCTCAGATATGAGGCTTACATCTAATTGTTGTATAAGATGAATGAGTGAGTATGATACTGTTTGTAAAATTGTGTAATGTGATTTTGGACTCCAATTCCCTTTTGAGTTGAACTAAATCAGAGGTCCACCCATGAACCCAGTTAGGGTCAGGCATCCTGGGACAGCCCCTTTTCTGCAATTCCGAATAAAACCCCAATCTTGAGAATTCCTCAAGTAGACCATGTTTTTCTCCATTACGAGAGAGCAAAGGTTACCGACCATTGCTGAATCTTTTAACCATACCACATGGTTAACTTCTTTGGGATAGGGGGGCGCTGTTTTCACTTTGGGGAAAAATCGTGCCCAATTTAAACGGCCTCGTACTCTATTCTAGATCGTACAATATGCATATTATTATTACTATTGGATAGAAAACACTCTCAAGTTTCTAAAACGGAATTATATCTGTGAGTAAAACAGAACTCATTTTGCAGCAAACGTCCTGCCAGGAAGTGAAAAATCTGAAATCGAGGCTCTGTTCCAGGGCCTTCCTATTCATTTGCTTGAAATCTATGGATATACATGCACTTCATACGCCTTCCACTAGATGTCAAGAGGCAGTGAGAGGTGGAATGGGGTGTCTAGCTTGATCTGAGGTCGAACAAGAGCTCTTGGAATGACGTGACCCCAAATTTCCTTTGTTCAGCAAGGCGCGGGAAGGAACCCTGGATTGCCTTCTGAAAAGATTTCGGTATAGACGGCTAATATCTCCGGCTTTGATTTTATTTGATACATGTGATAATATCATCGTAAAGTATGTTTTTTCAATATAGTTTTATCAGATTATTTAAAGTTTATCGGGAGTTTTGGCGTTTTCCATTCTCTGCGTTTGGTGAAGATGGACAGCTTTGCGCCACTTGGCTAGCTTTGGTTGCTAATTCGACAGGAGAAAAGGACATTCTAAAACCAAACAACGATTATTCTGGACAAAGGACCCCTTGTACAAGATTCTGATGGAAGCTCAGCAAAAGTAGGAACCATTTATGATGTTATTTAGTATTTCTGTGGAAAATGTTTAGTACTATTTTCCGCCCTCATTGCAGGCGGTGTCTCGCTATAACGTAAGCTGTATGTCGTACTAAAGTTATTTTTAGAATTCTAACACGGCGATTGCATTAAGAACTAGTGTATCTTTCATTTGCTGTACAACATGTATTTTTTAGTAAAGTTTATGATGAGTTCTTTGATTAGATTAGGTGAGTGTCAGAAATATATCCGGATAATTTTGTGCAGTTTGGCTGCGTATTCACATTGTAAAACCACGATTTGTACCGCTAAATATGCACATTTTCGAACAAAACATATATGTATTGTGTAATATGATGTTATAGGACTGTCATCTGATGAAGTTTGTCAAGGTTAGTGAATAAATTTATATCTTTTGCTGTTTTTTTCGCTATCGCTAACTTTGCGGTGAATGAATGCGGTTGTGTGGTTGGCTATTGTAGTAAGCTAATATAATGCTATATTGTGTTTTCGCTGTAAAACACTTAAAAAATCTGAAATATTGGCTGGATTCTTTCATTTGCTGTACACCATGTATTTTTCATAAATGTTTTAGAGTATTTAGGTATTTCACGTTGGTCTCTGTAATTGTTCTAGCTGATTTGGTGATATTTGTGATTGTAGCTGCAATGTAAAAATATGATTTATACCTGAAATATGCACATTTTTCGAACAAAACATAGATTTATTGTATAACATGTTATAAGACTGTCATCTGATGAAGTTGTTTCTTGGTTAGTGACTAATTCTATCTCTATTTGGGGGTTTTGTGCAAGCTACCTGTGCTGTGAAAGAAATGTCTGTGCTTTTTTGTATTTGGTGGTGAGCTAACATAAATATACGTGGTGTTTTCGCTGTAAAACGTTTTTAAAAATCGGACATGTTGGCTGGATTCACAAGATGTTTATCTTTCATTTGCTGTATTGGACTTGTTAATGTGTGAAAGTTAAATATTTCAAAAAAATATTTTTTGAATTTCGCGCGCTGCCTTTTCAGTGGAATGTGGGGGGGCTAGCGGAACCCCGGGGCTAGACAGGTTAAACTCTTAGACTATCGATACCGACAGAATAAGAACAAGTCTTTGATATTAATTACTAGTCTGCTGCTAGGAATTCGGTATCATTGAACGCGAAGAACGACAACTGCCGAAACATCTATCTACAACAACATGAATGAATGTCGCTCTGAACTATCCACTCTAACCACGACAGAGAGAGAGAGAGAGGACGAAAACTCTCCAACAGAAACTAACTTTCAACAAAGATCCCGACGACACACTGAACGTAAATATATATATTGATTGCAATTGTTCCCGAAGGAGTGAGCGTTCATGTGCAAAGGATTAGCATTTCAATTGTTATAATTATCAACTTTGTAGTGTCTAATCTCAGGTGACCCCTACTCCCCCTTTTGTCTAACAAGCCGCCATGCCGGTTTAGCCCACTAGGGCACATTCTCCTATCATTTATTGTAACCATATTTACTTTGTTTGTTTGTTTATGCATTTCTGTGAATTACTTAGTTCGTAAAAAAAAAAAAAAAATTAAGACAATTGATGTATGGATGACTCATAGTGAAGACTGGGTTCGTGCAGATAACCAAAAACTGACGACGTTTGGAATGAGACTAACGTGAAGTAAAGTAAATAATTCATTAATTCGAAGACTAATTGATCAGATATAAAATATCTGTAATCTGAATATTTTCCTTGGTGCCCTGACTTCCTAGTTAATGACAGTTACATGATTAATCAGTTTAATACTAATTACGTAATACTAATACTAATTACAGAGAATCTTTGATAAAAACTAAAAGTCTTCATTTAATGATGCCAAAGACACGACACTATTGTTCACCTAATACCTATTTTTTACTTAAAAATTGCACCGTTGGTAAGGGCCTGTAAGTAAGCTGTAACCTGTTGCATTCGGCGCACGTGACAAATATACTTTGATTTGATTTGGAGGGCTAGAGAATGGAGCACAACATTCTTTCATTAGCCCTCTGCCAGTACCAGACGAGGGAGGAAGGGAAGGGGCTGAACGAGCCTGGGGATTTACACAATTCAATAAACACACTAAGATAGTGAAATAGAGAGTTCCGCAATTCATAACTGCATATGGAGGAGCAGAGAATGAAATAATGTACTGTCCAAAACAACTGAAACTTATTTTCACTTATTGTCATTTATTTTCAGATCTCCAGAGAAAGATGGCCAATATAGGCTACTGTACTTTGTGAGCTATTGAAATTAAATCCATCAAGAGAACCACAGAACTGTATACTGCACTTCAGACAGGCAACAAGACAAATAATGACAGAACAGGCTAACTAGCACCTCCTGCTAACATTATTGTCCACAGCTGAACAACCATGGACCAAATTAATTCACATGTCATCAACAAAGCCACAGCCACTTGGAATTGTGAGCTCCAAGACGAAGCAGGGTTTCTTGAAAAGGCTCAACAAATCTGATCTAACAAAGTGAATATTTGTCAAATCTGTCATGATTTATGTGTTGTAACAGGCCCACAATGTGGTTACTTCAGTCTGCATACAGAAATTGATGGTGGTAGTCAAAATAATGTTTAACTGTAATACAGTTGATTGGTGACGATGACATGAACATGTGTTGGGGTTCACATCCATACTAGCATTATACTCAGAGTATTACCTTAACATAGTGTGAAAAACACATATAAACAATAGCCTAAATGTAGGCTAATTTTGCTGGGGGGCAATGAGGAAATGTGTGATCTTTCCCCAGCAGCACTTTCCCACACGTGTTTCCATGACAATCCCATTGTTTTGGTCGACTTCGATCGATCCATACTCCGAGTCGAAAAATCTAACAAAAACCAATCATTCCTTTAATTTACAGTGTTAAATAACACTTATATGTGAGAAGAATATTTTTAAGAATAAATGTTTTAACTTTTCCACTATACATTTTTTTGGGGTGGAAATCTGTTGCAGCTCAAGTCGACTACAAAATCCACAATGCAATGCTCTCTCTATGGGCTGGCTGGCTGGCTAGCTAGCAAGCAAACAAAGCTACACACAGTAATACCAAAGACAATATCAGCATGTAAAGTAGCTATAGTTGAAGTTGGAAGGTTAGATACACTTAGGTTGGAGTCATTAAAACTCATTTTTCAACCACTCCACAAATTTCTTGTTAACAAACTATAATTTTGTCAAGGCGGTTAGGACATCTACTTTGTGCATGACACAAGTAATTTTTCCAACAATTGTTTACAGACAGATTATTTGACATATAATTCACTGTATCACAATTCCAGTGGGTCAGAAGTTTACATACACTAAGTTGACTGTGTCTTTAAACAGCTTGGAAAATTCCAGAAAATTATGTCATGGCTTTAGAAGCTTCTGATAGGCTAATTGACATCATTTGAGTCAATTGGAGGTGTACCTGTGGATGTATTTCAAGGCCTACCTTCAAACTCAGTGCCTCTTTGCTTGACATCATGGGAAAATCTAAATAACTCAGCCAAGACCTCAGAAAAACTAATTGTAGACCTCCACAAGTCTGTTTCATCCTTGGGAGCAATTTACAAACGCCTGAAGGTACCACGTTCATCTGTACAAACAATAGTACGCAAGTATAAACACCATGGGACCACGCAGCCATCATTCCGCTTAGGAAGGAGAAACGTTCTGTCTCCTAGAGATGAATGTACTCTGGTGCGAAAAGTGCAAATCAATCCCAGAACAACAGCAAAGGACCTTGTGAAGATGCCGAAGGAAACAGGTACAAAAGTATATATATCTACAGTAAAACGAGTCTTATAACAACATAACCTGAAAGGCCGCTCAGCAAGGAAGACGCCACTGCTCCAAAACCGCCATAAAAAAAGCCAGAGTAGCGTTTGCAACTGCACATGGGGACAAAGATCTTATTTTTTTTGCGAAATGTCCTCTGGTCTGATGAAACAAAAATATAACTGTTTGACCAAAATGACCATTGTTATGTTTGGAGGAAAAAAGGGGATGCTTGAAAGCCGAAGAACACCATGCCAACCGTGAAGCACTTTTTTGCCAAATGTGTGGCAAAATGGCTTAAGAACAACAAAGTCAAAGTATTGGAATGGCCATCACAAAGCCCTGACCTCAATCCTATAGAAGATTTGTGGGCAGAACTGACAAAGCGTGTGCGAGCAGGAGGAATGGGCTTGTGGAAGGCTACCCGAAACGTTTGACCCAAGTTAAACAATTTAAAGGCAATGCTACCAAATACTAATTGATTGTATGTAAACTTCTGACCCACTGGGAATGTGATGAAAGAAATAAAAGCTGAAATAAATCATTCTCTCTACTAATATTCTGACATTTCACATTCTTAAAATAATGTGGTGATCCTAACTGACCTAAGACAGGGACATTTTACTAGGATTAAATGTTAGGAATTGTGAAAAACTGAGTTTAAATGTATTTGGCTAAGGTGTATGTGAACTTCTGACTTCAACTGTATTTAGCTGTAAAATCAACCAAACAAACTGCACTATCAATTTAGGAGTCTACAATCTCACCCTGTTCAACCTGCAGAACAATGTGCCTCACAGAGTGGAGTCTGACATTCGCAACTGCAGATATACTTTTGAGGAGATGGGAAACATTGCCCATGCTATGTCAATGGGCCGGGCAGTGCATTCTGGGCGATTCTTGGACAAGGAGCTGTGAATGGGAGTCTATTGGGCGCTAGCTCGAACATCCAAACTTAGCACGAATTTGGTCAACAAGAAGAACAACATTACAAATATTTTCAGAGATGTGAGATAATTAACTTGCTATCTGTAATATCGTACAGCTTATGAATCGTGACACTATGTACTTTCGAGGAAAATAGGCACGTTTTGACACATACACTGACTTTGAAAAGGGATTGCATGATGATTTGCTTAGCAACCATGTGATGCGGCATGACTGCGTGAATACGATTGGTCGACAGTCTGCTGGGTGGGGCGTTATACGTTCCTTCATTCATTGGATTCCTATCTCCTTTCTATAATATCTCTGGCAACGGCACCATACAATGCACCCTGGACTAAAGAGGCTGACAAATAGGAAAAATGTGCTAGAACCTACGTTAAATTGCACATTTCTCGAGGTAGGAATATCGCAAAAATATGATCAACGGCTCATTCGAGAGAAGACATCCTCCCGAGTTATGACATCGGCCAGTATTGAAATCTGACATGTATGAAATACCTTTTCGAGATCTAAAATTCGTATTCCTATCAACTTCCAGTGTAGTGAGAGAGACCAGCCAGATGAGCGTAATACCAGCCAGATGTCTGTCTGCTTGAATGCCAATAACTCAGATACACATGAAAACATGAAATGACCCAGGGAATTGATTGAACATCCCTCAGATATGAACAAAAACAATATAACATTCCAAATTGGTGAACGTTCCCTTTAAATTCGAGTATGCATTCCATTGACCCCTTTACCGCATCTAGTTATGGGAAGAAACTCACTGGAGCCATACCAACAGCAGCATTTCCTTCCTTGAGAAAAAAACATGTCTACAGTCCTGCAGGTACCAAGCATTCACTTGTCTCTCGTGACAGTTTCAGAATTCGAGATGATTTGGTTCTGGGTGGTGAGACTTTCTTGAACTTAAATACACCTACAGGTGAATCAGTATAAGAGTGCAATCTATGGTGTTGTCATTCATTCATTCTTTTAAACTCCTGATTTTCCTCTTTCTGATCTGACTGGATCTACAGACAGTACATCCTCCAATATGCTTCTTGCAGAAAATCCCTCTGTAGGCTACCTTACCTTTCACCTTCATCTCCTACCTCTAATGCTTTAACCTAGCAGGGCAGTCTAAGGATTGAATGGGATAAATCACTGGCTTTTAGGAGTGCCCAGGCCTGCCAGTACTTTGCAGAAGGTTAAAAGATGAATACTATGAGATATTAGGCTACTGTCACAGTTGAATAGCCAATCCTACTAAGTAGGTTCGCCCACAGGTGCAAGGGAAGGCTCTCTCTCTCACACACACACACATGCACACAAATGACTGTCAGTCTGCCACCTTTATAATTGAACCGCTACAATGTATTTAGCCTACTAATGCATGCTTTTGTGGACCTGACAGTGGTAAATGTAATAAACATGATGACACGATTATCTTTCTGAGCTAGACAAACATTACTTACAAAGACACTTGGTATTCTAATTCCATCAAGTAATGGAATGTCGGCATTTCAGTTAGAACTCACCTAAATTGAAATGGGAACTGAGGGCAAACCCGGGGACGAAGAATGATGAAGACATGATGACCATCAGCAGAATCGCCAACATCTTCCTCGCCATGGGGGAGTTACTGGTGTTGCAGAGACACTATTGCAGGTAGCTTCTAATCAAAGAAATGGTAGAGAGAAAAGCTGCATTTTTGCCCATTCAAACCCGTTCTTTGCGTTTCAAAGCGCTCCTCCATATTTTGCCAGGCATAAAATAACAATCGGATTTAGAAGCAGATGTTGACAGAATGAATCAGCCTCTCCAGTGCAATTTACCGTTTTCCTATTGCCATCAAATTGTGGAGAATGTGTAGAGATTGTCGCTGCAAAGTGCCACCGCCACAGTGAGTGCGGTTATGGGATACCGCACAGTATTTAAATTGATGCTATTCCCTGTGGTCTCTGCTGCTGCAGCAAACCGCGGACAGGTCCAGTGTATCATCCCATATATAGATTAACTCGTCCGAATTCGATGTCCTTTGATGATGATATCAACAACAATGGCTCAACTATGAATCAATCACGCATTCGCCTAAAAGTAATACCAGCTTCTCATTGGTGTTGCACTAATAGCGCGAGCACAGAGCGGGAGATGTCTGTGTGCTGACAGCGAGAGCGCCATCTTGCTTGCTAATGTTGCGTTCCCAAATATAATTTCTGACTGAGCTGGTGTTTCACTCTGCTCCAAAGACTGCAGGGGAGGGGGTGATGCTCTATAGCTGGGCCACTATAGCCTATTTGCGGGTGAGCAATTGAGCAATATCAGTTTATCACGATGAACCAGCGTTATGCTTTAATATCTCACTAATCAAAATTAGTTAGGGTTTGAGTAGCCTGCTCTGGCAATAACTGTCACAATTCATCAAATCATCAGTGGCGATTTTAGCATGTAAATCTTGGTGGGTCAAAAAAATCTATGTTTTAGATTCATGCCAGCAAAGCCACAACACTAAACAGTACATTAATTGCACTATAACAGTGACAACCGGTGCCCAAACTGTTAGGGCCTAGATAAAGTTGTCCCAAAAGAAGAGCTTTCTTTTAACCTGGAGGGAATCTTACCACTGCTAAACCTATCTATCAGGGGAGCCCTGTCTGGCAGCAAAACAGGTCATTCAGCCTCTTACTGCTTTAAAAAAAAACTTACTTGAAATGGCTGACTTGCTTAAACAAATGAGGTATCTGCTGACAATTGAGATGTACAAATTATGGCATCAGGGGACGACGAGCGGATAAGAGGCAATCCGTAATTTCAATTAAGACATGAATGACCCAGCTAGGGCAGTCAATATAACTATTTGTTCAGCACTTTTGAAATGTTATGCAACATTATTCCGAACATGGGCCATCCTTACAGTATTCTCCCTGTATACCAAGTCAAAACCATAGGATAAATAAAGGGGGCCTTTAAGCAGACAATGAAAGCTCTTACAATATTCAATGATTACATTTCTCTGAAACAGGCTATAGGCTACATGTGCACCACCAAGTCAGAACAGTAGGCAAGTTTTGAGGGTGAAAGGGACCAAATTATTAGGGTGAGGCACATGGGCTGCTATACACTTACATAGTCTACTCTTAGATTTGGCTGTGACGTAGTGTTCCCATGAGTGACAGATTACTGAGCCAATCATGGCATAACTAGAGAGCATTACTCAATCACGGCGTAACTAGAGATCATTACCAACCCCTACGCTCCATATTTTCCCCTGGCTGCCCCACCACCACAGAAAGCACTGAGCTAGGCTGAAATACCTGCATTTTGGAGCTGCCTTACTCAAGAAAGCAAAAAATAATTTATTTTTATTTGTTTGCAAACTGATATGTGACACCTTAAATAACATGCAAAACAAGCATGAAAAAATACTAGAATTTTATTAAATTGTTTTTGCTAAACAGGCGGGGGCTCTGCCTCACCTGCCGTGAATGATGAGTCGCCACTGCAAATCATGATGCGATTTAATTCATTTTCCTTAGCCTACATGTTATAACTTCTAACTTTACATTAAAATAAATGACAATAATAGGCTACTAAGTTGCACATCGTTGATGTTTCACATAATATTATTTTATTCTATAGATCCTAGTGTGCAATAGCAAATATTTCCCTGCATGTGTGGGTGCATGTTTCCTGTGCATGGGCCAGAAGGATGCAAAGTTGAAATGTATTTTTGGTTGAAAATAAGTATTTCTGGTTGAAAATACATATTTCTGGTGGAAAATACATATTTTCAACATTGGCCAAAAGGTGTAGTGAGGAATTGATATGTCCCTCTCACGTTTCATTCACTCAAAGCAGACGCTATGGATCAACAGCACAATACAGCAGCACCCATGAACACACAGACAGAGAGATTGTGATGTAACAGCATAGAAAAGGCACAAGCCTTGGTTCTCTCTATGAGAGAGAGAGTGAGAGAGAGAGAGAGAGATTCCAGCTAGAGGTTTGCAGTCAGTCAGACGCAGTCAGCTCCCCCCTGGTCTCCTCACATGTCACAGTCCGTATGTTAAACCCAGAGAGAGGGATAAAAATGTCACAGGGTGTGAAGAACATCTGTTTCCCATTCCATGGATGTAATTCCCTCTTTGTCACATTTTTTCCACCATATGTGAACATACAGTGCCTAGTGAAAGTCTACACACCCCTTGCACATTCTTCACAGGTGTAATCTAAATCAAAAAAAGTATTAAATCGTTTTTTTCATATCGATGTACAACCTACTCCACATTTGATAGCTTATTCAAAATGATTCAAAGCTGTAATGGCTGCCAAAGTTGCTTCCACCAAGTATTGACTCTGGGGTGTGAAGACATACGCAATCAATACATCTTCACTTTTCATATTATTATTATTTTTTTTTACCTTTATTTAACTAGGCAAGTCAGTTAAGAACAAATTCTTATTTTCAATGACGGCCTAGGAACAGTGGGTTAACTGCCTGTTCAGGGGCAGAACGACAGATTTGTACCTTGTCAGTTCGGGGATTTGAACTTGCAACCTTCCGGTTACTAGTCCAACGCTCTAACCACTAGGCTACGCTGCCGCCCCGCTACGCTGTGTCAAGTTGTCTGGATGTCATTGGGACCCTTCTTGATACACACGGGAACCTGTTGAGCGTGAAAACCCAGCAGCGTTGTAGTTCATGACACAAACCGGTGCGCATGGCACCGACTACCATACCCCGTTCAAAGGCACTTAAATCTTTCATCTTGCTCATTCACCCTCTGAATGGCACACATACACAACCATGTCTCAATTGTATCAATGCTTGAAAAACCTTCTTTAACCTGTCTCCTCCCCTTCATCTACACTGATTGTAGTGGATTTAACAAGTGACATCAATAAGGGATCATAGCTATCACCTGGATTCACCTGGTCAGTATGTCGTGAAAACAGCAGGTGTTCCTAATGTTTTGTACACTCAGTGTATATCTTCCTCTGAGGCTGTTGCTGTTTTCTCTGTATAGTTACTTCATATTCTGATCCCTCACTGAATGATACACTGTGTTGCTTGTGTCTTGTTGCCCTGGTAACAGCATGGATGGATAAAGGGGTATGGAGCAATGATTTTTAAGGTGAATAGAAGTGGTCGTCTCACAACACACGTCTCACCCCCACTCCGATCATGTTCATATGTTGTTCATAGGCTATGCTGTTTGTATCTGCATATCAAATCATTGGTATGTTGAAGCATCTATATTAGTGTTCTCTGACTAACACAGACACACACTTTGTGTTATTCCTTTTCAAATGCACATGCAAAAATCAAGACAACCTCCTAAATGATCATGTTCAAATACATCACAAATAATTCACAAATCCCTCTGCTGTGCTCACAGGGCAAGACAGTGATGGAATCATTGCATCAGAATGTTTAAAAATACTGTAACCTCACCCCTCCTCCTCCCTAGCCTCTACTCCCTCTTCTGCCCTCACCACCCTCTCCTCAAACTAGACTCCAAAGCTCTCCCTTCGTTTCTCTCCCATCGTCCTCTTCCCTCCCTCCACCCGACTCAGAGCGGTCTCCTGGGGGTGATGGAGGAGTAGAGAGGGCTGCGGCTGCAGACTTTTAACTAGCCTCTGTGGAGCACGGGTCATTCTGCACCTAAGCAGCTGCAGATCACGGGTCATTCTGCACCTAAGCAGCTGCAGCTGTGGATCACGGGTCATTCTGCACCTAAGAAGCTGCAGATCACGGGTCATTCTGCACCTAAGCAGCTGCAGCTGTGGAGTCTACCACTACCACACTCTGGTTTCCCCCCTTCAGGCCCACAGCTCTACTCTCATTCTCTCTCCCCCTCTCTGTACGTCTCTCTCCCCTCTCTCTCTCTTTTGCTCTTTTACTCTCTCTGTATTTCTCTCTCCATCTTCTCTCCCTCTAGCCAGCTGCTCTAACGGTCTGGAACCATTCCATCTCAAGGACCCTGGAGCCTTCAATATGTGGGTGTACAACTTCTCTTAGTAGAAAAACATATCCAAATACCCCATATGTTGAATTAAATAACACACACAAGAATACATACATATTACATATTACATATTGCTTTATCTTGGCCAGGTCGCAATTGTAAATGATAATGTGTTCTCAATTTGCCTACCTGGTTAAATAAAGGTGAAATAAAATAAATAAAATATCTCTATGTCTAAACCATACATCCCAGAAGCTGAAAACTGATGCATTGCACCAAATACAACAACCTCTCTCTCAATGTGATCAAGACAAAGGAGATGATTGTGGACTACAGGAAAAGGAGGACCGAGCACGCCCACATTCTCATTGACGGGGTTAAAGTGGAGCAGGTTGAGAGCTTCAAGTTCCTTGGTGTCCACATCACCAACAAACTATCATTCAAACATACCAAGCAGTCGTGAAGAGGGCACGACAAAGCCTATTCCCCCTCAGGAGACTGAAAAGATTTGGCATGGGTCCTCAGAGCCTCAAAAAATTCTATAGCTACACCATCGAGAGCATCCTGACTGGTTGCATCACTGCCTGGTATGGCAACTGCTCGGTCTCCGACCGCAAGGCACTACAGAGGGTAGTGCGTACGGCCCAGTACATCACTGGGGCCAAGCTTCCAGCCATCCAAGCTTCCAGCCATTGAGATTCTTCAAATAGCCATCCTTTGCCTTGATGACAGCTTTGCACACTCTTGGCATTCACTTATATGTGTATTAAAGTAGGCAAATGTTTAGTATTTGGTCCCATATTCGTAGCACGCAATGATTACATCAAGCTTGTGACTACAAACATTTGCTGTTTAATGCATTTGCTGTTTAATTTTGGTTGTCTCCAATTATTTTGTGCCGAATAGATATTAACAGTAAATAATGTAGTGTGTCATTTTAGAGTCACATTTATTGTAAATAAGAATTGAATATGTTTCTAAACACTTCTACATTAATGTGGATGATTCCGGATAGGCCTGAATGAATCGTGAATAATGATGAGTGAGAAAGTCACAGATGCACAAATATCATACCCCCAAAACACGCTAACGTCTTACCTGTACAATAACACAGGCATTTATCTGATTTTCTTTTTTTTTGACCAGGGCCCATAGGCTGCCATTTGGGAATAGCGTGACACTTGGGATGTAGACTATGTCTCTGTAATGAGATTCTTCATAATCATACTAAATGTGTCCTTGCCAAGTTATTTTAACCAAGTCATTTTAACTAGCCCCTGTGGAGCATGGGTCATTCTGCACCTAAGCAGCTGCAGCTGTGGAGCCTACCACTACCACACTCTGGTTGTCCCCGTGGGCCCAAAGCTCTCCTGTCTCTCCCCCTCTCTGTCCATCTCTCTCTCTCACACTCTGTCTCTTTTGCTCAAACAAAATGTGTCCTTACAAAGTCATTTTACAATAGGCCTTCAGGGTAGTCAGAATCAGAAATTCTTAATTTGGAGGAAGTATGCAGTGAGTGTAATGAAACTATCAAATGTTAAAGATGCAGTAAGTCATGTCAGAAGCTTGCAGATTCATTACTTACCAACAACAGCTGCAAATTCCAAATATAGCTGGAAGCAGCAATGAACGGGGTTCACAGGATAACATAAAGGACACAATATCAGTTGAATAACAAAGCAAGCCCTCTGTCGTGTAAGAACTATCTTCCTTTATGTGCAATCAATGAAAACATTACCATGTTTACCTCACAATACCACAAGGATGACGCAAGTGAAGTTTGGTCTAGTTTGTGTAAATTATTTAAATCTCAGTTGGTACACCACATTAGCGTTCCAAAATACATTCTCACAGATGTAATATGCTGACTGTGCAAGTGGTCCAGTTTCACATTCCCCCCCCCCAAAAATATCAACTTTTCACTATGGTCATATCACATAATAGGGCAACAATATGTGATCATACAGATATACTAATGACAATATTTCACGTTGTTCGTCTGTATAATTTAAATCTAACATTTGCATGAGGCAAGGTCCACTTGATCAATACTTATTACTCTAATATCCAGTGTTGCCACTGGTGCCAATGACATCTATAGTGCCACCAAATGCTCTGGTGCAACCATCTAAGGTTGCAGTGACTTTATATTCACACCACTTCTAAGGACATACTGGGGTCCGACATTATTGACAAATTTGGTAAATATGAGTAAAAATGACTGTATAAATAAATAATTCCAATGCTGAGCTATATTGTTTGCAAAAAAAAGGGGGGGTTTATATTCTTTTATACTAATACAATTGCTTGGACAAAGAGATTTTGTAAAAAATATATTATTTTTTTTTCTCAAAAAGGTAGGGGTCAATACCTTTTAATACCTCACCTTATGAGGATAACTGCACTGGGCTTGTTTCTAAAAGGTTTTCTGAGTTGGAGAACACATTGGGAGGGATATTAGACCATTGCTCACTACAGAATCCTTCCAGATCCTTGATATCCTTTGTCTGTACTTATGGACTGCCCTCTTCCATTCAAACCACACGTTTTCAAGTCCAGAGACTGAGATGGTTATTGTTATTATTGATGGTTATTGTCTTGCTGGAAGATCCACTTGTGGCCAAGTTTAAGAATCCTGGAAGCGTCAACCAGGTTTTTGGCTAAAATATCTTGGTACTGGGTAAAGTTCATGAATTCGTTGACCTTAACAAACGCCCTAGGACCAATGGATGCAAAATAGCCCTATAACATCAATGATCCACCAACATATTTTACATTAGAGCGTATTGGATGACTGTCATTTATATTCCATTCACCCAGCTCAATGTACATTGATAGATGTAGGCTACTACACAAAACTCACATTTTCCCTATACCCATTATGAGGTTGCTACAACCTAGCCTATGAATGAAAGCTTACAATGTAGAGGTCAATATAAATTTGAGTCATCAAGGTGACAAACACTGAGACATTCAATAACGCCTTGCATAATCTTGCCTGCATCTATAGTTGCTGATCTAGGGTGTAAACATTAGCCCAACAGTCGATAACGAGAGCGTCTATTGGACAAATTCAGGTATGTTTGTCCAGTTTGCTTCCATTTTAAGAAACGTTTTTCAACAGAATCAGTGGAATGAATACACCCCGGATCACACACCAACATGGTTCACTTTCATAGCAGCCAGATTGTTGTATAGTTCCTTCTTGTATCTATGCGCTCTCCTCCTCTCACCTTTCCCTTCGCTTGTGAACTGCAGTGCACAACACATCAGCTGTCTGTGACCAGGCAAAAAAAAAATCCAAGCCGAACCTTCATATTATAAATGCTAATCGCTACACACAACCTACATCATTGTCACCATGTTAGCTAATGTCAAGTCAATAGCATAGCTTCTAGAATTAACACGTTAGTAAACCCACTACAATCATGCAGTACAGTGTACAGTTAGCAAGCAGTTTAGCAGTTACACCGGTGGGCCCTAGTGGCAATAAATAAATAAAACCAAAAGCTTACAGTACCTTGAGTTTCAGTGTTGGATAGCCATAGCCAGCTAGGTAACAGCATCTATCTCTGTTTGAGCTCGGTGTTTGAGTAGGCTAAACTAGCTAGAGTAGCTGCATTCATTACCTAAATAAGTGAACGTGAAAAACAAAATGAAATATAGCTCTCTCTCTCTTCTCCTTCATTTAAAAAAATAGGGGTTGGGGCTAGTGGGTCTGGGCAGGTGTTTGTAGTGATGCTTGTATGATGTCATTAGTATGTGTATGTTTTGTATTGTTTATAAAATATACAATTAAATTGTATGAAAATCAAAAATACAAAAAAATGACCCACCACTGGTGTGCGTGGCCAAAGATCTTTATTTTCATGTCATCTGACCAAAGCACTGGTTTCAATCCAAGTGTCAATGCCGTAAAGCAAACTCCAAGCATTTACATTTGTTGGACGACATGAAAATCAAGATCTTTGGCCACACACACCAGTGGTGGGTTTGGTGTCAAAAGGAGAATGCATGAGCAGAAAAGAACCCCATACCTACAATAAATAAGGCCATGCTCATCAATTTAAAAAAATCATCCTCCCTCATAAAACAGCACCGACCGCCACTGTATTCCATATACAGTGATTAACATTGGGGGCATTTATTTGGCCTTGGAACATGTTTTTAACCCAGATTTAATTCAAATGGCACTTAAATGTAAACAAATATGAGTCATTGTTAATGTTTCGCAATTATTTTTCATATATCATGACTAAATACAGGTTATTAATACCTTTCTACTATTAAATCAAATCAAATTTTATTAGTCACATGCGCCAAATAAAAGGTGTAGACATTACAGTGAAATGCTTACTTACAAGCCCTTAACCAACAATGTAGTTAAAAAATATGAAGAATAATAAGATATAAAAGAAACAAATAACTTAAGATCAGCAGTAAAATAACAATAGCGAGACTATATACAGGGGGTACCGGTTAGTCGAGTTAATTGAAGTAATATGCACATGTAGGTAGAGTTATTAAAGTGACTATGCAGTGTAAAAGAGGGGGGAATGCAAATAGTCTGGTTAGCCATTTGACTAGATGTTCAAGAGTCTTATGGCTTGGGGGTAGAAGCTGTTTACAAGCCTCTTGGACCTAGACTTGGAGCTCCGGTACCGCTTGCTGTGCGGTAGCAGAGAGAACAGTCTATGACTGGGGTGGCTGGAGTCTTTGACAATGTTTGTGCCTTCCTCTGACACCACCTGGTATAGAGGTCCTGGATGGCAGGAAGCTTGGCGCCAGTGATGTACTGGGCCATACGCATTGCCCTCTGTAGTGCATTGCGGTCGGAGACCGAGCAGTTGCCATACCAGGCAGTGATGCAACCAGTCAGGATGCTCTCGATGGTGCAGCTGTAGAAACTTTTGAGTATCTGAGCACCCATGCCAAATCTTTTTAGTCTCCTGAGGGGGAATAGGTTTTGTCATGCCCTCTCCACGACTGTCATGGTGCGCTTGGACCATGTTAATTTTTTGGTGATGTGGACACCAAGGAACCTGAAGCTCTGTTATAATTTAGTCATTATTGATAAAATTCATAACAAGCTCTCAACCTGCTCCACTACAGCCCCGTCAATGAGAATGGGGGCGTGCTCGGTCCTCCTTATCCTGTAGTCCACAATCATCTCCTTTGTCTTGATCACTTTGAGGGAGAGTTTATTGTCCTGGTACCACACGGCCAGGTCTCTGACCTCCTCCCTATAGGCTGTCTTGTTGTTGTCGGTGGTCAGGCCTACCACTGTTGTGTCATCGGCAAGCTTAATGATGGTTTTGGAGTCGTGCCTGGCCGTGCAGTCATGAGTGAACAGGGAGTACAGGAGGGGACTGAGCATGCACCCCTGAAGGGCCCCTGTGTTGAGGATCAGCGTGGCGGATGTGTTGTTACTTACTCTTACCACCTGGGGGTGGCCCGTCAGGAAGTCCAGGATCCAGTTACAGAGGGAGGTGTTTAGTCCCAGGGTCCTTAGCTTATTGATGATCTTTGAGGGCACTATGGTGTTGATTGCTGAGCTATAGTCAATGAAAAGCATTCTCACGTCGGTGTTCCTTTTGTCCAGGTGGGAGAGGGCAGTGTGGAGTGCAATAGAGGACTGGCCACCCCTCATAGTCTGGTTCCTCTATAGGTTTCTTCCTAGGGTCCGGCCTTTCTAGGGAGTTTTTCCTAGCCACCATGGTTCTACACCTGCATTGCTTGCTTGGTTTGGTGTTTTAGGCTGGGTTTCTGTACCGCACTTTATGACATCAGCTGATGTAAGAAGGGCTTTATAAATGCATTTGATTGAAATTTGATTGATTATCTATGGATCTGTTTGGGCGGTATGCAAATTCAAGTGGGTCTAGGGTTTCTGGGATAATGGTGTTGATGTGAGCCATGAGCAGCCTTTAGAAGCACTTCATGGCTACAAACGTGAGTGCTACGGGTCGGTAGTCATTTAGGCAGGTTACCTTTGTGTTCTTGGGCACAGGGACTATGGTGGTCTGCTTGAAACATGTTGGCATTACAGACTCGGACAGGGAGAGTGTCACGACTTCCGCCGAGGTCGGTCCCTCTCCTTGTTCGGGCAGCGTTCGGCGGTCGACGTCACCGGTCTTCTAGCCATTGCCGATCCACCTTTCATTTTCCATTTGTTTTGTCTTGTTTTCCCACACACCTGGTTAGCATTTCCTCATTACTCATCTTGCATAATACCCTCTGTTTCCCCCTATGTCTGTGTGTGGAATTGTTATATGTAAATGTATGTTTACTCCAGGCTGGTTTGCGCCGGGTTATTGTAACCCGTGTGTGTTTAGTTTTCTTTTACCATGTTATGTTCGCCTTAATAAAGGGCTCCGTTTGATACCCATTTCTGCTCTCCTGCGCCTGACTTCTCTGCAGCCAGTTATGCACTCCTTTACAGAGAGGTTGAAAATGTTAGTGAAGACACTTGCCAGTTTTTCAGCCAATGCTCGCAGTACACGTCCTGGTAATGTGTCTGGCCCTGTGGCCTTGTGAATGTTGACCTGTTTTAAGGTCTTAATCACATCGGCTGCGTAGAGCGTGATCACACAGTTGTCCGGAAAATCTCTAATGCTTGTTTCAGTGTTATTTGCCTCAAAGTAGTTTAGCTCGTCTATTAGGTTCGTGTCACTGGGCAGCTCTTGGCTGTGCTTCCCTTTGTAGTCTGCAATGGTTTGCAAGCCCTGCCACATCCAACGAGCGTCGGAGCCGGTGTAGTATGATTCGATCTTAGTCATGTGTTGACGCTTTAACTGTTTGATGGAGGAGAAGGGATTTGAGAGATTTCTTATAAGCTTCCGGGTTAGAGTCCCGCTCCTTGAAAGCGGCAGCTCTAGCCTTTAGCTCGATGCGGATATTGCCTGTGATCCATGGCTTATGGTTGGGGTATGTACGTACGGTCACTGTGGGGACGACGTCATCGATGCACTTATTGATGAAGTCAATGACTGATGTGGTGTACTCCTCAATGCCATCGGAAATATCCCAGAACATATTCCAGTCTGTGCTAGCGAAACAGTCCTGTAGCTTAGCATCTGCTTCATCTGACCAATTTTTTATTTACCGAGTCACTGGTGCTTCCTGCTTTAATTTTTGATCGTAAGCAGGAATCAGCGGGATAGAATTGTGGTCAGATTTGTCAAATGGAGGGTGAGGGAGAGTTTTGTACACATCTCCGTGTGTGGAGTTTTTTCCCTCTGGTTGCACATTTAACATGCTGGTGGAAATGAGGTCAAACGGATTTAAGTCTCCCTTCATTAAAGTTCCCAGCCACTAGGACTGCTACCTATGGATGAGCGTTTTCCTGTTTGCTCATGGCGGATACAGCTCATTGAGTGCAGTCTTAGTGCCAGTCTCAGGTCTGTGGTAGTATGTAGACAGCTATGAAAAATACAGATGAAAACTCTCTGTATATAGTGTGGTCTACAGCTTATCATGTGATACTCTACCTCAGGCAAGCAAAACCTCAAGACTTCCTTAGATATCATGCACCAGATGTTGCTTACAAATATATATAGTCCCTCACCCCTTGTCTTACCAAACGTCGCTGTTCTATCCTGCTGATACAGCGTATATCCAGCCAGCTGTATTTTGATAATGTCGTCGTTCAGCCACGACTCTGTGAAGCATAAGTTATTACAGTTTTTAATGTCCCGTTGGTAGTTGAATCTTCTTCGTAGGTCGTCGATTTTATTTTCCAATGATTGCACGTTAGCAAGTAGAACGGAAGGCAGTGGGGGTTTATTCGATCGCCTATGAATTCTCAGTAGGCAGCCAAACCTCCGCCCTCTTTTTCTCCATCTTCTCTTCACGCAAATGACAGGGATTTGGGCCTGTTCCCGGGAAAGCAGTATGTCGGGCTCGTCGGACTTGTTAATGGAAAAAAAAGCTTCTGTCAGTTTGTGGTGAGTAATCACTGTTCTGATGTCCAGAAGATATTTTCGGTCATAAGAGACGGTAGCAGCAACATTAGGTACAAAATGAGTTAAAAAATAAGTTACAAACAACGCAACGGAAGTTAAGTTGATAGGCCACTGCCGAGTTTATTTACAGTGGTTTAAATGGACACATAAAATCATATTTTGATAAATCCCTTGACCAAACTAAGTTAAGACATGTACCATGGGAGTACATTCCACATTTGTCATAATTTGGTTTTATGGTTCATGAGAATAAGTATTTGTAACATATTTTAGCGCATGTGTTAATATGCATCTACTGGTACAGTGTGACCATCTTTGAATGGATCAACATTATTCTCTCATACACTTTAGGGACTATTGTGAAGAGTGCTATGACCACATTTTGACTGAATCTGACTTTTGATGAGAAGATTTTGTAAGATTATTTTAAGCATGAGCATTACATTATAAAAAGTTAAATTGTTAATACTGCCTTACAAAGGAAAAATGCAGGAACCACTTTTTTACTGCTAAATCTGATTTCAAAGTATTTTTCTGTCTAGACAGAGAGCAATTTCTGATACTCCATGATGTATTCTGATCAACTGGCTTGTTCTTGTGTCAGGAAACGAAATACCACATTTATCAGATAATATACCTGGCCATAACAACATATCAAAGATTTTTGACCAAATTTGTAGTTACTGTGTTTTGTCTTGGTAGGGCAGAATAGTTTCCTTATCTTCGAAGATATCAATGTCAAACGTAACATGGTTCGTCATGACAATGTCTTTGATGACCCAAAAATGTTTCAAGTTGATAGGCCAATGTGAAGTGAATTTACAAAGGACTTAAATGGACAAGTAAAATCAGATTTCCTGATTTTTCAATCTCAGCCATCTCTTAACAAATCAAATGTATTTATATAGCCCTTCTTACATCAGCTGATATCTCAAGGTGCTGTACAGAAACCCAGCCTAAAACCCCAAACAGCAAGCAATGCAGGTGTAGAAGCACGGTGGCTAGGAAAAACTCCCTAGAAAGGCCAAAACCTAGGAAGAAACCTAGAGAGGAACCAAGCTATGAGGGGTGGCCAGTCCTCTTCTGGCTGTGCCGGGTGGAGATTATAACAGAACATGGCCAAGATGTTCAAATGTTCATAAATGACCAGCATGGTCAAATAATAATAATCACAGTAGTTGTCGAGGGTGCAGCAAGTCAGCACCTCAGGAGTAAATGTCAGTTGGCTTTTCATAGCCGATCATTAAGAGTATCTCTACCGCTCCTGCGGTCTCTAGAGAGTTGAAAACAGCAGGTATGGGACAGGTAGCACGTCCGGTGAACAGGTCAGGGTTCCATAGCCGCAGGCAGAACAGTTGAAACTGGAGCAGCAGCACGGCCAGGTGGACTGGGGACAGCAAGGTGTCATCATGCCAGGTAGTCCTGAGGCATGGTCCTAGGGCTCAGGTCCTCCGAGAGAGAGAAAGAAAGAGAGAAAGAGAGAATTAGAGAGAGCATACTTAAATTCACACAGGACACCGGAAAAGACAGGAGAAGTACTCCAGGTATAACAAACTGACCCTAGCCCCCCGACACATAAACTACTGCAGCATAAATACTGGAGGCTGAGACAGGAGGGGTCAGGAGACACTGTGGCCCCATCCGATGATACCCCCGGACAGGGCCGAACAGGAAGGATATAACCCCACCCACTTTGCCAAAGCACAGCCCCCACACCACTAGACGGATATCTTCAACAACCAACAACCAAACTGAGACAAGGCCGAGTATAGCCCACAAAGATCTCCGCCATGACACAACCCAAGGGGGGGCGCCAACCCAGACAGGAAGATCACGTCAGTGACTCAACCCACTCAAGTGGCGTTAGGGTTAGGGTTATCTTTTCTCAAATTAAGTTAAGAGATGTACCCTACATACCGAATTTTGTGTTGTTACTTAATGAGAAGTTTTTTCAAAGTTTCTCCCAAATTTCCAAGATGGAGGAAAATATATTCTGATATACCTTATGGGTCCTTGGGGCAAATTTATTCCGCATGAGGAAGGTTTCAAGTCCGTTTCAAGTCCATAGGTCAAACAGGGCGATGGATGAGGGTTTAAGTGAAACTGCTTATAACAGCGTCACGTATAGGCCAATCGGTGCTGTTCTTTTTGACCAAATTACTCATGGCCTCTAGTTTCTGTGTGCCAAATCAGAAAAAAAGTGAACAATCTATGCTTGAGTTATTAGACCATGGCAAATAAAGAAATTAAAAATTTAAACAATAACAATAGATGCTATGAACCGCTAATAAAACATCACGTTGTGAAGTTCACTTTCCTTGCTTGCTTTGTCTAACAACACAATCATGACTTTAGAAAAGTTTTGTGGGTCAGAGTGCAGTATGTAGTTTCATAGCACAACGGTTTGTTAGCATGTTTCTCATACCGGCTTTAGCCACGGAGGGAGCAGGCCTGCCCCGGCAAGTGCATGACAAATTCTAGGGTGTCCAATCAAAAACCAATATTTTGACCAATGGATAAAATAATGTGTTAATTGTGTAGATAACCTGAGCAGTCACGTTGTATTATTGGGTTGCACTTCAAGTGAGGAATATACAATCTTGGGTCAATATTATGTTAAATACATTTTGAGATGAGTGTTGACAGGCCGCTTCAGCTAAATGTGTGTAAAGGACGTCTCGCTGCTTGCTTAGCGAGTACCACTTCCTCCCGAGTATGCCAATACCAGCAAATAGCTTTTCGCTGGCACACGTGGGGATGCTTCTGATTGAGGAGTAAGTTTCACACATTCCCATCTTCTTCATTCACCCCTCAAACTTACTCAACAGTGACCACAGCATTGAGCTGACAGCAACTGTAAATCTAGGTCATGGCATCACTTTAAAGGACGTCCCGCTGTTTGCTTAGCCAGTACCACTTCCTCCGGATTCTGCCTATACGATGCGAACTCGGGACCACCGCCTTGCTATTACACGTGAACACCCTCCTGAAGCATCTTACGAGTCAGCACCACGCGAAAAGCTAGCTATTCACTGGCGCAAGTGTGAACACTTCAGGCTGAGGAGTTAGTTTCACACATCCCCATGTGCTACATGTGCTAATAATAAAGATCTATTTTATTCACTCAATATCTTTCCATCTTACCACAAATTCTGCGTCCCAATGGCACCCTAGTCCCTTTATATTACATTACTTTTGACCAGGGCCACAATTGCATTATATAAAGGCAATTAAACTCCTACTTAAACAGTATCATATAGCACAGCCTGTTCCAATAGCTCTAACAACATCAAGACCATGTTAAAACATATACGATTACTTGGTCATGTCCCTGAATGGACATACTGTACACTGCAGCTGACTTCTCTTGTATAAGGCACTAGATCTAATTGCTTAATGCTGATTCACTGAAAGCTGTGGTATATCAGACCGTATACCAAAGGTATGACAAAACATGTATTTTTACTGTTCTAAATACGTTGCTAACCAGTTTATAATAGCACTAAGGCACCTCAGGCGTTTGTGGTATATCCAGGCATTCTGCGTTGCATTGCGCCAAAGAACAGCCCTTAGCCGTGGTATGTGGGCCATATACCACTCCCCCTCAGGCCTTATTGCTTAAATATACCAGGAGTACAGTAAATACTTAAAAGGTGTTTTTCTGGGATCTGGGAATCTATATCTGTACGCTAAAATAAGCAATGGAACCGCAATTAAAAAACTTTTTAAAAAATCATCCAGATTGTATCTTTATTGAAGCCATATGGCACCAAAATCCCTATAAAGTGCACTACTTTCGACCAGGGCCCATAGTGTGCAATTTGGGATGGAGGCTGGGTTTAGTGGTCCAGATCACAGCAAGCTACTTTAAGGGATCTGAGTCCAGCAGGGGGTCTCTATCTCTGGGATCTGATCTGTATCAGGCTGTATCACATACGGCCATGATTGGGAGTCCCAGAGGGCGGCGCACAATAGGACCAGCATCGTCCAGGTTTGGCTGGCATAGGCCGTCATTGTAAATAAGAATTTGTTCTTAACTGATTTGCCTAGTTGAATAAAGGGTAAATAACAATTAAAAATGAATCAAAATCTGAGACAGACCGGAACGGTAGACAGTGATACACAACATACCTCGCCTCTGTATACATAGATACAGCCTGGTACAATTCAATGACAGAGCACACGGAACACACATCTACAGTTGAAGTCGGAAGTTTACATACACTTAGGTTGGAGTCATTAAAACTCATTTTTCAACCACTCCACAAATTTCTTGTTAACAAACTATAGTTTTGGCAAGTTGGTTAGGACATCCACTTTGTGCATGACAAGTAATTTTTGCAACAAATTGTTTACAGACAGATTATTTCACTTATAATTCACTGTATCACAATTCCAGTGCGTCAGAAGTTTACATACACTAAGTTGACTGTGCCTTTAAACAGCTTGGAAAATTCCATAAAATTATATCATGGCTTTATAGAAGCTTCTGATAGGCTAATTGACATAATTTGAGTACCTGTGGATGTATTCCAAAGCCTATTTTCAAACTCAGTGCCTCTTTGGTTGACAACATGGGAAAATCAAAAGAAATCACCCAAGACCTCAGAAAAAGAATTGTGGACCTCCACAAGTCTGGTTCATCCTTGGGAGCAATTTTCAAACGCCTGAAGGTACCACGTTCATCTGTACAAACAATAGTACACAAGTATAAACACGATGGGACCATGCAGCCGTCATACCACTCAGGAAGGAGACGTGTTCTGTCTCCTAGAGATGAACGTACTTTGGTGCGAAAAGTGCAAATCAATCCCAGAACAACAGCAAAGGACCTTGTAAAGATGCTGGAGGAAACAGGTACAATATTATCAATATCCACAGTAAAACGAGTCTTATATCGACATAACCTGAAAGGCCGCTCAGCAAGGAAGAAGCCACTGCTCCAAAACCGCCAGAAAAAAAGCCAGACTACGGTTTGCAACTGCACATGGGGACAAAGATTGTACTTTTTGGAGAAATGTCCTCTGGTCTGATGAAACACAAATAGAACTGTTTGGCCATAATGACCATCGTTATGTTTGGAGGAAAAAGGGGGAGGCTTGCATGCAGAAGAACACCATCCCAACCATGAAGCACGGGAGTGGCAGCATCATGTTGTGGGGGTGCTTTGCTGCCGGAGGTATTGGTGCACTTCACAAAACAGATGGCATCATGAGGGAGGAAAATTATGTGGATATATTGAAGCAACATCTCATGACATCAGTCAGGAAGTCAAAGCTTGGTCGCAAATGGGTCTTCCAAGTGGACAATGACCCTAAGCATACTTCCAAAGTTGTGGCAAAATGGCTTAAGGACAACAAAGTCAAGGTATTGGAGTGGCCATCACAAAGCCCTGACCTCAATCCTATAGAAAATGCGTGGGCAGAACTGAAAAAGCGTGTGCGAGCAAGGAGGCCTACAAACCTGACACAGTTACATACACTCAATACTAATTGAGTGTATGTAAACTTCTGACCTACTGGGAATGTGATGAAAGAAATAAAAGCTGAAATAAATCCTTCTCTCTACTATTATTCTGACATTTCACATTCGGGTTAGATTACTTGTTAGATATTACTGCACGGTCGGAACCAGAAGCACAAACATTTCGCTACACTCGCATTAACATCTACTAACATGTGTATGTGACCAATAAAGATTTATTTGATTTGAAAATAAAGTGATGATCGTAACTGACCTAAAACAGGGAATTTTTACTTGGATTAAATGTCAAGAATTGTGAAAAACTGAGTTTAAATGTATTTGGCTAACGTGTATGTAAACTTCCGACTTCAACTGTATATCTTTTTTGCTACAGAAAGCCTCTTTCTCTCTCCCTCTCAAAGAATGTAATGCATTTTCAGTCGTAACAGGTGGTAATGTATGCGATGATGAATAGACTCATGCAAATATGTACTTGGATCCTTGAAAAGCTCTATATAAAATCTATGTATTATTGTTATTGTTATTATTATTATATTCATAAGTTATGTTATATTCATTTTAAGGAAGCATATCCATAAAGGTTAATGTTATGTAACAGAACTGCTTCAGAGCACTCCATTCCCTACTGAACAGGGTTTATAAAAGCCCAGTGCAGTCACAATTCTGTTTTGTATTATACTGTAAAAGAGTGAATACATTTGATCGATGTTATTTCCTGATTATGGTTGAAAATACGGTCTACACGGGACATTCTAATCAGCAGGTTTTGCATGGGTGATATCAGCAAACGGTATGTTTTAATATACCAATAACAAAGAGTTCCAAACCTCTCTACCAATTAGAGCTAGTTTTCCATTTTCAGTTCCTCACTCAGACCATTCCCAGACAGTATTAGCAAAATTATTGGTATTTTAGTATGTTACCATTTGAATGGAAAACTATTATAGTAAGATACTAAATTGTTACCTACAAATTATTTGAGATTTAATTATTTAATTATTTTTTCAAGACTGCATCTCCTACCTCTCTTCCTATTCAGTCTGCAGCATCCTGCCTCACTCAGGTTTGGAACTCTTTACTGGACTCAGAAATCAAACGTCTACTGTTTGCAGATGATCTGGTGCTTCTGGCCCCAACCTAGGATGGCCTACAGCAGCAACTAGATCTTCTGCACATATTCTGTCAGACTTGGGCCCTGACAGTAAATCTCAGTAAGACAGAAATAATGGGGTTCCAAAAAAGGCCCAGTAGCCAAGACAACAAATTCAAATGATCTAGATACTGTTGCCCTGGAGCACAGCAAGAATTACACCTACCTTGGCCTAAACATCACCACCACAGGTAACTTCCACAAGGATGTTAACTATCTAAGAGACAAGGCAAGAAATACCTTCTATGCTATCAAAAGGAACATAAAACTCAACATCCCAAATAGGATCTGGCTAAAAATACTTCAATCAGTTATCGAACCCATTGCCCTCTATGGTTGTGAGATCTGGGGTCCACTCACCAACCAATAATTCATTTAAATGAGACAAACCCAATTGAGACTCGTCAAGCAGAATTCTGCAACAAATATACTTTGCGTACTACGCAAAACCGCAAACAAGAAATATGACTGTATCCAATACCTGAACACTGTGACTGACCCCAAATTAAGAAAATCCTTGACTAATTGCAGACTCAGTGAGCATAGCCTGGCTATTGAGAGAGGACTTCCTAACCTCCAGCCAAATGTATGACCACATTAGGCACATCATTCCCACAGACACACAAAGAATTTGAAAACAAATAAAACTGATAAACTCCCCTTTCTGTTAGGCGAAATACCGCAGTGTGCAATCACAGCAGCAATACAACCTATATACTGTATATATCTGTTTATTTTCCATTTCACACTTCAACTATAGCCAGTAATAACATTTTAAATGTCAATATTATTTTAAAACTTTTGCGCATGCAATGTTTACTGATTGTTTATTGTCTTGGCATGGGAAACATATGTTTCCCAGCGAGAGAGAGAGAGAGAGAGCGTGTGCGAGAGAACGAGACAAACACTCCAGTCTGGGGCTGGGCAACTCAACATTAGCAAGAACTGATGATTTCGGTATGTTTCATCATTCTTCTAACACACACTCCTTGTCTCCTCATCCAATCTATCATTTGCACTTCAAGCACTATCTTACTTGCACCAGAGAGATGGATGTTGTTATTTTTCTCCAGAACATACTGTATGTAGGCCAGGGTTATTAGACAGTCAGGGCTTCAAAGAGAGGAGGCACTCCCTATGGATTGCCATGTGCTGTAAAGAGCGTACCATATGCATTTGGATTTTGTGTGCCACTGGTTTAAGTCAACTAACATTGCTATCACATGCGAATACAATTTCACTTACTTTTTCAGCACAGGTTTTGTAAGAGTTCTCAATCACTAGTAATCTCTACACTTGGTGCAACTAACTCTCTCTCTCTCTCTGCCACTAGAGGTCAGCAGATGGCAGCTGTTCACAATGCCATGTTCAGACTTATGGTCAATACAACAAAGTATATTACTCATGGACAAACATCTTTAGCAGGTTTTATTCTGTAAGTCACAAAAACGTCACTTGATCACATGCAAACCTGGTTTCACAACAAATGTGAAACCTGATGGATTGGATAATAGGTACTGTAATGAGTAACCACAACCGTTGAATAAAATGTACTAGAGAATGGTATTGTAGCTGGCTGGTGGGAGTTTAATGATTGTTGGGGGGAGGGGGCTGATAGTAGAGAAAACAAACAGCAGAACTCAAGGATTGACTTTCTCTACCTGCATTACTCATTTGAATACACCCTGTATTCATTTGCACCCTGTCCAGGTTCTCACGCTGCACTACACTACCTCCAGCTGCCAGACGTTTAACATTTGGCAGACACTGTTGTGTAATACACAACTCTTGCTGAGACAGATCTCTCCCTGTTGGCTGTGTTTCAAACCACCACTAGACAACTCTGTCACAGACCCAGATGGTCAGTTACACAATGTTATTCCTCTCCTCCTCCTGTCTCTACTCCAGAGTTCTCTGACATGGTCAAGCTGGAGAAGAAACCCAGGAAGTAGGTCAGAGAAGGCTCATTTTTAAATGTGGGAATGCTTTGTGGGAATGCTCAGACAAAACAAAAGCGATGAAAGGTGGCTTCCGTTCGCCTACTAACGAATTGACATCTAAGGATCACTCGGTTTCCGGGTTTGGAGAAGAGGGGACGGAGGAGAGAGGGTAGAGGACGGACTTTTGCCCAAATGAGAAAAGGCCAGTGTTGACTACATGGGTGGCTGTATTTTCTCAAATCCAAAAAGAATGAGGAAACTGTAGTACTGGTGTAATACTTTCTGAAGATCCGTGATTTCTCCTGTGTGTACTGTACTTTGTGTTTGTGTCATGATATTAGCCATTTGGGAGCAGAGAGAAAACAGCAGTGTGACCACATTACTGTACTTTATACCCAGACTTATCTTGTCTGTACAGAACACATTTGTAAACAGTGGATTAAAGATTAAAGGGCATGGTTTTCATGTGACCAGGGTAGTATATTCTCACAGGTAGAACGCTAAGACAAAACACAATGTACCCCAACAAACCAAGCTGAAGACATTAAACTCTACATCAAATCTATGCTTTCAGAAAGTATTCACACCCCTTGACTTATTCCACATTTTATTGTTACAGCCTGAATTTAAAATGGATTAAAATGCTATTTTTTTCACTACCTTACACACAATACCCTATCATTTCAAAGTGTTCAAAGTTTGTTTTATTCACTGCTTTAGCATACTATGCCAACCCGGATGTCCTAGCCGTGTCTGAATCCTGGTTTAGGAAGACCACCAAAAACCCAGAAATTTCCATCCCTAACTA
Organism: Salvelinus fontinalis; assembly: GCF_029448725.1. Classification (NCBI taxonomy): domain Eukaryota; kingdom Metazoa; phylum Chordata; class Actinopteri; order Salmoniformes; family Salmonidae; genus Salvelinus; species Salvelinus fontinalis. Next base: position 70,936,553 of record NC_074665.1, read on the forward strand.
TAACATTTTCCGAGATAGAACTGCCAAAGGGGGCGGTGTTGCAATCTACTGCAGAGATCTGTCTTACTATCCAGGTCTGTACCCAAACAATTCAAGCTTTTACTTTTAAAAATCCACCTTTCCAGAAACAAGTCTCTCACCGTTGCCGCTTGCTATAGTTGACCTAAACGGTGACATGCTTAACACCCCGGCCATCCTACAATCTAAGCTTGATACCCTCAATCTCACACAAATTATCAATGAACCTACCAGGTACAACCCCAAAGCCGTAGACACGGGCACCCTCATAGAGATCATCCTAACCAACTTGCCCTCCAAATACACCTCTGCTGTTTTCAGCCAAGATCTCAGCGATCACTGCCTCATTGCCTGCATCCGTAATGGGTCTGCGGTCAAACGAACACCCCTCATCACTGTCAAACGCTCCCTAAAACACTTCAGAGCAGGCCTTTCTAATCGACTTGGCCCGGGTATCCTGGAAGGATATTGACCTCATCCCGTCAGTAGAGGATGCCTGGTTATTCTTTAAAAGTGCCTTCCTCACCATCTTAAATAAACATGCCCCATACAAAAATTGTAGAACCAGGAACAGATATAGCCCTTGGTTCTCTCCAGACCTGACTGCCCTTGACCAGCACAAAAAAAATCCTGTGGCATTCTGCATTAGCATCAGATAGCCCCCGTGATATTTAACTTTTCAGGGAAGTTAGGAACCAATATACACAGGCAGTTAGGAAAGCTAAGGCTAGCTTTTTCAAGCAGAAATTTGCATCCTATAGCTCCAACTCAAAAAAGTTCTGGGACTGAGAATAAGAGCACCTCCTGCCAGCTGCCCTGAGGCTAGGAAACACTGTCACCACTGATAAATCGACTATAATTGAGAATTTCAATAAGCATTTTTCTACGGCTGGCCATGCTTTCCACCTGGCTACCCCTACCCCGATCAACAGCCCTCTACCCCCCACAGCAACTCGCCCAAGCCTCCCCCATTTCTCCTTCACCCAAATCCAGATAGCTGATGTTCTGAAAGAGCTGAAAAATCTGGACCTCTACAAATCAGCAGGGCTAGACAATCTGGACCCTCTCTTTCTAAAATGATCTGCCGAAATTGCTGCAACCCCCATCACTAGCCTGTTCAACCTCTCTTTCGTATCGCCTGAGATTCCCAAAGATTGGAAAGCTGCTGCGGTCATCCCCCTCTTCAAAGGGGGAGACACTCTAGACCCAAACTGCTACAGACCTATATCTATCCTACCCTGCCTTTCTAAAGTCTTTGAAAGCCAAGTTAACTAACAGATTACCGACTATTTCGAAATGCACCGTACCTTCTCCACTACGCAATCTGGTTTCAGAGTCGTCATTGGTGCACCTCAGCCACGCTCAAGGTCCAGAACGATATCATAACTGCCATCGATAAGAGACATTACTGTGCAGCCGTTTTCATCGACCTGGCCAAGACTTTTGACTCTGTCAATCACAACATTCTTATTGGCAGACTCAACAGCCTTGGTTTCTCAAACGATTGCATCGCCTGGTTCACCAACTACTTCTCAGACAGAGTTCAGTGTGTCAAATCGGAGGGCCTGTTGTCCGGACCTCTGGCAGTCTCTGTGGGGATGCCACGGGGTTCAATTCTCGGGCCGACTCTCTTCTCTGTATACATCAATGATGTCGCTCTTGCTTCTGGCGATTCTTTGATCCACCTCTATGCAGACGACACCGTTCTGTATACATCTGGCCCTTCTTTGGACACCTCCAGACGAGCTTCAGTGCCATACAACTCGCCTTCCGTAGCCTCCAACTGCTCTTAAATGCAAGTAAAACTGAATGCATGCTCTTTAACCGATCGCTGCCCGCACCCACCCGCCCGTCCAGCATCACTACTCTGGACGGTTCTGAATACCTGGGTTTCTGGTTAGACTGTAAACTCTCCTTCCAGACTCACATTAAACATCTCCAATCCAAAATATAAAATCTAAATCTAGAATCGGCTTCCTATTTCGCAACAAAGCATGCTTCACTCATGCTGCCAAACATACCCTCGTAAAACTGACCATCCTACCGATCTTCGACTTCGGGCGATGTCATTTACAACAAAAAAAGCCTACAACACTCTACTCAACAAATTGGATGCAGTCTATCACAGTGCCATCCGTTTTGTCACCAAAGCCCCATATACTACCCACCACTGCGACCTGTACGCTCTCGTTGGCTGGCCCTTGCTAAAAACTCGTCGCCAGACACACTGGCTCCAAGTCATCTATAAGTTTCTGCTAGATAAAGCCCCACCTTATCTCAGCTCACTGGTCACCATAGCAGCACCCACCCGTAGCACGAGCTCCAGCAGGTATATCTCACTGGTCACCCCCAAAGCCAATTCTTCCTTTGGCCGCCTCTCCTTCCAGTTCTCTACTGCCAATGACTGGAACAAACTGCAAAAATCACTAAAGCTGGAGACTTATCTCCCATACTAGCTTTAAGCACCAGCTGTCAGAGCAGCTCACAGATCACTGCACCTGTACATAGCCCATCTGTAAATAGCCCATCCAACTACCTCATCCCCAAACTGTATAATTTTTTTTATCTTGCTCCTTTGCACCTCAGTATCTCTACTTGCACATTCATCTTCTGCACATTCTACCATTCCAGTGTTTAATTGCTATATTGTAATTACTTTGCCACCATGGACTATTTATTGCCTTATCGCCCTTATCCTACCTTGTTTGCGCATGCTGGGTATAGACTTTTTCTACTGTATTATTGATTGTATGTTTGTTTATTCCATGTGTAACTCTGTGTTGTTGTATGTGTCGAACTGCTTTGCCTTATCTTGGCCAGGTCGCAGTTGCAAATGGGAACTTGTTCACAACTAGCCTACCTGGTTAAATAAAGGTGAAAAAAAAGTATTACACCCCTTATTATGGCAAGCCTAAATATGTTCAGGAGTTAAACTTTGCTTAACAAGTCATATAATAAGATGATGTTCAACAGGAGTTTTTAATGACTACCTCATCTCTGTACCCCATACACAGATAATTTGAAGGTCCCTCAGTCAAGCAGTGAATTTCAAACACAGATTAAACCACAAAGACCAGGGAGGTTTTCCAACAAGGAAGGGCACCAATTGGTAAGAGCACCTATTGGTAGATGGGTACAAATAAAAAATAAAGCAGACATTGAATAATCCTTTGAGCAGGGTGAAGTTATTAACTACACTTTGGATGGTGTATCAATTCACCCAGTCACTACAAAGATACAGGCGTCCTTCCTCACTCAGCTGACGTAGAGGAAGGAATCTGCTCAAATATTTCACCATGGGTTTAATGGCTGTGATAGGAGAAACCTGAGGATAGATCAACAACATTGTAGTTAATCCACATTACTAACTTCATTGACAGAGTGAAAAGAAGGAAGCCTGTACAGAATAAAAAATATTCCAAAACATGCATCCTGTTTGCAACAAAGCAATACTGCTAAATATTTGACAAAGTAATTCACTTTTTGTCCTGAACACATACTGTTATGTTTGGGGCAAATCCAATACATTACTGAGTACCAGCAATGTACCACCATATTTTCAAGCATAGTGGTGGCTGCATGAAGTTATGTGTATGCTTGTAATCGTTAAGGACTGGGGTGTTTTTCAGGATAAAAAAATTAATGGAATGTAGCTAAGCACAGGCAAAATCCTAGAGGAAAATCTGGTTCAGTCTGCTTTCCACCAGACACTGGGATATGAATTCACAAGGCCAAATCTACACTGGTTGCTTACCAAGAAGACAGTGAATGTTCCTGAGTGGCCGAGTTACAGTTTTGACTTAAATTGGCTTGAAAATCTATGGAAAGACCTGAAAATGGTTGTCAGCAATGATAAACAATACATTTGACAGAGCTTGAAGAATTTAGAAAATAATAAATGGGCAAATGTTGCAGAATCCAAGTGAGGAAAGCTCTTAGAGATTTACCCAGAAAGACTCACAGTGGTAATCACTGCCAAAGGCGATTCTAACATCAACTCAGGGGGTTGAATACTTATCACATCAAGATACATTAGTGCTATATTTGAATTAAATTTTTTAAACAATTTATTCTTCCACATCAAAGTATTTTGTGTAGATTGTTGACAAAATCTAGTTTAATCCAACTTTGTAACACAACATGTGGAAAAAGTCAAGGGGTGTGGATACTTTGAGGGGACTGTACAGGCTGTTAAAGCCTGTAAAACTGCTCGATGGTGGTGTGTGTTCCTAATCTGCTTTTCCTAACAGCCTATTAACCCTATTGCCTACTTAGGAGGTGCATTAATTATGTTCAGATTACTAACATGACATTCTATGAAAATAGAAATTCAAGACATACAAACTTTAATTCTCAATTTATTTATAGATTTCTATTACATTAAAAACATCCTCTCTAAAAATTGCATTATGGAGGAACTCCCCCTCAACCCAATTCCCCCTATTAATGAACTCCATCAACAACAAAAAAGTTTACCACATCTTCTGTACACATTGAAAACTAATGTCTGATGTGAGTCTTCCATAGAGGAAAGCCTGAACCATTTAATGTCATTGTTAAAGGATTGTTATTCTAAAAAGACATACAACAAAAATGTTAAATAAGCTAATTCATTGATTCTGTTATAGGGTCTTTGGTTTCTTTACCCTGCACCACATATATTTTGTGCACATGTAGAGTGAGCCTTGGTTAATGTTACAATTTCCCACATACATGTCCACTTCCCATGTGGAGGTGACCATGCAAAGTCTCAGTCAGAGATCAATCTCTATGGTCACAGTGATCAGATTCATCTAATGTTCTTCTCAGGTCCTGAATGACCTCATTCATCAGGCATCAATATTCAGCAGAAACAATGATACTTCTGTGACCTTTGTCACTATTCATTCTGGGTCATGCTCATTAGGGTACAGCATAGCAAAATGCTTTGCAACAGAATACTAAAAGAAATGTTTCTTATTGGAGGAGTTTAAGTAGTCCTTCCTTGTTTCAGTCAATTTTCTTCTGTTTGGTGCCTAACGAATCCAGCCCTGAGCTAGCTTTGAGAAGAGTCCAGGTGCTCTATTGTCTAGTCCAGCCACACATACCGGTACTCCAATTCTCCAGGAGATCCTTGGAAACATCCATTCATGTTCTGGGAGCGAGTGCCCGAAGAGAAAGGCCACTGACAAAGTTCACATTTGGAGTTGTTGTGGAAAGATCTTCCTTCACTTCAAATAGTTTCCCCAGTTACCTCAACAACAACTCATTTTGCAGACAAAAGATTGAGATTCACATTAAGGCACACATTGGTGGTAGTTTGAAAGAAAAAATACAGTCCTTGTCTATGTAGCATTGCTCTCTCATATTAATAAGGAAACTTGTATGAAAGTAAAATACATTTTTAAAACATATTTAATAAAAAATGTACTTTTTGATTAAAAGAAATATCTGTTATCTTCTCCCCTCAGCTTTGCTTTGGTCAAACATTTGAGTTGTCTGTCGACCCACTACTACACTGACTCCAAAGAGAAACATAGTAATATCATGGGGAAATAATCTGACTACTTATCAGAATAGACCATGACTACTGCCGGCAGTGCTGTGCAAAAGTATTTAGGGCAGTGAGGGAGGGTAGAGGGTATTTTAAGTAGGTGGCCGGCCCAGCAGCAACAGCCCTATCCCTTGTCAACATACAGTGGGGTCCGAAATTATTGACACCCTTAAAAAAGATGAGCAATAACGACTGTGTAAAATAAATAATTAAACTACGGATCTATAATGTATGCAATAAAATGGGGGAATTATATTTTATACTTACAATTGCTCAGATTTTGTTTAACAAGTAATACTTTTTAATCTCTCAAAAAGGTAGGGGTCAAAATTATTGACAACCCTAAAGATTCTTATAAATAAAGTGGTAAAAGTTTAATATCTGGTCCCATATTCAGAGCACGCAATCAAGTGACTCTACAAACTTGTTTGATGCATTTGCAATTAGTTTTGGTAGTGTTTCATATTATTTTGTGCCCAATAGAGTCACTTTTATTATAAATAAGAATAGCATATGTTTCAAAACACTTCTACATTCATGTGGATGCTACCATGATTACAGATAATCCTGAATTAATTGTGAATAATGATGAGTGAGAAAGGTAGAGGGAGGGTCAAAGATCATACCCACAAGATATGCTAACCTCTCACCATTACCAATAACAGGGGAGGTTAGCATGTCTCGGGGGTATGATCTTTGAAACATATGTCTGACTAAGACCCACAAAAGCTGATTGTCTGAAATGGTTTAAAAATACTAAAAAAGGTCTTAAAATAGTATAAAAAGGCTACCAGGCTTTTCCTGGTAACTCAGCAAGTGTCAGCAACAGTCTATGACTGTCTCCCTGGCAACCTGCCTCCACCCTGTTAGAGACTTCTCAAGAGGATAGGCTAAGCCCATCTCCATGGAGACCATTTTCTCAGAAGTATTGGCTAACCTCCAACATGGCAGGCAATGACAAAGTCAGACGTGAAGTAATTTTTTTATAAATCTCGTAGGGTTGGGGGTTGGCAAACCTTGGGAGCCAGTGGTGGAGATGGAGTCATTACCATAGACTTATGTCATTAATGTGGTTGTTGTCATAGTGACCTGGAGTGAGTTAGTTCCTGGGATCACTGGTGCATGTAGAGCGTGATGAGGCCTGCCTGGTGGAGCTGCTGCCACAGTGCCATCTCCATCTTCAGGTCATGGTTGATAAAGAAACCCACAGGGTGATATCTGCTGTCATAGTAGTGGTCAGAGTAGTTTTTATAGTCTGGAGTCATGAAGCCATACGCGCTCACCTGTTTTCAACATGCACACAGACAGAGAGCGAGAGAGAGAGGAAAAGGGGGGGATAGGTTAGTTGGTGCAGTCACCGTCTTGTTGTCAAGTGTTTCACAACTCAAGCACAATGATTACCTTATGGATCTTTGCTTTCATTAGGGATCTGAGCGGCATGCTGCATGTCTAATTGAAGGCTATCAGGGCCAGAGTAAGTACTGTCAATCTGTAAGGCAAGTGCAGTCATGTCCAGAGAGTCGTAATCAATGGTGTAGTGGAGGGTAAAAATGCAGTTCATCCACCTTTTTATTTTGCCAAACAGTTTACCCATCTTTTGCGGAAAAATGCATTGAAAGTAAAGGGAGCTTAACTTTTTTTCACCGTGACCAGCGATCAGAGTTTACCCACCAATTATTTTACCACCACATCACTGGTTGTCATCTTACTGTACATGGTTGTAACTAACTAATATAACATTACTGTTTACCTTGTGCTTTTACTGTCAGTGGTCATAACCGGTCTTGTCTTGTTCGAATATGAAGTGTTGCAATTACTGTTTAGTGGCTGTGGTAGCTCATACCGTACCTGGTCACAGGTGTGCATAGCAGCCAGCAGCATCACAGCACCTGTTGATGGACGGTATATGTTCTTGTATTTGGTCTGCATGGCATGGCCGCGGAGGAACCTACACAGAACATGACAACCATTTAACAACCACACTGCAGGTGCACATATTTACTTCAAATTAAATATTAAAATAGTGTCAGAGAAAATATCCTCAGGTACAATAAAGTTGATCCTATTCTATCCTAAAATGCCCTTGTGGAGAAAAGGTGTTGGACAGACCACACCTAGCTACCACCTTTTCATTGTTGTGAGGAGAGCTAACGATATACAACACTTGTCCTTTTCAGTATCCACCGAAACAGAGTCACACTATATCCTGATGGAAGCCTGATATGATTAATTCATTTAGATATCATTCTAATTACGTGACCCTTGGGTTCGTGGCACTGGCACTCGACACGCATGGTGAGTTAGTTTCATGTATATTTTTGAACCAACTCCTCATCAGATGGTCCTATTTAGCCATTGTGAGAAGAGTGCTTGTTCTAGCCACCCAAAACACTTGAGTTTCACATTTCAAAAGGAGTTTATATGTCCAGGTGTGTGTAATCAGAGCTCTGGTGTGATTCTGATGAGTCACAACAACTATCCTAAAGATTATTATTTAACTAGGCAAGTCAGTTAAGAACAAATTCTTATTTACAATGACAGCCTACGCCGGCCAAACCCGGATGACGCTGGGCCAATTGTGCGCCGCCCTCTGGGACTCCCAATCACAGCCGGATGTGATACAGTCTGGATTTGAACAAGGGACTGTAGTGATGTCCCGTGCACTGAGATGCTGTTCCTTAGACCGCTGCGCCACACGGAAGCCCAAAAGATAGCACAAAGATAACTCACTTATTTTCCCCTCTTTTACTCACCTGTTTCTGATGTAACGTATGAAATCTGGATGGTACATCTTGAACTTTTCTACACTCACATTTTTTCCAAAGTATGTGGGTGGCCTGAGGTAGAAAAAAAGGCCTCTATTCACAAGCTGCACAAAGAAATATCAATATGGCTAACAGTATACAAGACACATTTGTAAATAAAGAAGGAATACTTGGGGGACATTGAGGGTGTTCAATTACAGTGGCAGTCCACATGGATGCTGTGTGGGGAATGAAATCAAAACTGTCTCCATGGATGTGAACCCATGCCACATCTTACGTTTTGCTCTTCTCTGGTCCTCTCTCTACTGGAGTGTGTGTGGCGGCTGCTTTCATCAGCAGATAATCTCTGTCATGGTCTGGCAGGAAGACATACCTAGTCTCCTACAGAATATATATATATATATATATATATATATATATATATATATATATATATATAGATAGAGATAGAGATAGAGATAGAGATAGAGATAGAGATAGAGAGAGAGAGAGAGAGAGAGAGAGAGAGAGAGAGGTGAATACAATCAGACTATAAAGAGTTTGTCTTTGAATGAATGAAAAGAATGGATGGATTAATTAGTGAATTAACACATTTAAAAAAAGTGATGTTTATTCCCAGTGAGTCAATTTGATCGTGAACCATCAACATCATGGAATGTCTCACCTCAGAGAGCGGGGGTCCTCTGTAGCCCGCTCCAGCGTAGCTCTTCATGGAGTTACGGAGGGTGTTGGTGGAGAAAGTGTAGAGGGATGTTCTAGAGCCCACATCCTGCTCAAAGCCCTTAATCACAGCTCCGTTGGTCCTGGAATCACAACAGAGGTACGGAACAGAACACTGTCAATGACCAATTAGAACACAGGAAAATTGTCAATGACCAATTTGAACATTAGCATGAATGAACATGAACACTGTCAATGACCGTTGGAAAATAAATGACCACTTAGACCCTTTGGTAACCACAGCAACCAGATACATGCCTCATTGTAATCTACAGACTCTTGAGGAGCCCTTGAATGGACCATCCTGATTGACAAAATGCCAACTGTCACATTAACGTGGTAATGCTCTTTACAAGGAACCTGTAGAATGAAAAGATTTAAAAACCTAAGATGGTCTAACCTCATTCATAGGCTATTGAGGAAGTCAAGACTAAACAAGGTCGAAAAAGGAATCTCTCACCTGAAGACATAGTCATGTTGGTCAATCTCCCGGCCCTTCTTTGAATCCTTCAGAATCCCTCCGTTGCCCACGACAGCACAGCAGACACACTGCGAGCCGTTGCTACGACGATCCCAGTCATCAAACATGTGCCAGTTGGCCGATGTGTTGAGAACAGACAGGGTCGACACCAGAGCTGTTTGCACAACAAAAGAAAAAAACATTTAATTTTCATTTTTTACAAAGACCTCTGAGATTCATTTTAGAATTATTGGCAGGTTTAATCCCCACACAGTCCCAAATAAAAAGCCTTGCTCGCGGCAATGAATGCATTCCAACGTAATAAAAAAATATATTCATAAAGGGAACCAATCTATGGATCTCTGCCAAAGATCTTTGCCTAATGCAAATCACGAAATGGATGATTTTTACACACTCAACTGAACGTGTCTTGCTGTCCCAATAGCTGCGAAACACCACTTGGGGCCTGAGGCAAGGTGTGGGTAAATCTTTATTTGTACAGTCTATGGGGTGAACACAGTGGAACGATTCCATAATTTACTCTTCTAGATCTGAGCTAAGAGATTTGCATGTACAGACGCCTCACAAGAAACAGAAACAGGCGCCTCACAAGTCCTCAACTGGCAGCTTCATTAAATAGTACCCGCAAAACACCAATCTCAACGTTAACAGTGAGGAGGCGACTCTGGGATGCTGGCCTTCTAGGCAGAGTTGCAAAGAAAAAGCCATATCTCAGACTGACCAATAAAAATAAAAGACAAAGATGGGTAAAAGAACACAGACACTGGACAGTGGAACTCTGCCTAGAAGGCCAGCATCCCGGAGTCACCTCTTCACTGTTGATGTTGAGATTGGTGTTTTGTGGGTACTATTTAATGAAGCTGCCAGTTGAGGACTTGTGAGGCGTCTGTTTCTCAAACTAGACACTCTAATGTACTTGTCCTCTTGCTCAGTTGTGCACCGGGGCCTCCCACTCCTCTTTCTATTCTGGTTATAGCCAGTTTGCACTGTTCTGTGAAGTGAGTAGTACACAGCATTGCACGACATCTTCAGTTTCTTGGCAATTTCTCCCATGGAATAGCCTTCATTTCTCAGAACAAGAATAGACTGACGAGTTTCAGAAGAATGTTTCTGACCATTTTGAGCCTGTAATCGAACTCACAAATGCTGATGCTCCAGATACTAGTCTAAAGAAGGCCATGTTTATTTCTTCTTTAATTAGCACAACAGTTTTCAGCTGTGTTAACATAATTGCAAAAGGGTTTTCTAATGATCAATTAGCCTTTAAAATGATAAACTTGGATTAGCTAACACAATGTGCCATTGGAACACAGGAGTGATGGTTGCTGATGGGCCTCACACTCAACGTCAACAAAACAAAGGAGATGATTGTGGACTTCAGGAAACAGCAGAGGGAGCACCCCCCTATCCACATCAACGGGACAGTAGTGGAGAAGGTGGAAAGTTTTAAGTTCCTCGGTGTACACATCACGGACAAACTGAATTGGTCCACCCACACAGACAGCGTTGTGAAGAAGGCGCAGCAGCGCCTCTTCAACCTCAGGAGGCTGAAGAAATTCGGCTTGTCACCAAAAGCACTCACAAACTTCTACAGATGCACAATCGAGAGCATCCTGTCGGGCTGTGTCACCGCCTGGTACGGCAACTGCTCCGCCCACAACCGTAAGGCTCTCCAGAGGGTAGTGAGGTCTGCACAACGCATCACCGGGGGCAAACTACCTGCCCTCCAGGACACCTACACCACCCGATGTCACAGGAAGGCCATAAAGATCATCAAGGACAACAACCACCAAAGCCACTGCCTGTTCACCCCGCTATCATCCAGAAGGCGAGGTCAGTACAGGTGCATCAAAGCAGGGACCGAGAGACTGAAAAACAGCTTCTATCTCCAGGCCATCAGACTGTTAAACAGCCACCACTAACATTTAGTGGCCGCTGCCAACATACTGACTCAACTCCAGCCACTTTAATAATGGGAATTGATGGAAATTATGTAAAAATGTACCACTAGCCACTTTAAACAATGCCACTTAATGTAATGTTTACATACCCTACATTACTCATCTCATATGTATATGTATATACTGTACTCTATATCATCTACTGCATCTTGCCATCTTTATGTAATACATGTATCACTAGCCACTTTAAACTATGCCACTTTATGTTTACATACCCTACATTACTCATCTCATATGTATATACTGTACTCTATACCATCTACTGCATCTTGCCTATGCCGTTCTGTACCATCACTCATTCATATATCTTTATGTACATATTCTTTATCCCTTTACACTTGTGTGTATAAGGTAGTAGTTGTGGAATTGTTAGGTTAGATTACTTGTTGGTTATTACTGCATTGTCGGAACTAGAAGCACAAGCATTTCGCTACACTCGCATTAACATCTGCTAACCATGTGTATGTGACAAATAAAATTTGATTTGATTTGATTTGTACGCCTATGTATATATTCCAGAAAAAATCTGCCGTTTCCAGCTACAGTAGTAATTTACAACATTAACAACGTCTACACTGTATTTCTGATCAATTTGATGTTACTTTAAATGGACAAAATAAATGCTTTTCTTTCAGAAACAAGGACATTTCTATGTGAACCCAAACTTTTGAATGATAGTGTATCTGTAAAGAGGTACAGATGTCCTATTGACTGACAATAAAGGGTTTTATGTCCTATCTCTGAACCCATGTACAATCTTTATTGTGTTAGGCATGGAGCAAAGGGCACTGCAGTTGGCCACATTGTGGCCACATTGTGTGTTAGTCACCCACATTAACGACAACACCACGGACTGTCTGTCTTCTTGTAGCCAATGTTGTGTAACTATATTATTTGTAGTCGTTGCTGTAACTATTAATATTAACATGACTTGTCCAAGCATTGGTGTGAAGTAATGCATTGAAACAACGGTCACATGTCAATATGTATTGAAAGTACTTACTGTCAATGTCAAGGTTTCCCCAGCCGTGAGCCCCTGGGTACGGTTTGAGGCGCTGGTACTGTTCTGGAGTGGCATGCTTGGCCCACTGGAGGACAGGGATCCTGCCCAGATATCTCACCCCAAAGTCTGTCTGGGGAACCCTGCTACGAATACTGTTTGGACAGTCCTGCAGGGGAAAACAACAGTCTTCTTATTGAAGACTCTGAAAGTTCCTGTTGAATCCATTACGAGTACATCTCAGACCATCTTTAAAACCCGCCCATGTAATCTGATGCATTATGATCTAAAAGGCTAAACTGAACCTAAATCTGCATTCCTACTGTGAGACTATACACTTCCTGTGTTTTAGTTTTATTGTAAGGGACACAACACCAAAACACAGTCACAACTCAAATTGATGGTTATCATTACATAGCAGCACATAACAACGCTGGCAATATTTTTTCCAGTTGACAGACTTTGCAACAGCATAGATTGTATGACTCTCAATGGAAGTAATTAACTGTATCTTGTCATTTAACGTTCTACAGTGGAAGAGCTGCATAATGACTAGAGGGATGTGGAGAATTATAATTCTTGGGGAGAGACATAGCGGTTATGAAGAACACGTGGAAAACTCATTGACTACATTCCAAATGGCACCCTATTTGCTATATACATAAAGCTCTAGTCAAAAGTAGTGCACTATGTAGGGAATAGGGTGATATTTGGGATGCAACCTCACTGTATCATCCCCAACCCCTCTGTTTGTTCTCAATAAAAAAACATTGCACTACAATTATCTAATTAAAATGTCAGCAACAACTTATTTTAATTCAGTAATTGCATAATTTATTTTGTCATATAGTGGGGAAAACAAGTATTTGATACACTGCCGATTTTGCAGGTTTTCCTACTTACAAAGCATGTAGAGGTCTGTAATTTTTATCATAGGTACACTTCAACTGTGAGATTTTTAAGTAACAGGTGTCTTTTATACAGGTAACGAGTTCAAACAGGTGCAGTTATTAAAGGTAATGAGTGGAGAACAGGAGGGCTTCTTAAAGAAAAACTAACAGGTCTGTGAGAGCCGGAATTCTTACTGGTTGGTAGGTGATCGAATACGTATGTCATGCAATAAAATGCAAATGAATTACTTAAAAATCATACAATGTAATCTTCTGGATTTTTGTTATAGATTCCGTCTCTCACAGTTGAAGTGTACCTATGATAAAAATGACAGACCTCTACACGCTTTGTAAGTAGGAAAACCTGCAAAATCGGCAGTGTATCAAATACTTGTTCTCCCCACTGTAACTTATGACATGCGTTATGGAGTCTTTGGAGTTAATTACGACGTGCAAGGGCAGCTGAGTCTTGGCGATAGAATTGAACCATATTGTATTCCTTTATCGTCTGCTGTCTGTCCGTACGGGTGGATCGGTCTTATGCCAGACACCATAAAGAAACACTCTTTGAGAAACACCATATAGAGAACACCAGTAGTTCCTCTCTTTTGCAACCATCCTTTTATGTCCATATTAACAAGAAAAATAACAGTAATCAATGGAAGCAGAAGTGAACTGAAGGGACTGTTTTGCTTTTAAACCTCAGCAATGGTTCATATGAAATGTTTCATGTTATAAGAAAGTATTGAGTAACAACTTCATTTTGTCTGTCTTTTTCTTGGTAGTTTATGGGATGACGCTACAACATTGTTCTATGGAGTTGACACAAAGCAGGTAGAGCAAAAGAAAGTCTGGGAGAATGAGTGATATGCCTTCATATCCTGTCACGATACGTGGGCAAAAAAGAACACCACCCCATATTTACTGGAAATGAATCCACTCACACACACGCCCGCCCACGCACGTACACCTAACGTCCTTGTAGAACATGAAATCATTCCAATAACATCAGCATCAAGGCTGATGAACAGTGAACTAGTGGTATAATTGTACCACGCAGACCTGTACTATATAAAGACGTGACAATACAACTGGCCGATTTCCACACAATGTAACATGGAGAGGCACAAAGCGTATCAAATGGCTGTATGAATTAAGTTTTGGGTTCTATAATCTGTTTGTTACCTCGAGTATCAACCATGTCATCTGACTGAGTATCCATTTTCCTAATTACAGCAGTGTGGGGCATTATTTTGACAGTGTCCCCATGCATAGCCACCCATACAACTGAAAGTGCAACCCTCAGCACTTCCTCTAAATCAGTCAACAGTGACTGCTAGTAGACCACAGCCCTTCTAAGGTCTCTAAAGTAGGCCACAATCACACCAAGCAGATCAAGTGAAAGAACAGGAACAGCTCAGAAAGGGGAACTTCAACTCACGGTTTGAGGTGGGGCGACTTCGCTGTAGTAACTGTCTCCAATGAAGGGTGGCTCTGTTGGTTTGGTTGAATTGGAGAGGAGAGCACCTTTAATATTTTGACCCTTGGTAGTCCTGGCCCTGGCTCCAGGTTTCATTGAGGGTCTGACTCCGACAGGGGATGTGGACTGTACCTTTAACCTTAAATGTGTTGTTGGTGTTGAACCAGTGTGTAGGCTGTCCAAACCATCTGACGGTGTGTTGCCGTCAACAGAGTCTTCAGAGTAATGTGACCTAGTGTAAGACAAAACAACACGGCAATGGTCAAACCTGTAGCAGAAAGGGATAGTGCATTGTTACACCAACTCTACTGGTCAGTGTAACAATGTGCAATTGTTGTGGTTACTAACGCTGTGTGTGATCATAGAAGGTCTCATTGGTTTACTCCAACTTAACCATATCCTGCTACTAATAATGGAAACAAATCACATATTGAATCAGTTTGTAACATTTACTTTGCTGTAGAAAGCCAGCTTACTTTTCACATAATCTCTCACAAGCAAAGATCTTCTAGTAACAGTTAAAGTATGCCAGTGACAAGACCAGTGACAAGTCTGTATGCCAGTGACAAGTCTGTAAAAACAAGACTATAGTCTAAAACTATAGTAAATATTACAGTATTCCCCTTCCCCATGTCCCCAACACAGAGTGCCTGGATACAGCTGATAGACGTGGTATATTGGCCATATACCACAAACACCAGAGGTGCCTTATTAGGTATTCTGGTGTTTGTGGTATATGGCCAATATACCATGGCTAACGGCTGTATCCAGGCACTCAGTGTAAACTGGTTACCAATGTAATTAGTAACGTCATTTTTTTTGTCATAACCATGGTATATGACACGGCTCGAACCACCCGCTTTATAATACTATATAATCCATAAACAGAAAGGCCCGTCTGGCACTAGCAGCTGAAGCCTCAGGTAACCATGGTGCTGCTCAACACTGATTGGCCACTCTGGACAACCAATCAGATCCAGAAGAATCCAGTCTCAGCAGAAAGGAACATCCGAACAAAGACTCCAACACCATCATCAAGTTTGGCGATGACACGACGGTGCTGGGCCTGATCATCAATGACAATGAGACAGCCTATAGGTGAGGAGGTCAGAGACCTGGCCGTGTGGTGCCAGAACAACAACCTCTCCATCAACGTCAGCAAGACAAAGGTGCCTATCATGGACTACAGGAAATGGAGGGCCGAACACGCCCACATTCACAGTTATGAAGTGGAATGGGTCGAGAGCTTCAAGTTCCTCGGTGTCCACATCGCTAAGGAATTATCATGGTTCACACACACCAACACAGGCGTGAAAAGGGCACGACAATGCCTCTTTCCCCTCACGAGGCTAAAATGATTTGTCATGGGCCCTCAGATACTCAAAAAGTTATACAGCTGCACAATTGAAAGCATCTTGACTGGCTGCGTCACAGCTTAGTATGGCAACTGCTCGGCATTTGACCGCAAGGCGCTACAGAGGGTAATGTGTGTGGCCCAGTACATCATTGTGGCTGAAATCCCTGCCATTCCGGGCCTCTATACCAGGTGGTGTCTGTGGAAGGCCCTAAACACTGTCAAAGACTCCAGCCACCCAAGTCATAAACTGTTCTCTCTTCTACCGCACTGCAAACGGTGCCGGAGCACTAAGTCTGTAACCAAAAGGCTCCATAACAGCTTCTACTCCCAAGCCATAACACTACTAAAATAGTTAAGCAAACAGCTACCCAGACTATCTGCATTGACCCTTTCTGCACCAATTATTTTTGATTATGCACACAAACTCACGCTACATAGCCAAAAGTATACACTAATTTAAAGGGGTGTCCAAATACTTTTGGCCACTGACACTCCAACATACACACAAACATTGCTGCTACTGTTAATTATCTATCCTGTTGCCTAGTCACTTTACTCCTACCTTTATATACATACTGTATCTACCTCAATGACCTCGTACCCCTGCACGTCGTCTCGTTACTGGTACCCCTTATATATAGCCAAGTTATTGTTACTCATTGAATATGTATTTCTCGTGTTACTAGGTTTTGTTATATTTTGCATTCTTACCCTCTGCATTGTTGGGAATGGCCCATAAGTAAGCATTTCACTGTTAGTCTACACCACTTGTCTACGAAGCATGTGACAATTAAAATGTGATTTATATTAATAAAAAAACGATGTAATAAACCCAATCAGAAGGAATTAGAAATGCAAATGTATTTGTCATTTACTGGCCTTTCTTATTACAGCAAGCTACATAATGTGTATAGACACATCGACTCCTGCATTTGGAGAGCCACAGTTTGGAACTAAAAAGGATAAGCACAGCAGGGCTGTTTGGAGACTCAGGCATTTATATAAAAGAACTGCCCACTGTTGCTTAGTGAAACCCAAGGGCTACATTAAGCAGGCAGGCGGCAGTTTAAAATGACAGACCTGCTAAAGCTCAAACCACTCAAACGTATCATTTAGTCTCTGAAATAGACCTCTCAGAGAGAGACAGAGACACAGAGAGAGTATCTCTCTTAATGCATCTTATCTTCACCCCTATGCTTTTAAAACTGAACTATCGCTCACCCATTACTACCAGGCTTACATTTCACATGTCAAGACTCAGAGAGACTACTGCCTGTGAAAGAACACCAGAATGTATTTTTTCTTCATTCTCTTTATCTATTTTGTCAAGCTGGTGCTGCTGTGTGGCTCCATTGTGAAAACCACAATGATACGACTTGCAGGAAGAACGTAGTGGTTAGAGAATCATGGAGCATTTTATTCTCCATGATCTCAGCCATTTCCCTCTGTATGGCTGCTCATCAGGCAAACCAAGGGAAATGACTAGGATGAATTTCAGGGAAAAGGGAGAAAGAATGTCAGTGCACATAGCATATTCCACTGGGTCAATGGTGCATGGTTGTTTGTTTACCTGTTTGGTTCCTGTGTGTACCCAAGACCAGGGAAGTGTGACAGGTTCAGGTTGACCATGCGCCAGGGGATGGTGATCTCCAGGCTCAAACACAGGATGTAGATGACCAGCAGGGAGATGACACCCAGGAAGCACAGCCCCAGCCTCCTCTTGAGCCCCATGTCTGTCACCGTGGCCTCAAGCCTGGGCAGCTGGCCACGTGTGTGCCCCTTGCTCTCCGACCTCCCCGGAGGAGGAACATGAGAACTAAGCAGAGGGGGAGGAGGATGGGGGAGTAGAGGGGAGTCGCTGATGTCCTTCTGAGGAGGATGTTTGGGTTTTTCAGGGGAGCAACGGGAAAAGAGATGAGGGCCAGGGGTGGATTTGACTGTAAATTAGTCCAGAGGTTCTCTGCTCCGGGGCCCCTCTCACCCCACGACAGTCTGAAGAGAAAGAGAAAAGGACAGAGACAGGAGAGCAACAGGGGAGAAACGGACACAGAGAGAGGAGCAGGGGAGATACAGAGAGAGAGACGGACAGAGAGAGAGAGCAACAGGGGAGAGACGGACAGGGAGAGAAACCAGTGAAGAACAAAATCCATTGTAAATACAACCCGTATTTATGTTGATTTATTTTCCCTTTTGTACGTCGTTACAACACTGTATATAGTAGCCACAATATGACATTTGAAATGTCTCTTCTCCTTTTAAACTTAAATAGACCTCTATCCACATAATACAGGGTCACCCTAATCTTTCATTTCCCTCTGATTATAAGGACAGGTTGGATCGGTATTTACTTAGGCCCGTTTATTGCTATGGCCTCTGATGCATCATGGTACAGGAACTGAATAGGCCAAGTCCTCATCTGACCACAACTATTTCGAACACAGTGCTGGTAGAGTCAGTGGTGGGAAAAGAACCCAACTGTGATACTTGATGAAGTAAAGAGACCTTAATAGAAAATGACCCAAGTAAAAGTAAAATTCACCCAGTAAAATACTACTTGAGTAAAAGTCTAAAATTATTTGGTTTTAAATATACTTAAGTACCAAAAGTAAATGTAATTGCAAAAATATACTTAATTATTAATTAAATTATAATTGGTACACACACTTCACCACAGTGTTCTCCATATAATATCAAATCAAATGTTATTAGTCACATGCGCTGAATACAACAGGTCTTACAGGGAAATGCTTACTTACGAGCCCCTAACCAACAATGCAGATTCAAAAAAATTCAGATAAAAATAAGAGATAAAAGTAACAAGTAATTAAAGACCACCAGTGAAATAACAATAGCGAGACGATATACAGGGGGGTACCGATACAGTCAATGTGCGGGGGCACCGGTTATTTGAGGTAGTATGTACATGTAGGTAGAGTTATTAAAGTGACTATGCATAGATGACAGAGAGTAGCAGTGGTGTAAAGAGGGGGTACTGCAAATAGTCTGGGTAGCCATTTGACTAGATGTTCAGGAGTCTTATGGCTTGGGGGTAGAAGCTGTTTAGAAGCCTCTTGGATCTAGACTTGGCGCTCCGGTACTGCTTGCTGTGCGGTAGCAGAGAGAACAATCTATGACTAGGGTGGATGGAGTCTGACAATTGTTTGTGCCTTCCTCTGACACCGCCTGGTATAGAGGTCTTGGATGGCAGGAAGATTGCCTCCAGTGATTTACTGGGCCGTTCGCACTACCCTCTGTAGTGCCTTGCGGTCGGAGGCCGAGCAGTTGCCATACCAGGCAGTGATTCAACCAGTCAGGATGCTCTCGATGGTGCAGCTGTAGAACCTTTTGAGGATCTGAGGACCCATGCCAAATCTTTTCAGTCTCCTGAGGGGGAAAAGGTTTGTCGTGCCTCTTCCCAACTGTCTTGGTGTGCTTGGACCATGTTAGTTTGTTGGTGATGTGGACACCAAGGAACTTGAAGCTCTCAACCTGCTCCACTACAGCCCGGTCGATGAGAATGGAGGCGTGCTCGGTCCTCCTTTTCCTGTAATCCACAATCATCTCCTTTGTCTTGATCACGTTGAGGGAGAGGTTGTTGCCCTGGCATCACACGGCCAGGTCTCTGACCTCCTCCCTATAGGCTGTCTCATCGTTGTCTGTGGTCAGGCCTAACACTGTTGTGTCATCTGTAAATTTAATGATGGTGTTGGAGTCGTGCCTGGCTGTGCAGTCATGAGTGAACAGGGAGTACAGGAGGGGACTAAGCATGCACCCGAGGGGCCCCTGTGTTGAGGATCAGTGTGACGGATGTGTTGTTACCTACACTTACCAGCTGGGGGCGGCCTGTCAGGAAGTCCAGGATCCAGTTGCGGAGGGAGATGTTTAGTCCCAGGGTTGTTAGCTTATTGATGAGCTTAGAGGGCACTATGGTGTTGAACGCTGAGCTGTAATCAATGAATAGCATTCTCACATAGGTGTTCCTTTTGTCCAGGTGGGAAAGGGCAGTGTGGAGTGCAATGGAGATTTCATCAACTGTGGATCTGTTGGGGCGGTATGCAAATTAGAGTGAGTCTAGGGTTTCTGGGATGATGGTGTTGATGTGAGCCATGACCAGCCTTTCAAGGCCCTTCATGGCTACAGACGTGAGTGCTATGGGTCGGTAGTCATTTAGGCAGGTTACCTTATTGTTCTTGGGCACAGGGACTATGGTGGTTGGCTTAAAACATGTTGGTATTACAGACTCGGACAGGGAGAGGTTGAAAATGTCAGTGAAGACACTTGCCAGTTGGTCAGCGCATGCTCGCAGTACACGTCCTGGTAAACAAGACCCTGCGGCCTTGTGAAGGTTGACCTGTTTAAAGGTCTTACTCACATCGGCTGTGGAGAGCGTGATCACACAGTCTTCCGTAACAGCTGGTTCTCTCATGAATGTTTCAGTGTTATTTGCCTTGAAGCGAGCACAGAAGTAGTTTAGCTCGTCTGGTAGGCTCGTGTCATTGGGTAGCTCTTGGCTGTGCTTCCCTTTGTAGTCTGTAATAGTTTGCAAGCCCTGCCACATCCGACGAGCGTCAGAGCCGGTGGAATGCGATTTGATCTTAGCCCTGTATTGATGCTTTGCCTGTTTGATGGTTTGTCAGAGGGCATAGCTTCCGGGTTAGAGTCTCGCTCCTTGAAAGCGGCAGCTTTAGCCTTTAGCTCAGTGCGGATGCTGCCTGTAATCCATGGCTTCTGGTTGGGGTATGTACGTACAGTCACTGTGGGGACGACGTCATCGATGCACTTATTGATGAAGCCAATGACTGATGTGTACTCCTCAATGCCATCGGAAAAATCCCAGAAAATATTCCAGTCTGTGCTAGAAAAACAGTCCTGTAGCTTAGCATCTGCTTCCTCTGACCACTTTTTTATTGATCTTGTCACTGATGCTTCCTGCTTTAATTTAGCTTGTAAGCAGGAATCAGGAGGATAGAATTATGGTCAGATTTGCCAAACGGAGGGCGAGGGAGATCTTTGTATGAGTCTCTGTGTGTGGAGTATAGGTGGTCCAGAGTTCTTTTCCCTCTGGTTGCACATTAAACATGCTGATAGAAATTTGGTAAAACGGATTTAAGTATACGTGCATTAAAGTCTCCAGCTACTAGGAGCGCCGTCTCTGGGTGAGTGTTTTCTTGTTTGCTTATGGCGGAATACAGCTCATTCAATGCTGTCTTAGTGCCAGCCTCTGACTAAACAGCTACAAAGAATACAGATGAAAACTCTCTCGGTAGGTAGAGAGGTCTACAGCTTATCACGAGATACTCTACCTCAGGCGAGCAATAGCTTACAAAAATACAAACACCACCGACCCTAGTCTTACCAGATGCCGCTGTTCTATCCTGCTGGTACATCATATAACCAGACAGCTGTATGTTGATTATATTGTCGTTCAGCCACGACTCCGTGAAGCATAAGATGTTACAGTTTTTACTGTCCCGCTGGTAGTTTAATCTACCGCGTAACTCGCCGATTTATTGTCCAAAGATTGCACGTTTGCTAGTAGAATGGAGGGAAGTGGGGGTTTATTCGATCGCCTACGAATTCTCAGAAGGCAGCCCGACCTTCGCCCCATCTTTCTCCGCCTCCTCTTCACGCAGATCACGGGAATCGGGGACTGATCCTGATGTATCCTTTGCGTCGGGCTCGTCAGAGTCGTGAAAGGAAAAAGAGGATTCTGCTAGTCCGTGGTGAGTAATCACAGTCCTGATGTCTAGGAGTTCTTACAGTCATAAGAGACGGTAGCAGCAACATTATGTACAAAATAATTTAAAAAAAAGTTAAACTCAAATAAACAAACAAAAAAAACAATCGGCTGGGGGCACGTAAAAGTCTGCCGTCCTTTCCGGCGCCATCTTATCAATACATGTTTATAGATGTGTTGTTTATTTGATGTATTGCTCAAGTAAAAGGTTCAATAAAATAAGTAATAAAAAATAGTTCTTACTGATTTAAAAAAATCTTCAATAGTGGTAAAGACTGACTTCAAAGAGACCACATTCAAGTCCTCCATCCCCACTTAGTCTGACTGCTGCTCTCTCTGGCTCCACAACAAACCCCTGCCCGGCCATTTAGAGGTGTGAATACCCAGCCAGCCTACAAGTAGAGGATGAAAAGTGCTTCACAGCAGAAAGAGACTTGGGACCAGCAGCACAATCTTGTGTAGAGGGTGTTCTAAATACTGTAATTGTAAATAGTGTGTAATTTATTTATTTTTTATTCACTTTGTGTGTGGTTATATTCTCCTACATTACTTTCACATTCCACAAACTTCAAAGTGTTTCCTTCCAAATGGTATCAAAAATATCCATATCCTTGCTTCAATGCCTAAGCTACAGGCAGTTAGATTTGGGTATGTCATTTTAGGCAAAAATTGACAAAATGCGGCGGATCCTTAAGAGGTTTTGAGTAAATACTTTCTTAACTCCATTTGTTGAACTGTATTGTTGGTTAATGGCTTGTAAAGTAAGCATTTCACGGTAACGACACCTGTTGTATTCGGCGCAAATGACAAATAACATTTGATTTGATGTCCATGAGACCATACTCCCACACCTCACGCTGACTACAATGACAGGGTAAAGACAGCACAGGGTGGAAAACATTTGATCTTTAACCAACTAGGCTACTTTAGTCTCTTAGTTATGCTCCATCGTTAAAACATAACAAATTACAATGAATACATCCACGCAAATGTATCAAACTGCTGTAATACAGATGGCATCAGATGTCATTGATGTACTTTTCCTGACTTAATCTTCAGTGTTTGTTTGAAAATAGATGGCTAGGGAATGGAAGGAACACATAGGTCCTCATTATTAGCCCTGTTCAACATGTCTGTAGAAACTTTGACATTTACTGGAGAATAGAGACAAACACTTTCCCTTAAAAGGTCTTAAAGAATATTGATTTGATAGTTGATAGCAATGCCAAGATTGTTGTTCAATTGAGTTTAATAATGATAATAAAATACCTCTCCCCCCTTTGATTTATTTCCTAAAAGTATTTTTGGTTATCCCCAAAAGTGGGGGAGAAAAAAAGCACAGCAAACTTTCATGGTCTTTGTCAAGGTTGAATACATTATGCTCTGTAACAAGTCATGACTACACCATCCTCACAGAAACAGCAAGTCGCTACTCTGAGATATCTCTGTTCCTGTCTCAACAGAAAACTAAACATAGAAAAGTATTTCAAGATGTCTCCATATCCCCTCACCTGTGACTAGTCTTCTTTGGTGGCAGTCCTGTACTAAGCAGTACAGTATTGACAGTAGAAAATCCTCTACGCCAGAAGACGTCTTCTTTAACTAAGTAAACTGTAGCACAGGCTACACTCGAGCCTGGCACAGCATGGGCGGGACTATTGTGAAATGAGCAACAGCTGCTGGTAATTGGTCAAACCCTCCCTCGGTGTCGGGGAGGAAGGGAGAAAGAATGGGGGGGGGCTTCTACCACAGCCTGCAATAAAAAGATAGACATGAGAAGACCGCAGTAGCGGAAGAGCCTTGCTATGATCACAACGTGTTGAGGCTTGAATCATAGCCTAGCTTACAGTGAAAGTCAAGATGGCTTAGCCCCTGGCATACATTAAACACGCACGCACACATGACATCTATAAAACACAAACAAAAGAAAGTGTCAAGGGGCATACAGCAACATGCAGATCGTCCCTCGGGCCCTTGGATGAGTGTTCTCTCCTTGTCAAAGGGGAGAACACTGGAGACTTCAGGTCTCCTCATTTCCACAGAGAGAGGTTATCAGTATTCACCCTTTAGCCCCAAAATGTATGTGTCCTCTCCCCTCCCCCATCTTCTTTCAAAATCCCAGTCAGCAGGGACCTTGAAGGGAAGTGAGAGCTCTCCGTCTCTGTGTGAGCAGAGATCAGTTAATAGGCTGGCCTAGTCTAATCCTCTAGGTATGGCTTCCCCTCTGGAAGGAAAGGAGAAAACCTACAGAAAGCAGATGCATTTCAACACGCACCACCGGTTGCTTTAGTAGTCAGGAGTGAGAGGGCAAAGAAGAAGTGGAAGGAAAGTGGGTCAGTACAGTCTGGTCAGCTACAGACATCTTTCCAGATGTATGGAAATGACAACCCTTAGGTGTTTTGACCTCTCCACTCCAGATATGAGTGTAAGAATTCAATTCCTTAATGACGGTTCTCAACAAACATACCATACAGTAAATCATGAATAACATTTTAGGCATATAAAATGGATTTATTCACCACAAAATAACAGAAATTCCAGTTAATCAAAACACACGGCACAATTCCAAAGGTCATGGAATGGCATTTGATTGGTTGAGGAAATGTTATCGTCTCGGAGAGACGAAAACAAGAGAGCGATTGTTTGTTTTCCCACAGCGACTAGAAAGACGAGAGACTCTGGGACTCTTCCAAATAGGCTTTTCTTCTTTATTTTCTTTTTACTGAGGATCAGTCAACAGTCCCCCCCCCCCCCACACAGTTTCAAACCATCACCATGAATAACAAAGCAATTAAACTACAACAACTAAAGTAGAGCCTAGTTAAGATTCAGACCAGGAGCTACAAGTAAGAACACATGGGGTTACATTAAAATGACAATATATTACACAAATAATACAATCAAAGACAGCTGGAGTGGTTTGTGAAGAAATGTACATTTCAAATTCAACACAAACGAAGGGTACAAGTGAGAGCGAGTGTGTGTTTCATGGAGGTCATCCCAAGCCAAAGTGTAACACACACACAAAGGCAGGACTCATTGGCACGTGTGGGACTGGCATGCCAGTCATGCTGCCACCCTTCTGGGCAAAGAGGCCAACAACCCTGGACGCAGTGCCAACTGTCTGAGGAAGGTAGGGATCAAGGTTGTGTGCCCGCAACGGGACCCTATTTCCTATTTAGTGCACTAGTTTTGAGTCCAATGCAGGCCCTGGTCAAAAGTAGTGCAGTATATTTGGAATAGGGAGCCAATTCCACATGCAAACCATGTAATCTCCACCATGGCTACATAAATATGTACATCCCCAATATAGTGCACTACTGGTCAAAAGTAGTGCACTATACAGAGAATAGGGTGCCATTTAGGATGTGGCCAATGACTAATAACTAATGAAGTTAAAGATGAGAGAAACACATGGTGACTTAACTGCCATTCAAAGCCTTGCCATTGAAATGCTTCTGTGATATTGATTAGAAGTGGAATTTTATGCTTGAAGTTTGGGAATATTTGGGAATTTTTGGAAGTTGCCCGCCTCCTCTCAATAGGATGAAGAGAGACAGTATGTGACAGCGCTGTCATTGTTGAGCCTTCACTGTCAGACCTCCCCCAACTGAAAAGCCAAGAAGACACAAGGCTAAAAAGGAGAAACTAGACCCATAGATGACACTCCAAGGAAGCCGCAACATTGGCTTTTGACACTATATCTAGATTTACCTGATTTATCTAGAAAACCTGACATACTAAACACATACCATCCTAAATAAAATGGCATCATGGAGCATCACTAACTGTACAGCTCAGACTGGGCGTGGATGTGTAGTGTTTCTGTGAACGAAAAGGTAGACAAGCACCATCTTGGAATAGGGCTGCTTGCATTGGAATCATTAACTTCAAACTTCCACTTAGTCATGCATTAATGTTAATGGGAGACTAAATTAAAATTAGACTTCAGTAAAAACCCATCACTTTGTGCATAGCACTTGTATGTAAAGGATAAACACACCGGGAGCCAGTTACGAGAGCATCAGATCAGCCAGTAAAATACATTTTAAAAAATTGAAAATAAATATGAAAAATAGAACATATCTGAAATAGATTCAGATAAGAGGGCCGACTGAGCAGAACCACACAGAATAACATCTGTCACATTCTTTTTCACCTAAATACAAGGCTTACTATACTTCCTGGTGGGTTTGCTTCTCACTGAAGCACCAAGGCTGTATCCCAAATGGCACCCTATTCCCTATATAGTGCACTACTTTAGACTAGAGTGCCATTTGAATAGGGCGCCATTTGGGTCGCATTCCAGGTTTCACAACCCCCCTCGGCCCTCATTCCATTCAGGATATGAAGTTACCCAGAAGTACACTGTTTCAGACTGAAAATTAAAAACAAAAACAGTTTCTAGTTTCTGAGTGGGACATACAAAACATTACACTTTTTTAAGGTGTAAACAAAAAAAAAGCATAAAAGCATAAAAAATATATTAATACAAGATAAAAGAGACATGCAAAGCTAGGAAGTACCTAGACGGCTTCTGAAAATCTCATTAACCAGTTTGATAGTTCCTTCCCCTGGATGTTTTGGGGCGACTTTACTTCTGTTGAGTGGAGGGGCCCAATGTTGGACCCTTTCAGTGAGAGTTGGATGTATTTTTGTCACAGTGTAGCCCTCAGACTATCATCCTATCAGACCCACCAGGCTCATGGGGCTTTTAGGTTTGGGTCTCTGGTCACATGAAACCAATAGGCGTGTGTTGTGCCCCCCATACCACAGTCAGTCTGAGTCTCAGCTTTCCTAATCCTATAAACACTTCCTATGCACATTCCTTCATCGCCCTCTCCTTCTGTCTCACTTTCAAAACCCATACCGCAGCCATGACGCTCAATAAGATTAAACACACTATCAGAGCATCATTCTTCACTGTCTCCTATCTGTCTATTCTTTCTGCATCCCACAATTACTCCCACACCCATCCCTCACTCTTTCCTTCTATTGACATCCTAGCACGCTATACAACTTGTCAACACCAAGGTTAGTATTATTTCTAGACTCATTGTTAGATTTGACTTGGATGAAGACATTCATAACAAATCTGCCTGTCAGAGCTAAACTAGGCTTGTGACTGCCAGGGGGCAGGGGCGAAGGGTGTGATTGTGAGTGAGTGTGTGGGAGGGGGGGGTCGCACCAAGCCAAGGCAGCAGATCCTGTAATTGGCACTAGCCCAGAGGGGCACCGGGACAAAAGACATCTGTAACTCATACACAAAGGGCAATGCCGAGCAACCTCGAGCCCCAGCTTCATTCAACAGCACCCTGTACTGACGTGTCTGAACAACTAACTGCAGGACCTCAGCAGGGGAAGAGGGTGGTGTTGGAGTGCTGATTCCCTTCCCTCCTTCTCAGAAAGACCACCTAGCCCCCTCCACCTCTCTCTGCCTGCTGGGAAACTCCACACTGTCACAGAGCAGGCCTGGGCTGGCTTAGAACATCTGTAACTGTTCTCTGCTCTGTGGGGAACGGGCTCTCCCACTCCTTCAGATTTTAGGGGGGTTCCCAATTCATATAAATTCCAGAGGTGGTTCCAGAGAATGGTTCAGTCCGTCCAGGAGTTCACTGGGCAGTTAAAGAACACAGACCTCCCGGTTCATGGCCCCTACGGGGACAGAATGGTTCGTTCACTGCTTTACTGTTTGAGCCTCTGCACTGTAAACGAACACTGCCCCCTAGTCTATAAGCTCTATAGGTAGAGTGTGGTTCAGTCCTTCCAGGAGTCCACTGGGCCTCTGGGCAGTTAAAGATCACAGCACCCCTTGTCTGTGGCTCCTCCAGCGTGAGAGGCTCTTAAAACAGCAGACGGTATCCTCTCCAGCCCGTTTCCCTGTCCGTATTCGGCCTGCTTGGGAGAGGCCAGGCTCGGTCTCTAATATCTGGGTCTTTATCAAGAAGTCTGCGGAGATACAGTCAAGCAGGCTCAATTTCTCTGTTTCTCTCACTCTCTCTTTCTAGTCCATCAGAAACACATCCACCAGACCAAAGAAAAAACGGAGGGAAAAGTGGGGCCCAAGTGACAGAACAGATGAAGGAGTGATGAGGGGAAGAGAGAGGCAGAAGAGGTGGAGATGGTGATGTTCAAGTCCTGCCCTCCTGTCAGTCACTTCTCGAGCAGCTGCTTCCTCTGCTGTTCCAATAGGGCCTCCAGGTGGTCCGCCCTCTTCAGAGCAGCCTATGAGAGGAGAACAGCAGGGTTTAACACAGCTATCAATCATCTCTCACGTTCCAACTCAGTTCCTTTCTATCCTCTCCAATGTTTACTTAGTGTAAAACCCCTCTCAGAAACACACTGTCTCTCTCTACGTCCCAAATGGTGAGTTAATACCTATATCGTGCACTACTTTTGACCGGAGCCCTATTGGCTCTGGTCAAAAGTAGTGCACTGTAAAGGGAATCGGGTGCTCTTTGGGACCCAGACTAGGACTCACCTCATGCTGCTTCCTAAGGCTAGCCACAGTCTCTTCCTTTTTCAAGATGGCTGACTTCACCCTGCCATAATAAGAAAATGTGACAAAGAAACATAAGGAAAAATAACATTTGTTTGGCATTGAGAGTACTTTCTCCTTTCGCTGTTATTTCAAATGTAATTTTAATTTACATCCTACACTACCAACAATCACTGTCCCATTATACAGGTAACATAAACAAAGACAACAGTCTGAGCCCAGCTATTCTAGAACAGTGTAAACACTGGTGATTAAATTGACAGTGCCACAGTTAGTCCCATTGAAGTCTTTCCCAAGTGAGAACTGGCTATAATACCCTGTCACACAATCTCCTCTCCCTCTCCTCTCCCTTCCTTCTTTCCCTCTCTTTTCTTTCCCCTCCCTCCATCCTCACCGTTGGTGGACCTCTGCTAGCTCCTCCTCCTTCTCCCTGGTGACCCTCTCAACCTCCAGCCTTAGCCTGGCCCTGGCCTCCGATGTCTCGGTCTTCATCCTCCTGTTCTCATCCTCCGTCACGATGAGTCTTTCAGCAAACTCCTGCCTGATAACCTCTGCCAGGCTGCGACGCTCCTCAGACAGCTTGTCACGGATCTGGAGGAGAGAAGAGACAGGGGAGAGAGATACAGGATAGGGGTCAGGGGTGAGAAAGGGTTTACATGGGCATCATTTACCTAGATAAATCACCCTACAGTCTTGAACCAATATGCACCAACATGCATTTACCCAGTCATATGCACCAACATGTATTTACCCAGCCATATGCACCAACATGCATTTACCCAGTCATATGCACCAACATGTATTTACCCAGCCATATGCACCAACATGCATTTACCCAGTCATATGCACCAACATGTATTTACCCAGCCATATGCACCAACATGTATTTACCCAGCCATATGCACCAACATGTATTTACCCAGCCATATGCACCAACATGTATTTACCCAGCCATATGCACCAACATGTATTTACCCAGCCATATGCACCAACATGTATTTACCCAGCCATATGCACCAACATGTATTTACCCAGCCATATGCACCAACATGTATTTACCCAGCCATATGCACCAACATGTATTTACCCAGCCATATGCACCAACATGTATTTACCCAGCCATATGCACCAACATGTATTTACCCAGCCATATGCACCAACATGTATTTACCCAGTCATATGCACCAACATGTATTTACCCAGCCATATGCACCAACATATATTTACCCAGTCATATGCACCAACATGTATTTACCCAGTCATATGCACCAACATGTA
The DNA here is from genome assembly GCF_029448725.1 of Salvelinus fontinalis. Lineage (NCBI taxonomy): Eukaryota > Metazoa > Chordata > Actinopteri > Salmoniformes > Salmonidae > Salvelinus > Salvelinus fontinalis. The sequence goes on from NC_074665.1 coordinate 70,966,272, forward strand.
TTTACCCAGTCATATGCACCAACATGTATTTACCCAGTCATATGCACCAACATGTATTTACCCAGCCATATGCATCAACATATATTTACCCAGTCATATGCACCAACATGTATTTACCCAGTCATATGCACCAACATGTATTTACCCAGTCATATGCACCAACATGTATTTACCCAGCCATATGCATCAACATATATTTACCCAGCCATATGCACCAACATGTATTTACCCAGCCATATGCACCAACATGTATTTACCCAGCCATATGCACCAACAAGCTTTCAGCATGAAAAAGGGCCAACCAAGGAGGGGAGGAAGGAAGGCTGAGTTTTCAAAGTATTGGAACAAGGTCTGCTGGTGTCTGTACCTGTGTGAGGTCCTCGATCTCCTGCTCTCTCTGTCTGAGCTGGCCCTGTAGTGTGATCAGCTCTCCCTCCATCTCACTCTGCCTCTTCTTCATTTCCTGCTGCTTCTCCAAGGCAGACCTCTCAGAGCGCTCCAACTCTTTCAGCTCAGCCTCGTACTTCTCCCGCACACGCTTCACACTGACAGAGACACACAGATAGTCAGAAACAGTATATCAAGCTCCAAGGTGAAGTTTCCCCTAGGTACAGATCTAGGATCAGCTTTCCCTCCCACAATCCTAACCTTACCCATTAGTAGGAGAAATGCAAAGATGACCCAAGATCAGCATCTAGACCGTCTATCAACACTGTATATCGGGACTCCCGAGTGGCGCAGCGATCTAAGGCACAGCATCTCAGCGCTAGAGGCATCACTACAGACCCTGGTTCGATTTCAGGCTGTATCCCAACCGGCCGTGATTGGGAGTCCCATAGGGTGGCACATAATTGGCCCAGGATCGTCTGGGTTAGGGTTTGGTCGGGGTAGGCCGTCATTGTAAATAAGAATTTGTTCTTAACTGACTTACCTAGTTAAATAAAGGTTAAATTAAATAAAAATATCAACATGTAGACATTCTTTAGTATGTAGTATGTTCATCCATATGCATATTTATACACATAATCCTCGCAGCACTTGCAAACACACAGACATGGACACACACGGGAACGTCACATTTAATGGTGAGATGACTAACCGATTGTCAGCGGCCCGGTCACATTCGTCGCGGGCCCCGCTCGTCTCCTCCTCCAGCCTCTGAATGGCCAGCTCGATCTCTTTGTCCCGCCCCCGACGTACTTCCTCCTTCAGCTCGCGCTCTCGACTCAACAACCATGCTTCCTGCGCGCGACACACACACACACACACACACACACACACACACACACACACACACACACACACACACACACACACACACACACACACACACACACACACACACACACACACACACACACACACACACACACACACACACACACACACACACACACAGTAAACCCCTATGCCAGAATACAGACAAACCACTGGCACAACAGCAGCAGTGCACGTGCAGGTCATTGTGAAACTGGGATTGTTATGACTTTGTGACCATTAGTTTCTCTGACTGCTGCTGTGAACTTCCTCTGTCTTCCTTCCTGCCCGTCTCCATATGACCTTTGTCCTGTGGGTCTTAGTATTCACATGACATTTAAGAGGGGAGTGAGGAAGTGGGTGGGGGCAGATGGGAAGGTGGTGGTTTCAGATCGCTCAGAGAACTACCAACTCCCAAACACAATGAAAAATTACCCTATAAAAAGGCCCATGGAAAAACCCTGTGTGAGGGTGGTTGCTAGAGGCCTTCCTGAAAGGACCAGATTAGCAGAAATACATGTTTTAAATACAGAGACCCGTTATGAACAGACCCGAGGACAACTAGAACCGTTGCATATAGACCTGGTCAGATCCAGACCTGGCCCAATCCGAGTGAGGGAAGCAGCTATAACGTGACCGTTTAGTTACGGTAATTAGGCTTTTCCAAGCTCTGATGCTGCTACTGGTCATTAGATGCCTACTAAACTTGCTAACTGCCTGGTACTCAGCACTCTATTGTCCCTCTAATCATTCTGATATCAATGCAAATGTGTTGAAAATCTAATCAAACACTTCACGAGAGCCCATGAGCTCATGTTGCACAACATTTCTATAGACTATGCAATTGCAGGAGAAAACAGAGTGATGGCCTCTTAAAAAGAGGATCCCATCAGCTTTCTATAGGCTAGGCCTAATATATTTATTTCTCAACTTTCCTAATATTTAGCACATTGCTTCTCTTTACAATAGGATGGCTATTTAAGTGCATAGACTACATGTATTTTTTTCCTCCCGTTTCGATACAGGTGTATGATAATGGTCCATTCTAAATCAAAAGAAATTTCACACATATATTATTTAGTACATGCAAAGACAAGACTATATCAAGAATAGTCTGATGGGTGACAATATAAGCCTATCACTTGTGAACGAGGAATTTACCATGGCAAATATAAGGCATTATCAAGTGCTTGTCAAATTGTGAAAGAGTGACTGATGAAGTGTGCACAGCCTGTGAAAAAACAAAACAGAGCTCATGCCTTTCGCACAATCATCATTAGTCGCATCATGCAGCCTTAGAAAGTATAAAAAATGTAAACATATAGCCCAACTTTTGTATCACATTTTTGAATCATAATAAACTCAAAATTAAGCATATAGGAGTACCTGTTCCTTTGTTAGCTGCTAAACACAGAATAGCCACATGTGCGCACTCCCTCAAATTGTTTGGGGAAAATATCCTTTCTATTTTATTCAGCTTTGTTCAATTGTAATTCTTCATTCTATAAAATATTGCCATGGAATTCTAAGCAAATGTTGTCTGCTATGAACTAGTGTAGCCCACAGCCATATGGCATAGCCAGATCAGGGCCTAACATAAGGACAACTCAGAGTATGCTATTCTGTACTTCTGAAACAGACTACATTTCCTTCATATCACATTTCTTTAGACATGTCTAAAATAAATAATGGATTTATTGTGATGGACTAAGACTTTTTAAAACGTAGATGTCTGCAAACAACAAAGGAAAAAGATCTTCAAGGACAACAACCACCCGAGCCACTGCCTGTTCACCCCTCTATCATCCAGAAGGCGAGGTCAGTACAGGTGCATCAAAGCAGGGACCGAGAGACTGAAAAACAGCTTCTATCTCAAGGCCATCAAACTGTTAAACAGCCATCACTAACATTGAGTGGCTGCTGCCAACATACTGACTCAACTCCAGCCACTTTAATAATGGAAAAATTGATGTATTCAATTTATCACTAGCCACTTTATGTAATGTTTACATACCCTACATTACTCATCTCATATGTATATACTGTACGCTATACCATCTACTGCATCTTGCCATCTTGATGTACTGTATCACTAGCCACTTTAAAACAATGCCACTTCATATAATGTTTTCATACCCTACATTACTCATCTCATATGTAAAGTGGGGAGAACAAGTATTTGATACATTGCCGATTTTGCAGGTTTTCCTACTTACAAAGCGTGTAGAGGTCTGTCATTTTTTTATCATAGGTACACTTCAACTGTGAGAGACGGAATCTAAAACAAAAATCCAGAAAATCACATTGTATGATTTTTAAGTAATTCATTTGCATTTTATTGCATGACATAAGTATTTGATCACCTACCAACCAGTAAGAATTTGGCTCTCACAGTCCTGTTAGTTTTTCTTTAAGAAGCCCTCCTGTTCTCCACTCATTACCTGTATTAACTGCACCTGTCCACACACTCAATCAAACAGACTCCAACCTCTCCACAATGGCCAAGACCAGAGAGCTGTGTAAGGACATCAGGGATAAAATTGTAGATCTGCACACGGCTGGGATGGGCTACAGGACAATAGGCACGCAGCTTGGTGAGAAGGCAACAACTGTTGGCGCAATTATTAAAAAATGGAAGAAGTTCAAGATGACGGTCAATCACCCTCGGTCTGGGGCTCCATGCAAGATCTCACCTCGTGGGGCATCAATGATCATGAGGAAGGTGAGGGATCAGCTCAGAACTACACGGCAGGACCTGTCAATGACCTGAAGAGAGCTGGGACCACAGTCTCAAAGAAAACCATTAGTAACACACTACGCCGTCATGGATTCAAATCCTGCAGCACACGCAAGGTCCCCCTGCTCAAGCCAGCGCATGTCCAGGCCCGTCTGAAGTTTGCCAATGACCATCTGGATGATCCAGATGAGGAATGGGAGAAGGTCATGTGGTCTGATGAGACAAAAATAGAGCTTTTTGGTCTAAACTCCACTCGCCGTGTTTGGAGGAAGAAGGATGAGTACAACCCCAAGAACACCATCCCAACCGTGAAGCATGGAGATGGAAACATCATTCTTTGGGGATGGTTTTTTCTGCAAAGGGGACAGGACGACTGCACCGTATTGAGGGGAGGATGGATGGGGCCATGTATCGCGAGACCTCCTTCCCTCAGTAAGAGCATTGAAGATGGGTCGTGGCTGGGTCTTCCAGCATGACAACGGCCCGAAACACACAGCCAGGGCAACTAAGGAGTGGCACCGTAAGAAGCATCGCAAGGTCCTGGAGTGGTCTAGCCAGTCTCCAGACCTGAACCCAATAGAAAATCTTTGGAGGGAGCTGAAAGTCCGTATAACCCAGCGACAGCCCCGAAACCTGAAGGATCTGGAGAAGGTCTGTATGGAGGAGTGGGCCAAAATCCCTGCTGCAGTGTGTGCAAACCTGGTCAAGAACTACAGGAAACGTATGATCTCTGTAATTGCAAACAAAGGTTTCTGTACCAAATATTAAGTTCTGCTTTTCTGATGTATCAAATACTTATGTCATGCAATAAAATGCAAATTAATTACTTAAAAATCATACAATGTGATTTTCTGGATTTCTGTTTTAGATTCCGTCTCACAGTTGAAGTGTACCTATGATAAAAATTACAGACCTCTACATGCTTTGTAAGTAGGAAAACCTGCAAAATCGGCAGTGTATCAAATACTTGTTCTCCCCACTGTATATACTGCATCTTGCCATCCTGATGTAATGTATCACTAGCCACTTTAAACAATGCAGCTTTATATATTTTCATACCCTACATTACTCATCTCATATGTATATACTGTACTCTATATCATCTACTGCATCTTGCCTATGCCGTTCGGCCATCACTCATTTATATATTTGTATGTACATATTCGCATTCATTCCTTTACACTTGTGTGTATAAGGTAGTTGTTCTGGAATTGTTAGGTTATATTACTTGTTAGATATTACTGCACGGTCGGAACTAGAAGCACAAGCATTTCGCTACACTTGCATTAACATCTGCTAACCATGTGTATGTGACAAATACATTTGATTTGCATCAGTAGTTTGTAGGCTATGCAAGTAAGCCAGGAGGTGCTAAATGTGTTTATGTTAATTAATGGTCAATTACCGTGAGACCGGCAGTTATTTGCTTGACAATCACCGGCTGCCAAAATGTCATGACCGCCACAGCCCTACTATGGACATAACCTGGGTTTGACAGCGTGGGCTGTTAGGACACTGGCTAAGTTGGCCAATGCAGTGCTGAGTGTGTATTGGTCTGCCACACTGCACCATAGCAGTGCTAGGAGAGAGGGAGTGCATTTAACTAGAGTGCTTAACAAGCAAGTAGGGAGGGCGAAGGGACAAACACACAGACATGGACAAAGTGTTCACGCATGCACACACACCTCCTTCTTCATGTAGTTCTCCTCCCAGGTCTGTTTCTCGATCTCCAGGCGTTCTCTGAGGGCTTTTATCTCCACCTAGACAGACAAGGAGCAAAGTTAGACCAGACAACAAAACACAACCCATGTTAGCCAGTATGAGTGTCTGTAGGCCAGTCTCTATGGTCCTTTGTAGCTCAGTTGGAAGAGCATGGCGCTTGCAAAGCCAAGATTGTTATTTTGATTCCCACTGTGACCCGCTGTACAAAAAAAGCATGCACTGCACGGCTGTAAATAGTTTTGTATAAAAGCATCTGCTAAATGGCATCATTTCAGCAAAAATACAAGAGGCCATATGTTTTGAAATGTGTATCATGGCTGTGACGTGGTGAATGATTTTATACAACGGGTTACAAGCATTAAAAAGCAAGATTCTTTCCCAAACCATAACTGTTAAAACAAAACTTGATGCTACATTCACTAACACTAGTTGTCAAATGCAATTTTAGGCGTTCTCTGGTCGTTAGTGCCAATTGCATGTAAAGCAAAACAAAACCAAGCACTGGTTGATAGTTCCAGAACTTTGCAGGTTACTATGGCAAACAAAAATGGTTGCTATGGAGAAATTTCTTAAAGTGCAGTCGAAAAAACCATCAAGCGCTATGATGAAACTGGCTCTCATGAGGACCGCCAAAGGAAAGGAAGACCCATAGATACCTCTGCTGCAGAGGATAAGTTCATTTGAGTTACCAGGCTCAGAAATTGCAGCCCAAATAAATGCTTCAGAATTCAAGTAACAGACATCTCAACATTAACTGTTCAGAGGAGAATGTGTGAATCAGGCCTTCATGGTCGAATTAGTAGGTGAACGGATGATCTCCGCATATGTGGTTCCCACCGTGAAGCATGGAGGAGGTGTGATGGTGCTTTGCTGGTGCCACTGTCTGTGACTTACTTAGAATTCAAGGCACACTTAACCAGCATGGCTACCACAGCATTCTGCAGCGATACGGCATCCCATCTGGTTTGCGCTTAGTGGGACTATCATTTGTTTTTCAACAGGACAATGACCCAACACTCCTCCAGGCTGTGTAAGGGCTATTTGACCAAGAAGGAAAGTGATGGAGTGCTGCATCAGATGACCTGGCCTCCACAATCACCCTACCTCAACCCAATTGAGATGGTTTGGGATGAGTTGGACTGCAGAGTGAAGGAAAAGCAGCCAACAAAAGCTCAGAATATGTGGGAACTCCTTCAAGACTCTTGGAAAAGCATTCCATGTGAAGCTGGTTGAGAGAATGCCAAGAGTTTGCAAAGCTGTCAAGGCAAAGGGTGGCTACTTTGAAGAATCTAAAATATATTTTGATTTGTTTAACACTTTTTAGTTTACTACATGATTCCATATGTGTTATTTGATAGTTTCTGTCTTCACTATTCTTCTACAATGTAGAAAATAGTAAAAATAAAGAAAAACCCTTGAATGAATAGGTGTGTCCAAACTTTTGACTGGTACTGTATGCATACAGTATATCTATAAAAGTACGCCAAATCATGATTTCGACTGGCTGAGAAAAGCTGCCTGTCAATCTCGTCCTAACTCCCTCATTACTATAGGACACAGTAGAGATAGAAATTCAATATTCCAACAATGTAGCAAATGTCGGAGATAATGTCTAGATGCTTTTTACAGTCGAGATCAAGTATATAAATTGCATGGCTGGGCAGTGGATCTGTAAAAATAGTAGTAGTTGTAGTAGTGCGTTGCTAGGTAACAACGGCACTTTTTATGAATGTACTGGCTCTGTGTATGTTGTCTAGTATATAATGGGCAGGATAGGCTCTAACAATGGGAATTACAAACCACCCGTTGTATAATAATTTATATTATTATTGTGGTAGGGACAGGTACCGTCCATTACCTGGTGCCTCCTCTCCTGCTCCTCCCTGCTTTTCTCCAGCTCTTCTCTAAGAGCTCTCCCTGCCAGGGAGCTGTTATCCTCCAGTTGCTTCCTCAGGTCCTCCAGCTCAGCACGCTGCCTGCAGGGCGGTGATAGAGGACATCAACTTTAGAGATGCTTCACTGATACTTGACTTGCACACATCAAATAGTAGGCATTACATTACTAGTAATGTCTCATGGACAGATGCACGTAACATAGGATGGTATTGTAGCGTCTGTCAATTTGCAGACGTGTTGCTGTGCGTTTTGTTGCTGTGCGTTTTGTTGCCAAACTTACTTAACTAGCTGACAACTTTATGTTTGTTTTTTTTCTTTTTAATTACCGTTTATATTTTTAGTTTTTCCATCACAACTTTTTTCCCTCATTCAACTTTTTCACTCCGGATGCTTTATCTGGACATGGTTCGTCAGCACTTTCAACTGCCGAAGCTGAGTAGTAACATTAACATGATGTCTTCTAATTGCAGTCGCTGTACTCATAATATACAGGAGAACGATCGCCTTCTGGCGAGGATAGCTGTGCTGCAAGCCCAGCTTCAGACGCAATCGTTAGGCAAGGGTAATTTCAGTGTAGGAAAGGATGAAACAGCGTCTGTGCCACCAGTAAGTACAGATAGTAACGTTAGTATAAATCCCCCCCGCACAGTCCCCGCAGCCGGACAACTTTCTCATGGCTTCTGGAGGGAAATGCTGTAGGAATGCTCAACTGGTGTCGCTCATTCAGCTGACAGAAACTTTCAACCGGTTTTCCCCATTAAGTAGCGAGTCGGAGTCTGAGGCCGAGTCTTCTCTTGTCTCTACTCCTCCCGTTACGGGGTCTGAGACGCCGAAGGCTCCCACCATTAGCTCTGACAAATTGAAAACCCTAGTCATTGGCGACTCCATTACCCGCAGTATTAGACTTAAAACGAATCACCCAGCGATCATACACTGTTTACCAGGGGGCAGGGCTACCGACGTTAAGGCTAATCTGAAGATGGTGCTGGCTAAAGCTAAAACTGGCGAGTGTAGAGAGTATAGAGATATTGTTATCCACGTCAGCACCAACGATGTTAGGATGAAACAGTCAGAGGTCACCAAGCGCAACATAGCTTCAGCGTGTAAATCAGCTAGAAAGATGTGTCGGCATCGAGTGATTGTCTCTGGCCCCCTCCCAGTTAGGGGGAGTGACGAGCTCTACAGCAGAGTCTCACAACTCAATCGCTGGTTGAAAACTGCTTTCTGCCCCTCCAAAAAGATAGAATTTGTAGATAATTGGCCCTCTTTCTGGAACTCACCCACAAACAGGACCAAGCCTGACCTGCTGAGGAGTGACGGACTCCATCCTAGCTGGAGGGGTGCTCTCATCTTATCTACCAACATAGACAGGGCTCTAACTCCTCTAGCTCCACAATGAAATAGGGTGCAGGCCAGGCAGCAGGCTGTTAGCCAACCTGCCAGCTTAGTGGAGTCTGCCACTAGCATAGTCAGTGTAGTCAGCTCAGCCATCCCCATTGAGACTGTGTCTGTGCCTCGACTTAGGTTGGGCAAAACTAAACATGGCGGTGTTCGCCTTAGCAATCTCATTAGGATAAAGACCTCCTCCATTCCTGCCATTATTAAAAGAGATCGTGATACCTCACATCTCAAAATAGGGTTACTTAATGTTAGATCCCTCACTTCAAAGGCAGTTATAGTCAATGAACTAATCACTGATCATAATCTTGATGTGATTGGCCTGACTGAAACATGGCTTAAGCCTGATGAATTTACTGTGTTAAATGAGGCCTCTCCTCCTGGTTACACTAGTGACCATATCCCCCGTGCATCCCGCAAAGGCAGAGGTGTTGCTAACATTTACGATAGCAAATTTCAATTTACCAAAAAAAAAAAATGACGTTTTCGTCTTTTGAGCTTCTAGTCATGAAATCTATGCAGCCTACTCAATCACATTTTATAGCTACTGTTTACAGGCCTCCTGGGCCATATACAGCGTTCCTCTCTGAGTTCCCTGAATTCCTATCGGACCTTGTAGTCATAGCAGATCATATTCTAATTTTTGGTGATTTTAATATTCATATGGAGAAGTCCACAGGCCCACTCCAAAAGGCTTTCGGAGCCATCAACGACTCAGTGGGTTTTGTCCAACATGTCTCTGGACCTACTCACTGCCACAGTCATACCACAGTCATACTCCTAGTTTTGTCCCATGGAATAAATGTTGTAGATCTTAATGTTTTTCCTCATAATCCTGGACTATCGGACCACCATTTTATTACGTTTGCAATCGCAACAAATAATCTGCTCAGACCCCAACCAAGGAGCATCAAAAGTCGTGCTATAAATTCTCAGACAACACAAAAATTCCTTGATGCCCTTTCAGACTCCTTCTGCCTACCCAAGGACGTCAGAGGACAAAAATTTGGTTAACCACCTAACTGAGGAACTCAATTTAACCTTGCGCAATACCCTAGATGCAGTTGCACCTCTAAAAACGAAAAACATTTGTCATAAGAAACTAGCTCCCTGGTATACAGAAAATACCCGAGCTCTGAAGCAAGCTTCCAGAAAATTGGAACGGAAATGGCGCCACACCAAACTGGAAGTCTTCCGACTAGCTTGGAAAGACAGTACCGTGCAGTATCGAAGAGCCCTCACTGCTGCTCGATCATCCTACTTTTCCAACTTAATTGAGGAAAATAAGAACAATCCAACATTTATTTTTGATACTGTTGCAAAGCTAACTAAAAAGCAGCATTCCCTAAGAGAGGATGGCTTTCACTTCAGCAGTAATAAATTCATGAACTTCTTTGAGGAAAAGATCATGACCATTAGAAAGCAAATTACGGACTCCTCTTTAAATCTGCGTATTCCTCCAGGGCTTAGCTGTCCTGGATCTGCACAGCTCTGCCAGGGCCTGAGATTGGGAGAGACACTTAAGTGTTTTAGTACTATATCTCTTGACACAATGATGAAAATAATCATGGCCTCTAAACCTTCAAGCTAAATACTGGATCCGATTCCAACTAAACTACTGAAAGAGCTGCTTCATGTGCTTGGCCCTCCTATGTTGAACATAATAAACGGCTCTCTATCCACCGGATGTGTACCAAACTCACTAAAAGTGTCAGTAATAAAGCCTCTCTTGAAAAAGCCAAACCTTGACCCGGAAAATATAAAAAACTATCGGCCTATATCGAATCTTCCATTCCTCTCAAAAATGTTAGAAAAAGCTGTTGCGCAGCAACTCACTGCCTTCCTGAAGACAAACAATGTATACGAAATGCTTCAGTCTGGTTTTAGACCCCATCATAGCACAGACTGCACTTGTGAAGGTGGTAATTGACCTTTTAATGGCGTCAGACCGAGGCTCTGCATCTGTCCTCGTGCTACTAGACCTTAGTGCTGCCTTTGACACCATCGATCACCACATTCTTTTGGAGAGACTGGAAACCCAAATTGGTCTACACGGACAAGTTCTGGCCTGGTTTAGATCTTATCTGTCGGAAAGATATCAGTTTGTCTCTGTGAATGGTTTGTCCTCTGACAAATCAACTGTACATTTCGGTGTTCCTCAAGGTTCCGTTTTAGGACCACTATTGTTTTCCCTATATATTTTACCTCTTGGGGATGTTATTCGAAAACATAATGTTAACTTTCACTGCTATGCGGATGACACACAGCTGTACATTTCAATGAAACATGGTGAAGCCCCAAAATTGCCCTCGCTAGAAGCCTGTGTTTCAGACATAAGAAGTGGATGGCTGAAAACTTTCTACTTTTAAACCCAGACAAAACAGAGATGCTTGTTCTAGGTCCCAAGAAACAAAGAGATCTTCTGTTAAATCTGACAATTAATCTTGATGGTTGTAAAGTCGTCTCAAATAAAACTGTGAAGGACCTCTGCGTTACTCTTGACCCTGATCTCTCTTTTGACGAACATATCAAGACTGTTTTAAGGACAGCTTATTTCCATCTACGTAACATTGCAAAAATCTGAAATTTTCTGTCCAAAAATGACGCAGAAAAATTAATCCATGCATTTGTTACTTCTAGGTTAGACTACTGCAATGCTCTACTTTCCGGCTACCCGGATAAAGCACTAAATAAACTTCAGTTAGTGCTAAATACGGCTGCTAGAATCCTGACTAGAACCAAGAAATTTGATCATATTACTCCAGTGCTAGCTTACCTACACTGGCTTCCTGTTAAGGCAAGGGCTGATTTCAAGGTTTTACTGTTAACCTATAAAGCGTTACATGGGCTTGCTCCTACCTATCTTTCCGAGTTGGTCCTGCCGTACATACCTACACGTACGCTACGGTCACAAGACGCAGGCCTCCTAATTGTCCCTAGAATTTCTAAGCAAACAGCTGGAGGCAGGGCTTTCTCCTATAGATCTCCATTTTTATGGAACGGTCTGCCTACCCATGTGAGAGACGCAGACTCGGTCTCAACCTTTAAGTCTTTACTGAAGACTTATCTCTTCAGTAGGTCATATGATTGAGTGTAGTCTGGCCCAGGAGTGTGAAGGTGAACGGAAAGGCTCAGGAGCAACGGACCGCCCTTGCTGTCTCTGCCTGGCCGGTTCCCCTCTCTCCACTGGGATTCTCTGCCTCTAACCCTATTACAGGGGCTGAGTCACTGGCTTACTGGTGCTCTTTCATGCCGTCCCTAGGAGGGGTGCGTCACTTGAGTGGGTTGAGTTACTGACGTGATCTTCCTGTCTGGGTTGGCGCCCCCCCTTGGTTTGTGCTGTGGTGGAGATCTTTGTGGGCTATACTCGGCCTTGTCTCAGGATTGTAAGTTGGTGGTTGAAGATATCCCTCTAGTGGTGCAGGGGCTGTGCTTTGGCAAAGTGGGTGGGGTTATATCCTTCCTGTTTGGCCCTGTCCGGGGGTATCATCGGATGGGGCCACAGTGTCTCCTGACCCCTCCTGCCTCAGCCTCCAGTATTTATGCTGCAGCAGTTTATGTGTCGGGGGGCTAGGGTCAGTTGGTTATATCTGGAGTACTTCTCCTGTCGTATCCAGTGTCCTGTGTGAATTTAAGTATGCTCTCTCTAATTCTCTCCTTCTCTCTTTCGGAGAACCTGAGCCCTAGGACCATGCGTCAGGACTACCGGGCATGGTGACACCTTGCTGTTCCCAGTCCACCTGGCCTTGCTGCTGTTCCAGTTTCAACTGTTCTGCCTGCGGTTATGGAACCCCTACCTGTCCCAGACCTGCTGCTTTCAACTCTTAATGATCGGCTATGAAAAGCCAACTGACATTTATTCCTGATTATTATTTGACCATGCTTGTCATTTATGAAAATTTTGAAAATCTTGGCTCTCTCTAATTCTCTCCTTCTCTCTTTCTTTCTCTCTCTCGGAGGACCTGAGCCCTAGGACCATACGTCAGGACTACCGGGCATGATGACTCCTTGCTGTCCCCAGTCCACCTGGCCTTGCTGCTATTCCAGTTTCAACTGTTCTGCCTGCGGTTATGGAACCCCTACCTGTCCCAGACCTGCTGTTTTCAACTCTTAATGATCGGCTATGAAAAGCCAACTGACATTTATTCCTGATTATTATTTGACCATGTTTGTCACTTATGAACATTTTGAACATCTTGACCATGTTCTGTTATAATCTCCACCCGGCACAGCCAGAAGAGGACTGGCCACCCCTCATAGCCTGGTTCCTCTCTAGGTTTCTTCCTAGGTTTTGGCCTTTCTAGGGAGTTTTTCCTAGCCACCGTGCTTCTACACCTGCATTGCTTGCTGTTTAGGGTTTTAAGCTTGGTTTCTGTACAGCACTTCGAGATATTAGCTGATGTACGAAGGGCTATATAAAATAAACTTGATTTGATTTGAACAGAATGTGGCATGTGACGACTAACGAGGAACTTTGTCTCGGTACGCAGATGTTTGTCACTGATCATTTGGACAAATCACGATTTAGTAGGTGTTCCCATCTGTCGAGTTTGTCCTATACGTCCCGTTTAGGGGGGGGGGTTGGAGACTTTGCTAGTATCGTTTCTCATAAATCTGCCCCAGAACCTAACTGAGCATTTGGCGGAATTACGCAAGATTTAAGATCTGGATTTTTTTAGATTACATTACTACACACACATCATCACGATAGCCTAAATACTGTATGATTCTAATGTACTAAATACTGTACAGTAAAGTCAAATCAAGGCCATGTCATCAGTCTAATTGTACACACCAGTGTCTCCAGCGACTGAAGTGTTAGGTCTAGACATATAGAGATGACAACATTGGGTGTCAGCCTCTATCTTATCTATATGACCTTTGACATCACCTGGCGGCCAGCTGGTTGAGTCTCTCCTTCTCCTCAGACACCTCCTTGTAGAGTCTCCTCCTCTGCTGCTGTAAAGACATCTCCTCCTCCGCTAGCTGCTTCTCAAACCTGACCGGGAACACACACAAAACACAGTTAAACATCTGTAACCAGGTGGCCTAGGGTGGTCTACTCTAGCGGTCTAGGCTGCTGCCTCCGGTGCACTAAACAGCTGCAGCACAGGTTAGAATCCATCCCACTGCTTATACTCCAACGCAGCACACTCTACATCCTATCACCACTATCTCTCTATCCAATAAACATACAAAGACATCTAACTCTAACCCTCTGCTTCTCAAAACTGACAGGAATACACATACAGTGCATTCGGAAAGTATTCAGGCTCATTGACTTTTTATTTTATTTAACTATGCACGTCAGTTAAGAACAAATTCTTGTAGAATAAATTTGACGCGGAATTGAAGCGCTGCTGAGGTACACAATAGTAGATTTTGGAAGATAGAAGGTGCTCTTTGGTAAAAGGGGTAAAAAAAAGGAGGACCAAGGCACTTCATATACAGTGGGGCAAAAAAGTATTTAGTCAGCCACCAATTGTGCAAGTTCTCCCACTTAAAAAGATGAGAGAGGCCTGTAATTTTCATCATAGGTACACTTTACATTTAAGTCATTTAGCAGACGCTCTTATCCAGAGCGACTTACAAATTGGTGCATTCACTTCAACTATGACAGACAAAATAAGAAGAAAAAAAATCCAGAAAATCACATTGTAGGATTTTTTATTAATTTATTTGCAAATTATGGTGGAAAATAATTATTTGGGCAATAACAAAAGTTTATCTCAATACTTGGTTATATACCCTTTGTTGGCAATGACAGAGGTCAAACGTTTTCTGTAAGTCTTCACAAGGTTTTCACACACTGTTGCTGGTATTTTGGCCCATTCCTCCATGCAGATCTCCTCTAGAGCAGTGATGTTTTGGGGCTGTTGCTGGGCAACACGGACTTTCAACTCCCTCCAAAGATTTTCTATGGGGTTGAGATCTGGAGACTGGCTAGGTCACTCCAGGACCTTGAAATGCTTCTTACGAAGCCACTCCGTTGCCCGGGTGGTGTGTTTGGGATCATTGTCATGCTGAAAGACCCAGCCACGTTTCATCTTCAATGCCCTTGCTGATGGAAGGAGGTTTTCACTCAAAATCTCACGATACATGACCCCATTCATTCTTTCCTTTACACGGATCAGTCGTCCTGGTCCCTTTGCAGAAAACCAGCCCCAAAGCATGATGTTTCCACCCCCAGGCTTCACAGTAGGTATGGTGTTCTTTGGATGCAACTCAGCATTCTTTGTCCTCCAAACACGACACGTGAGTTTTTGCCAAAAAGTTATATTTTGGTTTCATCTGACCATATGACATTCTCCCAATCTTCTTCTGGATCATCCAAATGCTCTCCAGCAAACTTCAGACGGGCCTGGACATGTACTGGCTTAAACAGGGGGACACGTCTGGCACTGCAGGATTTGAGTCCCTGGCGGCGTAGTGTGTTACTGATGGTAGGCTTTGTTACTTTGGTCCCAGCTCTCTGCAGGTCATTCACTAGGTCCCCCCGTGTGGTTCTGGGATTTTTGCTCACCGTTCTTGTGATCATTTTGAGCCCACGGGGTGAGATCTTGCGTGGAGCCCCAGATCGAGGGAGATTATCAGTGGTCTTGTATGTCTTCCATTTCCTAATAATTGCTCCCACAGTTGATTTCTTCAAACCAAGCTGCTTACCTATTGCAGATTCAGTCTTCCCAGCCTTGTGCAGGTCTACAATTTTGTTTCTGGTGTCCTTTGACAGCTCTTTGGTCTTGGCCATAGTGGAGTTTGGAGTGTGACTGTTTGAGGTTGTGGACAGGTGTCTTTTATACTGATAACAAGTTCAAACAGGTGCCATTAATACAGGTAACGAGTGGAGGACAGAGGAGCCTCTTAAAGAAGAAGTTACAGGTCTGTGAGAGCCAGAAATCTTGCTTGTTTGTAGGTGACCAAATACTTATTTTCCACCATAATTTGCAAATAAATTCACAAAAAATCCTACAATGTGATTTTCTGGATTTCTTCTCTCATTTTGTCTGTCATAGTTGAAGTGTACTACCTATGATGAAAATTACAGGCCTCTCTCATATTTTTAAGTGGGAGAACTTGCACAATTGGTGGCTGACTAAATACTTTTTTGCCCCACTGTAATTAATTAAAATGCCTTTATTTGTATGGCATGTTTAATGGAAACAAAGTTAAAAACTCTGACGCGTTTCGGCTGCATGGCCTTCGTCATGCCCTTCAAAAGGGGCCTCCCTGATGAAGGCCATGTAGCCGAAACACGTCTGAGTTTTTAACATGATTGAGTCTTTGAATGAAGAGATTGAGATAAAACTGTCCAGTTTGAGTGTTTGTTGCTACTGCCAATCATTTGGCTATAGTAAGCAGCCTGGCAAGGCAAACATTAGCCAAACAACTTATTAGGAGCTATCTTTATGGCTAGCATCACCTAGCTAACATTAGCTGGATAGCTAGCAAGTGACATCAAAAGTGGATGAAGACATGGATAGGTGAAATGTCAACACAGGTGCAACACAGCAGCGCTACAGTAGCAGCAAGTGTAGTACTATGGGACACTAACAAGCTAGCTAGCTATAGTATAGGTAAATGTACGGTGAAGCTAACCCATATGAAGTAGCAACGTACATATTTAGCTCAGTGAGTAAATCACTCCATTACTAGTACTAACGCGACTGCACCGTTTTCAGATAATTAGTTTATCAGAAAAACAGTTGAATGGTAGCTAGCATAGTTAAAGGTACTCTTATGCTTGAAACAACTTTGGAACCAATTATTCACAGTTGTTAGGTTACCGGTAGCTAGCTACCTGGCTAGCTAGCTTTATTGGTCAAGGGAATAGGTTAGCTAGCATCTAGCGTTGCTGGTAAAACTCCAATAAATTCTGTATTAATCTTTGATCATTCAATTACTTTGCAAAAAGATGGCAGGAGAGTGGATTGTCCTTTGACTTGTCCTAGCTACCATTAAATGGGCTGTGCTCCGTAGCGATTAGCTAAGCTACCCTGACCGTGGCCGTTTGGTTTGTTAACAAATTGCAGAGTGTGCGCTGTGCAAGAGACAGTGTGGGCTGTGCACATGTAGGAAGTTGGAGATGTGCATGTCATATTAATCAATATTTTTAAGGAACCATACATCATAGTTCGGCAGGTGGAACTAAACAAGCATTTCTGCACTAGGACAGGAATTAGGTCAAAATAGTGGCAGCAACTTCCTCTGGAGGGGGACTTTAACCAATGATACGCTCCAATTGGGTTGTGACGGTCATGGAATTTTGGATGGCGGTAATTGACCAGCCAAATGACCACAGACAACGTAACAACCATTCAAATCCACATTTCTCCTCTCCTGCTGATAGCAATAGAAACAATTAATAAAACGGGTGACCCCATTCAGGTCAATGATGTCATACTGGGTGAAATGGCGGCAGAGAGGAAACGGTAAAGCGTGACGAAGTGACGAATCTGTCCACGAAGTGAGGAATTTTTGTATTAAGGTCAATAGATTGTGTCGAATTTTGTTGCTAATTTGCTACCTAAGGCTTATTTAAATCGAATGTAAGTTTTCTAATGGTTAGGTTTGTGGGGTTTCATGATGGGGTCAGTCACCGGCCTACATCCCAAATGGCACCCTATTCCGCACTACTTTTGATTAGAGCCCTGTGGGCCCTGGTCAGAAGTAGTGCACTATATAGGGAATAGGGTGCCATTTAGGACACAGACACTGCCTTCCTGGCGCTTTCATTGTTATACAGTCCTTCACTCTTATCACTACAGAGCAGGCAGTGTGACCACACCACAACAGCAGCTCCACAAAATGACACTAGGACGTGTGGGAAAGAGCAAACTGGTGGAAACAAGGCCATCTGTACAACGTGCTCACGTGGACACAGAAAGACATCTCTCCACCACACATACTCTAATGAATTCAGCTTCTGAAAGACAACCACATTGGTTAAGTATCTATATGGGTGGTTTGGTGATAAATTACTTATAAACCTACTTCCTGTCCATTATTTGGGGTTTCGTGTCTTGCCTTTACACATAGTGTGAATGTGTATGAGCTCACGTGCGTGCATATATTGTGTGCATACAAACCTCTGCTTGGCCAGTTCCCTCTCTCTCTGACACTGCTCGTCCCGGTCTCTCTCCAGCTGTTGTCGTAGCTCTTCACTCTGGCCAACGTAGCGTTGGGCTGCCCTCTCGTCTGCCTGCAGCAGCTCAGCCTCATGAAGCACCCGCAGCTTTTTCAGCTCTTGCTTGTGTTTACAGATCAGCTTCTGGATCTCTGGCTCCAGACCTGGCACAAAGCGAAAAGGAAGAACAAGAACGAAAAGTACAAGAGAGAGAGGAGAAAAAGATCACCAGTTAACACAGAAATAAACACAGCAGAATTGTTACACTGCAAACAAAGTAATTACTGTAATTGTGAAGAGATAAAAAAAACATTTGAGCTCTATGCATGAACTTCTCAGAAGTGAAATTAAGTTGAACCTAGACATTGAACTTGGGTCAGTTTCAGGTATTTTTCTCCCTAATAGGATTTAGTGGAGGTTAGCGTAGGATAAGCAGATCCTAGATCCTGCCTTCGAGGCAGCTTCAAATGAGGCCCTCCTCTCACCTTTCACAGTGATCTCTTTTATCTTCTTGGTCTTCTCGTCGATCCACTTCTCCCTGCGGACCTTCTCTGTGGCACTCATCAACTCTTTCAGCTTCTTGATCTCCTGAGGATGAAGAGGGGCAGGTTAGAGGTTAGGGTTAAGGTTAAATGTCAAAGGTCAATCTTCCTTTGGAGAGAAGTTACTACAGTGACTGGGAGGGACACGGTAGCGACACCATCTCTGTCACATCTTCCATGACAAAAGGTGCCTCAAAGAAACATCAAGGGTCATTTCTGTAGGCAAAAGATTAGGCTACATCCCACGTAACCAAGAATAGATGAGTGTAGTGATCATAGACATACATATATTCATGTTAAAATATTTATATACATCAATGGTATTGATATGCAAACAGGAATGGTTTGTGAGGCTACATTCCACATGAGGAATATGGTATGAAAGAATAGGGTTTAAGTGTTTTAATGGGTGAAGACTGAAGACAAACAGACAAGGGCTGAGAGAACACATACTGTAGGGTTAGTCAGCTGCCTAGGACAGGGGTTTAAAAACTGTTACAACACCAAGTCTACAGACAGACAGAGGCAGACTGTACCAGAATAGACTCACATGCATATATAGAGTCCTGACAGGAGAAAGGACAAATGAACAAAATGAATGAAAGAAAGAAGAGCACGACGGGAGTGATGAGTGGGTTAGGGAAAAAGGTTACCTCGCACAAGGGACCCAGAATTTGCCACACCTAGAGCCAGAGGAAAATGAGAAACAGACAGGACAGAGGAGGAAAGAGAAAAAAAAACAGAGTGATTAAAAAGCGACAATAGCAGAAGCAAGCAAAGCAGGCTAACACATAATGGCAAGGCGACAAGGCATAAGCAGAGAGAAGTCGCTAGCAGCAGAAGAGACTGTTAAAACACAAACATAGATAAAACACAAATACGGATCTCCTCTGCTTCCTCTAAGCCATAGTGGTGGATGGCTCAAGTCTGCATCCTAGTGGCCAGGACAGAAGATGGCAGATGTCAGTACTGTAAGAAGTGTGTGTATGTGTGTGTCACCCCTTACCAGTTCATGCTGCTCCTGCATCTGGCCGATCTTCTTAGTGTATTTCTGATCCACTAGTTTGAGCTCTCCCACCACTCCCTCACAACGCTCACTCAGAGCCTTCTTATCGTCTATTAGCTGCACAAACAGAGAGAAAATAGAGTAATATGGGAGAGAGGCTCTAACGACATTTCAGTTCAAAGGAGAGAGTGATGGTGTAGCCTTGGATTTTGGATAAGAGTAAGGGGGTCGTGTGTGTGTGTGTACCTGGTCTATAAACGTGAGGTGTCTCTGGATGGTGGCTTCATACTGCTCCTTCTGCAGAGTGAAGTTCCTGCTCAATTCCTTCTCTGTCTCCTTTACATGCCTTACTGTCAACTCCCTCTGCTGGGTCTGGGACAGAGAGAGAGGGGTGGAGAATGGGCGAGAGAGACAGATGGGACAGCTTAGCATGTGAACACTATAGACCAGGGATGGGCAACAGGTGGCCCGCAATTCAATTTGGCCACCCAAAGTTGTCTTAGTAAAAACAGATTGAGATGGGGTAAAGATATGACATCTGTAATTAATAAGTGTTCCCCTGTGAAAAAGAAAACATCACATATGGCTGTGAGATGGATATTGTGATGGAATACAGTGAATGTTATTCACGTTCTCACCAGAGCGGTCTGCAGCATGTTGACAGTGCGCCTCTTCTCCTCCAGCTCCAACTTCAGTCTCATCATGGAGCCAGTGACCTCAGCAGCCGTGGCTGAGGCCTGCTCTATTCCCGCAAGCTCCTCTTCTGACAACATCTAGAGACAGACAGAGACAGAGCTCACACACTGCAACACACACAATCCAACTCACTAACATCTAACTATTTTAGCAACACCTGATTGCAATCACCCTTCCAGCTCAAGATCTAACCTAAAACATTATCTACCTAACCCTATATGGTGGGGTAAATTAAAGGCTCAAGTCACATCTCTAGATTGGAGAGGTGTGTATAATAAAAGTCCCATCGGAAGAACTAAATACCCCTCATTATCAGCATTGAGAGGTTGTTGGTCTAGGTCAGAATTGAAGGCAAGCCCAGCACTCGTAAATCCTTATTTTATTAACAATGTCGGGACAATGGCATTGAGCGAGTCTCCCCTCACCTCTTTGTGTGACCCTGAGGTGACAGATCGAGGTCTCTCCTGTTCAGACTTCTCCATCTCATCCAGGAAGCTCATGATGCTCTGTAGTTTGGCCTCAGAGAGGAGAGCGCCCCCGTCTGGCAGCACAGGGGTATGGACCAGCTGGCCATGACGCTCCAGGTTATCAGTGGTCAGGGAGTTGGAGTCTCCATCCTGATAGAATATAAATAATACAAACATGTGGTCAGGGAGGGGAAGGGAGAGAGAACAAAAAATGTATGTGACCGACTTGGGTTTGCACCACTGGGGCTGCATGTCCCAAGACTGTGTTAGCTCATTACAAAATGAAAGGCTAAAGGTAGAGTAGACATCAAGTAGTTGAAATCTATTGCATTACAAGCCATTACCAAGAGCTGAAGTGAATCAAGGTGTGAAACAGAACTGGATAGATAAAAGCAATATGGTTAGAAACCAGATACAAGTAGCTTAAGATCTGCTAAAGAGAGTGAACAAGGGCAGAGGGAAGGGTACAACTTTGTGGAATGTAGTGCAGCCTTACCTCGTCTATCCAGGAGTACTTCTCTTTGTGGTAGCTCTTGGGTTCAGACAGCCTCTCTGGTTCTTCCTCTAGGAGCTTCAGAGTGTCCAGCAGGTCGTTCAGGGTGGTCTTAGACTGGGCTCTGCTCGACGGCGCCCCTTGGCGCTGGTCCTCCACACTCACTGACCGCTGCAGAATCTCCTGTTATACAGAGAAGAACAAATACAGCGTCAAGACATGGATGAGATTAAATCAGCCTGAATGCAGTGGTTTTTTAGACAATATACAGATCAGTAAGTCAGGTTTAAGAATGAGACAATGCATAAACAAATGGGAATATTCCAGAGATCAGATCTCATACTGTTATGGTAAATTTAGAGCTAGAATCAATGGTTTGTTACCTGAGAGCATTGAGAGTCTCTGCGATTGGACAGTGCAGGGGACAGCGGTCTCAAGTTGGTGACGTCATCCAGGTCAGTCACAACGTTCACATTGTTAGAGTCTGCAGACAGAGGAAAAACATGAGGGCAATGTCTATATGCAACTATATGTGCTTACAGGACAGGGTATTTTAGCTGGCAATGGAGAAAGGAAATGCACACCGCACACTAATTTACATTACATCCATGACTGCACTAGGCTTGACGGGGAAAGTTGCCATTAGAGGCCCAGGGAGAGACTGACCTGTGTTCTGGGCCTTGACGTCAGAGCCAGTGGGGGAGATAGGGTTCCTGTTGCAGGGGGGTGTGGGGCTCTTGTTGCTGGGGGAGGAGGTGGTGGTCTTGTTGCTGGGGGAGGAGGTGGTGGTCTTGGGGGGTTTCTTACGGCCCACCTTGCCACTGTGTCTCAGGGTCTCCATCTCCTCTTGGGCCGAGGCCTGTATCTCAGCAGCCCTCTGGGCTCTCTTCTGCTGCAGCTCCTACAACACAGCAGGAGGGGGCAACATTAGGCCGGCAGGGCCACGGCGAAAGAGACCAGGGAACTAGGGTGAAGTTGCCCCTAGACGCTGATCTTGGGCCAGTTTAGCATTTTCCCCAGTAACGATAAAGGTTAAGGGAAGCAGATCTTAAATCTGTACCTATGGGAAACTTAACCCCGGAGCAGAAACTAGCCTTGTTCCAGATCTGTTTGTGCCATTTTGCCAACTCCATGTCACTCATTGTCAAGTCAAACATTACAAGTAGTTGGCTAGAGAGCAGGAACGGACCGGCACCCAGGCTGCATGGGAACTGTCTGCAAGGTGTTTTTCCAATCTACTACATTTGTGTCATGAAGACTGAAGCATTTGGCTTTGTGTGATTAAAGCCTTTGGCATTTGTTGGAAAAGGAAAACGTGGAGGGGGGAGCAGGCACTTGATGGGGCATTGTGGATACAACAAAAACCAAAGGAATGGCATTTGTTGGGGTTGGGGAACATTTGGAGTTGAAAAGTAAGTGTCTGAAAGACAGAAAGGTGTAGTTGAGGGAGTAGGATCTAACAAAGAAAAGCCTAGAGACCACTGTGTTATGACTCAAGTACAATAAGATATGTTTACTGTAGGAAGTTCAGCTATAGTTCAACTATACATTCAGCAATAACTCAGTCATCCTGTATACCTTTGCTGAGGCTGTGTAAATATTCCTCTATAATACCTGAATGGCTGCGACGCGGGCAAGACGAGCCTTCTCCTCACGAATCCGTTTCCGGTCCTCCTCCTTCTTCTGCACCTCTGGAGACTTCTCCTCCTCTGCTCTCTGTTCTCGTTCCTTCACACGGTAAACACAAAAAGGTTGTGGGTTCAATTCCCACAGGGATTATATGCAGTGCTTTCAGAAATTATTCACACCCGTTTATTTTTTTTCAAAATGTTGTGTTACAGCCTGAATTAAAAATCGATTAAATTGAGATTGTGTCACTGAACTACACACAATACCCCATAATGTCAAAGTGGAGTTTTGAACATTTTCGAAAAAACATTAAAGCTGAAATGCTTTGAGTCAATAAGTATTCAACTCCTTTGTTATGACAAGGCTAAATAAGTTCAGGAATAAAAATGTGCTTAACAAATCACATAATAAGTTGCATGGACTCATTCAGTGTTCAATAATAGAGGATAACATGATTTTTTAATAACTACCATGTCTGTACCCCTCAACTAAAATTATCTCTAAGGTTCCTCAGTTGAGAATTTCAAGCACCGTTTGGTAGAAGTGTATAAAAAAAAATATATATATATATATATATATATATATATATATATATATATATATATATATATATATATATATATAAAAAAAGCTGACTCTAAAATATCCCTTTGAGCATGTTGAAGTTATTAATTAGGCTTTGGATGGTGTATCAATACATCCAGTCACTACAACGATACTCAGTTGCCGGAGAGGAAGGAAACTGCTCAGGGGTTTTCACCATGAGGCCAATGGTGACTTTAAACAGTTAGAGTTTAATGGCTGTGATAGGAGAAAAATGACGGAACAACATTGAAATGAGAGTGAAAAGAAAGAAGCCTGTAAAGAATAAAAATATTCAAAAAACATGCATCCTGTTTGCAACAAGGCACTTAAATAATCCTGCAAAAAATAATTGGCTTACAAATGTACTTTTTGTCCTGAATACAAAGCATTATGTTTGGGGGAACCTTTGCCATTATCGGGCATTGTGTGTAGATGGGTGAGAAAAAAAAAAGATATTTAATCCACTTTAAATGCAGGCTGTAACAACAAAATGTGGATTAAGTCAAGGGGTATGAACTCTTTCTGACGGCATTGCACACTGTATCCACTGTACCAGATGTCACTTTGGATAAAAGTGTCTGCCATGAAGCATATACATTACCAGTCAAAAGTTTGGACACACCTACTCATTCAAGGATTTTTCTTTATTTTTTTAAAACTATGTTCTACATTGTAGAATAATAGTGAAGACATTAAAACTATGAAATAACACATATGGAATCATGTAGTAACCATAAATGTGTGCCTTAACAGATTTACACACTCTTGGCATTCTCTCAACCAGCTTCATGAGGTAGTCACCTGGAATTAATTTCAATTAACAGGTGTGCCTTGCTAAAAGTTCATTTGTGGAATTTATTTCCTTCTTAATGTGTTTGAGCCAATCAGTTGTGTTGTGACAAGGTAGGGGTGGTATACAGAAGATAGCCCTATTTGGTAAAAGACCAAGTCCATATTATGGCAAGAACAGCTCAAATAAGCTAAGAAAAACAACAGTCCATCATTACGTTAAAGACATGAAGGTCAGTCAATTCAGGAAAACTTAAACGTTGAGCGTTTCTTCAAGTGCACTCACAAAAACCATCAAGCACTATTATTAAATTGACTCTCATGAGGACCACCAGAGGAAAGGAAGACCCATAGATACCTCTGCTACAGAGGACGAGTACATTAGAGTTAACTGCACCTCAGATTGCAGCCCAAATAAATGCTTCACAGGAACAAGTTTTTATTTATTTTATTTCACCTTTATTTAGCCAGGTAGGCAAGTTGAGAACAAGTTCTCATTTACAACTGCGACCTGGCCAAGAATAAAGCAAAGCAGTTTGACACATACAACAACACAGAGTTACAGATAGTATAAACAAAACATACAGTCAATAATACAGTTGAAGAAAATCTATATACAGTATGTGCAAATGACGTAAGAAAAGGGAGGTAAGGCAATAAATAGGCCATGGTTGTGAAGAAATTGCAATATACCAATTAGACACTAGAGTGATTGGTGTGCAGAAGATAAATGTGCAAGTAGAGATACAGGAAAGGAGCAAGATAAAAAGGAGCAAGATAAATAAATATCTTATCTTGCAAAGGAGCAAGATAAATAAATAAATAAATAGAGTATGGGGATGAGGTAGTTGGATAGGCTAATTACAGATGGGCTATGTACAGGTGCAGTGATCTGTGAGCTGCTCAGACAGCTGGTGCTTAAAGTTAGTGAGGGAGGTAAGTCTCCAGCTTCATTGATTTTTGCAATTCATTCCAGTCATTGGCAGCAGAGAACTGGAAGGAAAGGTAGCCAAAGGAGAAATTGGCTTTGGGGGTGGCTAGAGAGATATACCTGCTGGAGCTCGTGCTACGGGTGGGTGCTGCTATAGTGACCAGTGAGCTGAGATAAGGCGGGGCCTTAACTATCAGAGACTTGTAGATGACCTGAAGCCAGTGAGATTGGCGACGAGAGTGAAGCGAGGGCCAGCCAACGAGAGCGTACAGGTCGCAGTGGTGGGTAGTATATGGGGCTTTGGTGACAAAATGGATGGCACTGTGATAGACTGCATCCAATTTGTTGAGTAGAGTGTTGGGGGCTATTTTGTAAATGACATCGCTGAAGTTGAGGATCTGGGTGGTTAGGGTGGTCAGTTTTACGAGGGTATGTTTGGCAGCTTGAGTGAAGCATGCTTTGTTGTGAAATAGGAAGCCGATTCTAGATTTACTTTTGGATTGTAGATGCTTAATGTGAGTCTGGAAGGATAGTTTACAGTCTAACCAGACCCCTAGGTACAGTGGGGAGAACAAGTATTTCATACACTCCCGAATTTGCAGGTTTTCCGAATAACAAAGCATGTAGAGGTCTGTCATTTTTATCATAGGTACACTTCAACTGTGAGAGACAGAATCTAAAACAAAAATCCAAAAAATCACATTGTATGATTTTTAAGTAATTAATTTGCAAACACGAGCAATGGACATTAGACAGGTGGAAATCTATCCTTTGGTCTGATGAGTCTAAATTTGAGATTTTTGGTTCCAACCGCCGTGTCTTTGTGAGACGCAGAGTAGGCGAACGGATGATCTCTGCAAGTGTAGTTCCCACGTGAAGCATGGAGGAGGTGCGGTGGTGCTTTGCTGGCACACTTCTGCATTCTGCAGTGATACACCATCCCATCTGGTTTGCGCTTAGTGGGACTATCATTTGTTTTTCAACAGGACAATGACCCAACACTCCTCCAGGCTGTATAAGGGCTATTTGACCAAGAAGGAGAGTGATGGAGCGCTGCATCAGATGACCTAGCCTCCACAGTCATCCGACCTCAACCCAATTGAGATGGTTTGGGATGAGTTGGACCACAGTGTGAAGGAAAAGCAGCCAACAAGAGCTCAGCATATGTGAGAACTCCTTCCAGACTGTTGGAAAAGCATTTCAGGTGAAGCTGGTTGAGAGAATGCCAAGAGTGTGCAAAGCTGTCATCAAGGCAAAGGGTGGCTACTTTCAAGAATCTCAAATATAAAATGTATTAACACGTTTTTGGTTACTACATGATTCCATGTGTTATTTCATAGTTATTTTCATACAATGAAGAATATAGTAAAAATAAAGAAAAACCCTTGAATGAGTAGGTGTGTCTAAACCTTTGACTGGTACTATATATTATCTTATTAGGACATTCATTCTATGGACGCAGCGCTAGTGACGATGGATTCAGTGGATTAAACCACAATGGCCTAGTAGTATTGTGTGGTGGTCTACTCAGCTAAACAGAGGACAGACCAGACGTTTACCTTCTTCTTGGTGGTGAGGATGCGTCTGAGGGCAGCCTGGCTGGCGTGCTGTGACTGTCTCCTGGTGTGGCGTCTATACCACCGCTGGATGGTCACCGCTGCCTGGTTCACCTGCTGGATGAACCTACAGACACAACAACAAAGAGGTCAAAGGTTAGGACTAGGAAGAGCAATATGCTCCAAAAAAAAATTCACCACAAATCAATACAAGGAGCTAGAAGGACGGAGAGTGACTTAAAGCATTGTGACCGCACCCTGCTTTTCCCCAAAATGTTTTGCACTTGCACAAACCCCATCATGGATTTAAAAGCTAAGGATTGGTGTAAGCTTTGGCTGGAGGGAATTTCCACCATTGTCAAATCCGTGACAGAGAATGTGCAAGGCCACTACTAAAGAAATTTGCTAGAGAAAACATTACAACACAAGAGCATTGATTCCCAAGGTGCCTTGCTGACCTCTCGGCCTCCTCCTCGGTGACCTCTCTCCTGCGGGGCAGGCTGGGGGAGCCTCTGGGGCTGTGCTGGGCAGCATTGTTGTTAGATGTAGAGGAGGACGAGGAGAAGTTCTTCTGGGACTTGGTGGTCAGAGAGCTGCTCTCCAGGGGTCCCTCGTCATTCACTGTGGCTTTCAGGATGTTACTGAGCACACAGAAAGAGAGACATGAACATTAACTTAGTATCAATCAAATGTATTTATAAAGCCTTTTTACATCAGCAGTTGTCACCAAGTGCTTTCACATACTTCTTATCAACACAGTATCAAAACAGCACAAACCTTTGAAGTACGAATACAGTATATGTTTACTGTATGCTGCAAAAGACTAAATGAAAGACAAAGAAATGATTTACGTTATGTTTGACTCACTTGAAGGAGGGTTTCTGGTTGGAGCTCTTGGGGGTGAGGGGTTTGTCAGAGTAGTTGTTATGCAAGATGGTTGTGACAGAGTTCCCCACAGCTCCCTTGTTGCTCCTAAAATATCCGGGGCAAAATGTCACTGCACACCCTTAGAGTGTCAACCCTGATTGACAAACTATCGTAGCAAGTCATGGCAAAGTAGGGAGTTTTAGGATTTTGCTTCGTATGAAAATAATATTTGAGGTAGTTTCTTAATATTTTTATACAAACATACATATCTTTGCTACCACTTCACACTGTAATGAAGTTTAGGACATACTAGTTGTTTACAATTCAAACGACAGTGGTGGAAGTGAAATGTCCCTCGTGTTTCACACTGTCTTCAAAAGGTAAACATGAGGGGTCATTAAGAAATGTTATGATTTGAAACAGATATTTGGATGAAAATACACTACATTTACAAAATATATTTCCATTTTATCTTTTAGGCATGTAAATGACAAAACTATAGCCAAAATTACTTTATACGATACTTTTAGTAAAAGTAAGAATGACTTATTATCTTAGTTGTACTGGCAAACTTGATGTAAAGAAGTTCAATTTTATATAATTATGTGAATATGTCTAAATACCATATAAAATACCATAGATTTATAGGTAAAAGGGTTAATTGTAACACATTTTATAACTAACCCCCATTACAAATCTGAGTCTAATCTGAGTCTTGAGATTAAAACAATAATGAGTGTCATCACCTATACCAATAAAAAAAACCTCTTCTGGTTATTTTTTTTACACTAAATACAAAACATACAGACTCACACAAACGACTACATCTCCTCTGCCCAGACCCGCATGCTCACACCCCCATCCCTAGTGCCTGGTCACACCCCCATCCCTAGTGCCTGGTCACACCCCCATCCCTAGTGCCTGGTCACACCCCCATCCCTAGTGCCTGGTCACACCCCCATCCCTAGTGCCTGCTCACACCCCCATCCCTAGTGCCTGCTCACACCCCCATCCCTAGTGCCTGGTCACACCCCCATCCCTAGTGCCTGGTCACACCCCCATCCCTAGTGCCTGCTCACACCCCCATCCCTAGTGCCTGGTCACACCCCCATCCCTAGTGCCTGCTCACACCCCCATCCCTAGTGCCTGGTCACACCCCCATCCCTAGTGCCTGCTCACACCCCCATCCCTAGTGCCTGGTCACACCCCCATCCCTAGTGCCTGCTCACACCCCCATCCCTAGTGCATGCTCACACCCCCATCCCTAGTGCATGCTCACACCCCCATCCCTAGTGCCTGGTCACACCCCCATCCCTAGTGCCTGCTCACACCCCCATCCCTAGTGCCTGGTCACATCCCTAGTGCATGCTCACACCCCCATCCCTAGTGCCTGCTCACACCCCCATCCCTAGTGCCTGCTCACCCCCCCATCCCTAGTGCATGCTCACCCCCCCATCCCTAGTGCATGCTCACACCCCCATCCCTAGTGCCTGCTCACACCCCCATCCCTAGTGCCTGCTCACACCCCCATCCCTAGTGCCTGCTCACACCCCCATCCCTAGTGCATGCTCACACCCCCATCCCTAGTGCCTGCTCACACCCCCATCCCTAGTGCCTGGTCACACCCCCATCCCTAGTGCCTGGTCACACCCCCATCCCTAGTGCCTGGTCACACCCCCATCCCTAGTGCCTGGTCACACCCCCATCCCTAGTGCCTGCTCACACCCCCATCCCTAGTGCCTGCTCACACCCCCATCCCTAGTGCCTGCTCACACCCCCATCCCTAGCTCCTGCTCACACCCCCATCCCTAGTGCCTGCTCACACCCCCATCCCTAGTGCCTGGTCACACCCCCATCCCTAGTGCCTGGTCACACCCCCATCCCTAGTGCCTGCTCACACCCCCATCCCTAGTGCCTGCTCACACCCCCATCCCTAGTGCCTGCTCACACCCCCATCCCTAGTGCCTGGTCACACCCCCATCCCTAGTGCCTGGTCACACCCCCATCCCTAGTGCCTGGTCACACCCCCATCCCTAGTGCCTGGTCACACCCCCATCCCTAGTGCCTGGTCACACCCCCATCCCTAGTGCCTGGTCACACCCCCATCCCTAGTGCCTGGTCACACCCCCATCCCTAGTGCCTGGTCACACCCCCATCCCTAGTGCCTGGTCACACCCCCATCCCTAGTGCCTGGTCACACCCCCATCCCTAGTGCCTGGTCACACCCCCATCCCTAGTGCCTGGTCACACCCCCATCCCTAGTGCCTGGTCACACCCCCATCCCTAGTGCCTGGTCACACCCCCATCCCTAGTGCCTGGTCACACCCCCATCCCTAGTGCCTGGTCACACACCCATCCCTAGTGCCTGGTCACACCCCCATCCCTAGTGCCTGGTCACACCCCCATCCCTAGTGCCTGGTCACACCCCCATCCCTAGTGCCTGGTCACACCCCCATCCCTAGTGCATGCTCACACCCCCATCCCTAGTGCATGCTCACACCCCCATCCCTAGTGCATGCTCACACCCCCATCCCTAGTGCATGCTCACACCCCCATCCCTAGTGCCTGGTCACACCCCCATCCCTAGTGCCTGGTCACACCCCCATCCCTAGTGCATGCTCACACCCCCATCCCTAGTGCATGCTCACACCCCCATCCCTAGTGCATGCTCACACCCCCATCCCTAGTGCATGCTCACACCCCCATCCCTAGTGCATGCTCACACCCCCATCCCTAGTGCATGCTCACACCCCCATCCCTAGTGCATGCTCACACCCCCATCCCTAGTGCATGCTCACACCCCCATCCCTAGTGCATGCTCACACCCCCATCCCTAGTGCATGCTCACACCCCCATCCCTAGTGCATGCTCACACCCCCATCCCTAGTGCATGCTCACACCCCCATCCCTAGTGCCTGGTCACACCCCCATCCCTAGTGCATGCTCACACCCCCATCCCTAGTGCCTGGTCACACCCCCATCCCTAGTGCATGCTCACACCCCCATCCCTAGTGCATGCTCACACCCCCATCCCTAGTGCATGCTCACACCCCCATCCCTAGTGCATGCTCACACCCCCATCCCTAGTGCATGCTCACACCCCCATCCCTAGTGCATGCTCACACCCCCATCCCTAGTGCCTGGTCACACCCCCATCCCTAGTGCCTGGTCACACCCCCATCCCTAGTGCCTGGTCACACCCCCATCCCTAGTGCCTGCTCACACCCCCATCCCTAGTGCATGCTCACACCCCCATCCCTAGTGCATGCTCACACCCCCATCCCTAGTGCCTGGTCACACCCCCATCCCTAGTGCCTGGTCACACCCCCATCCCTAGTGCCTGCTCACACCCCCATCCCTAGTGCCTGGTCACACCCCCATCCCTAGTGCCTGCTCACACCCCCATCCCTAGTGCCTGCTCACACCCCCATCCCTAGTGCCTGGTCACACCCCCATCCCTAGTGCCTGGTCACACCCCCATCCCTAGTGCCTGGTCACACCCCCATCCCTAGTGCATGCTCACACCCCCATCCCTAGTGCCTGGTCACACCCCCATCCCTAGTGCCTGCTCACACCCCCATCCCTAGTGCCTGGTCACACCCCCATCCCTAGTGCATGGTCACACCCCCATCCCTAGTGCCTGGTCACACCCCCATCCCTAGTGCCTGGTCACACCCCCATCCCTAGTGCCTGGTCACACCCCCATCCCTAGTGCATGCTCACACCCCCATCCCTAGTGCATGCTCACACCCCCATCCCTAGTGCCTGGTCACACCCCCATCCCTAGTGCATGGTCACACCCCCATCCCTAGTGCATGCTCACACCCCCATCCCTAGTGCATGCTCACACCCCCATCCCTAGTGCATGCTCACACCCCCATCCCTAGTGCATGCTCACACCCCCATCCCTAGTGCATGCTCACACCCCCATCCCTAGTGCCTGGTCACACCCCCATCCCTAGTGCCTGGTCACACCCCCATCCCTAGTGCCTGGTCACACCCCCATCCCTAGTGCCTGGTCACACCCCCATCCCTAGTGCCTGGTCACACCCCCATCCCTAGTGCCTGGTCACACCCCCATCCCTAGTGCCTGGTCACACCCCCATCCCTAGTGCCTGGTCACACCCCCATCCCTAGTGCCTGGTCACACCCCCATCCCTAGTGCCTGCACTGTTTGCCACATGGCCTGAAAGTACACCATTTTGTTTCTCTCCGTAGCCCACGTACTTGAACTATTTCAGTAATAAATCATTAGATTTATCCATTGTGTTAATGATGGCAGAATGATTGATTAACCAATCAATACATTTTTATAGATGAGAAGACAATCATCCAACCCATCAGGTATCTCACTACCCCTACATGCCATGTCTTGAAATAAGCAAACAGACCTCTTCTTAATGATAAAAATGTTATATGACTAGACAAATGAGGAATGTTTCCACAGTTCAATAATCAAGAAAGAGGCATCAAGAATATTTAAAATTGTATTTAAGAATTTAAGGAACATCTCACTAACCAATGATTAGCACATTGAATAACAGCCTTGTAAGTTATTTCTAATTTGAGTTTAGTTTTTACTTTGTGGGTGGGTGTCACACCATACGCTCAGTGAGTCAGGAGAGGAGAGAGATGACACATGAGCTTCTCAGTCAGAGCTATCAATATTAACAAAGTAAACATGATCATAATAATTCACCTACAAGTACACATAAGTCTCTTACTGTTGAGATGGTGTGATACATGTCTTCAGAAACATACCTGTCATATCCATTCCAACCAACCATACAGGATAAAAAAAATTATATATATTTTTTTTTAAATATCACTAACTGAAAAAATATCGCATTGCAAAAAATTGACTTTAGCCTTTTCATTTATTGAAATATCAGTCAATGTTGCACAAGAGAGAACTCAAACAGTAAGCTATTTTGGCAATTTAATGAAATTTACTTTTGGGAAAGCTTAAAGCATGGGCTACCTATGTATTCTAACATCTTCAAATTGCTCATCAGAATTCAGTAAGAATGAAGCACACCGTGGCATCAGAGTTGCATGATCTGTTAAGCTGAATTACCATAAACTAATGTGATTTCGGGCATTCTGAGCACCACACCCTAATCAGGTTACGCAACCAATGCATATGGATCTGGGTGTATGCAGAAACCTTGGTGTATGCGCATGTCTGTGTGTGTGTTTGTGTGTGTGCATGAGGCGACCCACCTGTTGTTAGCGGTGAAGTTGGCAGCCAGGGCTACCCCGGTCTCTCTCCTCTTCGGGCCACTGGTGATGGGGGAGTCCACGCTGCCCGTGGAGCGAGAGCTGGTGGGTATAGGGAATGCTCTTGGCTGGTCATCCTGAAACGGGAAAGGAAATGCACAAGTTAGGATTCTGTGATCCATAACCATTGGATAAAAGTGTAGCAGGAAACCTAGGCTATAACGCAATACTGAGTTAGAGGATATAAACTGTCCACTATAACCTCTGCAGCAGGCTATGTAATAGAGGTTACTGTATAGTACTTTGTGACACTGAGAACTGTTGTTGTAAAAAGGGATTTATAATTGATTGATCTGAGAAGATAGAGGACAGTGAAACAGTAGAGGACAGTAAAGGATAATGAGACAAAATCTGATTTGATTGTGAGACAGTAGATTACAGTGGGACAGATGATATTAGAGGACAGTGGGACCATAGGTGAGAGTGGGACAGTAGAGGACAGAGTCGGACAGTGAGAGGGGATAGATTAAGTACCAGGATGTTCCAGGTGGTACGGTCTGGGGAGGCCTTACTGAGGCTAGCCAGCTTCCTGCGTCCGTCTGAGCTGCTGTCAAACAACGCCAGGAAGTCTTCTGTCTGGTCCTCACTGGACACACACACATACACACGCGCATTAATCAATATTATAAAATGGAACATAGGCCTATGTGTTGTATAATATTTACATTATAGCGTGTTTGTGTGCAAACCCATTCTAATCAAACGGTGGGACACTCAGTAGGGAGACTGCTCCATTGCTTACAGGCTCAGATTTTAACAACCAATCAAATTGAATTTGTCACGTGCCGAATACAAAAGGTGTAGACCTTACCATGAAATGTTCACTTACAAGTACCCAATTGTCATACTGAGTAAAAGTAAAGATACCTTAACCCAGTAAAACAATACTTGAGTAAAAGTAAATAATTTCAAATTCCATAAATTAAGTAAACCAGACAGCACCATTCTCTGGAGGCGAAGGTCGAGTGATCTGCCAAACCTTCTTAACACCCATCTGCTTAACCAGGAAGCCAACCGCCACAAGGAGTAGCTAGAGCGCGATGAGCCAAGCACATGCGCGGGAGCGTACGCGCGGGAGCGTACGCGCGGGAGCGTACGCGCGGGAGCGTACGCGCGGGAGCGTACGCGCGGGAGCGTACGCGCGGGAGCGTACGCGCGGGAGCGTACGCGCGGGAGCGTACGCGCGGGAGCGTACGCGCGGGAGCGTACGCGCGGGAGCGTACGCGCGGGAGCGTACGCGCGGGAGCGTACGCGCGGGAGCGTACGCGCGGGAGCGTACGCGCGGGAGCGTACGCGCGGGAGCGTACGCGCGGGAGCGTACGCGCGGGAGCGTACGCGCGGGAGCGTACGCGCGGGAGCGTACGCGCGGGAGCGTACGGGAGTCTGCGCGCATGTGTGAGTGTGCGGGAGTCTGCGCGCATGTGTGAGTGTGCGGGAGTCTGCGCGCATGTGTGAGTGTACGCATGTGTGAGTGTACGGGAGTCTGCGTGTGTGAGTGTATGTTGGTAAGGGGCAAACTGGCCCAATTTATAAAAATCTGAACACCACCGATTAAAGTAGCTGCACATTCCTCTACGCTTCCCTTTACAAGCTGCTGATGTCTGGAGAGAGGCAACCCAATGACAGCTTTGAAAGACTTAGGGAGAGTCCGTCGGGGGCCAGAGAGGAGGGGCAGCCTATTAGATTGTCCTTAATTTAAGCCCTGTACCCTAACAGCATCCCAGAAGGCAGTGGGCGGTGGTGGTGGGGGGGGTGGCGGACTAGCGGCAGCTGCCTGACTATAGAATCTCTGCATGCTGTGCTGCACACACTTCTCCTTTCTCTGGTTCCTTACTGTGGGGTAACCCGACCCCATGGCCCTCCCCCTCTAACTCCTGACAAAGCAGCTCTAG
Organism: Salvelinus fontinalis; assembly: GCF_029448725.1. NCBI lineage: Eukaryota > Metazoa > Chordata > Actinopteri > Salmoniformes > Salmonidae > Salvelinus > Salvelinus fontinalis. Next base: position 71,001,139 of record NC_074665.1, read on the forward strand.
CTAGGCCTCTGCTCCCCTACAACAGCCCCGGGTCCTGGGTCTCCAATTATAATACAGGCAGCCACTATGACACAATGCCCATTGTACAGTCCTTTAAAGAATGGTTAGGGATGCCAGCTGTTGCTCAGCGAGGAGAGACTAAGAGAGACTTAAAGAGTCAGCCGACCAGCCTCCCTCCCTCCATTCAAGCCGATGGAGCTCTAGCCACCATCCTCCACTCTGCACTTAACTCACACATACTGCTCTTCCAACCGCTAAATCAAATTCCACATATTGTCACAAAAACATACTGTGTGCGCTAACATGTTCCATCCAGACAAACACATCTGGTAGGATATGGGCTGACATGTTTATTTCAGACTTAAACTAGGTTAACCAGCTAAAAGGGAACCTTTAAAATACTCCAATTCACATAAAAAGTGAATCACTTTCCAGAATAATTACACAGCGATTATTTGTTGGACAAATTAAAATCTTTAGACAGTGAGCGCCCAGCCTGAAGCATCTCCGACTGAATAATAATGTCATACATGCTGCAGCACATATACAGTACCTGAGTCAACGAAACGAAAACAATGTCAATATGGGGTCAACTGGGCTGGCTGTATAGAGACAATGTAGGTAGGAAAAAGTTGTGATGTGTGGCTCAGTTCGTTAGCTAGCAATGCTAAGGTTGTGGGTTCAATTCCTGGAGGGATCACACATACATATACTAAATATTTAAGGTCTAGGATACCTTAGGCTGATGTTGGCTTGCTGGTTGACCTGTGTAGTACTGTTGGACCTTCTCAGGTTCTTGATAGAACGGGAGCTGCCAAATCCAGCATCACCCTACAGACAAGAATGCCGACAGAGGTAAATTAAATACAAGACATCCTAGTTATCTGTTGTTGCTTAAAACAATGTCATGTCAGCACACACTCATATCGCAAACATGAGTATCTTTGTTCCACACAAGGTTTGAAGTTTGGATGATATCTCAGCTCTAACACAGCTTTAACATATTAACACAGTAATAGCCTAACTGTCACAAACATGGCTAACTTGCATCCATGCATACTGCTTGCTGGTTTCACTCACCAGTGTGTTGCGTTTGCCCCTGCCCTCGCTGGCTACAGAGACAGACACAGAGCGGGAGAAGACTTTCCCTGGAGAGGCAGAGCTGGGCCGGCGGGACACCGAGAGCTGGGAGCCTGACAGAGACAGGTCCAGGGCATCCCCTGTTCCTCCGGCCTGGATGGACGACGGGCTACGGGTAGTGTGCATCCTGACAAGGCCTGTTAGAGGGAGAGAGGAAGAGTCATGATACACATGGACACTCAAAAAGGGACACACACAGCTATTGTGAAAGAACTGATTGGTGCGGTTTGATCCAAGTTAAGAGGAGCAGATGCAGTCAACCACTTCCTCTTCAGCTGTTAGTTGCCCTAGGCAACATCGTCACAACTGTAGCACTCAGATAACAGTAATACTTGAATTGAATTCACACCTAAACCACATTCACTCCATTCCCAATTAAATATATTTCAATGTTTTAGACTTCTTCCTAGGCAGATAACCATGATGGTCCATCTGCATTGTATGTCGTTCACTTGGGATTGACAAAATGTGACACTTTGCCTCAAGATCTATCTAGCTTGCTGTCCTGCTTAACATTAGTGGAACAATGTAACATGATTTCAGATAGCTATCATATCGTTGGCTACAATGTTTCGATGGAATCCGTGTGTAGGATATAGGTACTGTACATTGTCAAGGTTGGTTGTGCGAAGTGAGGGGGGAATACAGGTGATAAGGAGAACCAAAGATAACAATGTAAATGTTAAAACCAAAAATAATCGTAAAGTCGGCCATGCAAACTTACCTTGCTTGTGTTGTTATCGCAAATTACTCCAAAGCCAAATGGTGACGTTTCAGTGAGAATAGCTACAGTATGTCTTGGTGGCACTGATTTATTAAATCAACACACGTTAACAGTAGCTACCTAAAAGCCAAAAGCTAACGTTAACTATAAGCCTAGAGCCTGTCAAGTGGGTCTGCTAGAAGCTAGTTTGAACAAGTGGTTGATGCCTAAAATGAGTATTTATGTGCAGCCTAACCTTCTGTGTGTGGCGCACTAGCCTGGCTGGCTGGTTAGCTAGCTTAAGTTAGCTTGCTCTCATCTTTCTACACATAATAAGCGAAAAGCAACATGTTGGCTACGAAGCGATCAAGCGAAATAACTTAAATATATCCAATATAGTAGCTAGCTAGCTAAACTAGCTACAAACTGTCCGATACGATAGTCCTTCGTTACTACAGCTCCGTAGAAAAAATCCGTGAACTTGCTCCATCAAAGCAAAGAGTGCGTGACAATAATAACCCGCAACATCTTCTCTGTGGCAACCAGAAAACACAAGAACTCATCCTACTGAGAACTGTGATTGGCGGTAAAAACACAACGTCCTGGAAATCCAGAGGATCTGATAGGTGGAGTGGAGATGTCGGTTAGCAGTGCAGTGGCTAACTGGGCGTGCCCCAAACGAACTGTTTGGTTGACTTTGCAAGAGGGGGGTGTGACACCCACCACCTGCCCCCTACCCAGCCCCAGTTGTCACGATATAACATTTTAACAAATCAGAAAGCGAAAAACAAGCTTTAAATCAGTTTAGTTTAATTCATGGGAGCACTAACCAACGCACGTTTCAACACGGTTTATGGTAATTTGAACATTTGTTTCATTTATACATATATTTTCAAGTAGAACATATGAAAACAAGTAAAATAGACAATATAATGTTACTCGCTGTAATAGAACATCTTTATTTTGGTGGACCAACAACGCATAGAAACATACAGGCTACTAGAAACCCCTTTTTACTGCTGGGTAAAGGTTGGATGGGTGTAAACTAGTACAGGGTCTTTAGAGATAATGGACAATATTCACACACAAGACTGTGGGAATAATTGCCTATATGAAGTAAGCCAAGGAACTAGAGATAGCCTAATATGTAATCATTAGGAAGGAAATAATCATAATTACATTTGACATTTTAGTAATTTGGCAGACTCTTATTCAGCACGACTTACAGGAGCAATTAAGTTAAAGTGCCTTGCTCAAGCGCACATAATTGGTCCTTGTTCGGATTCAAACTTTATATTTGCTGAATAATCAAACTCTGTTAAGATACTTTCATTGGCCACAATGTAAAAATAAACAACCATCAAAACCAGCATCCTCTTCTTATCTCTTTCTAAACTCTACAGCCATTCTCCACATATCTGCCCCTTTGTCCAGAGTGATGTCCTCTGGTAGGGAGTCAAGCCCAGGCATGGGTGGGAGTCTCTTCTTATCCAGATGGTTGTCTAGAGTAGACCTGATGCTGTGGACACACACACACATCCACACACACCAGAAACAGCCATGAAGGAGAGGAGGAAGAGAGGAGGCAACAGTTAGCATTGCAACCCCATTGTCCTCACCACACGCTGCATTCCTATTCAGTCCCTAGCCCCAGCTGCTGGTTTAGTAAGGGGGCAGGGGTGACCTGTGCCGGCTGAGTGTATTTCACTTAAGTCCCTTTCCACTGACAGATGGGCGCCGGTAAGCATCACACCCCGGACCCTTCTGGCCCCTCCTGGCCCCTAGGATTCAAAAGGGCCCGCCTCATGTCCCTGTGGGATCTCTCTTTGTGTGTCTCTCAGTGTTTGCTCCTGCTTTATTGGGATTGAAAGAGTCCATATAAACAGATTGACAGATTCCTCTAGTCTAAACATCAAAGTGTGGCCAGGGGTAGGGACAGGGTGGTAATCACTGAAAATACAAGGGGAACACGTTCTTTGTTGCTATATTTTTTAAGATCAGGAAAATGTATAATCAACATCAAAGTCCTGTCAAAAGGTGGGTGATGATGTTAATGACAGCAGTGCTAATCAAATAATTAAAATGCTTTGTAAATAATGTGTTTTACACATTTGTGCGACATTTTCCCCCACCAATCCTTCATTCAGCCACAAATGGTTAGTGTTTTTTTTTTTGTTTTGTCAGTTACTGTTAATGACCATACAATATTTGTTTAGTCAGTTACTGTTAATGACTATAAAATATTTGTTAACCTCTTGAAGCTAGGGGGCAGTATTTTTATGTTTGGGAAAAATAACGTTCCCAAAGTAAACGGCCTATTTCTCAGGCCCAGATGCTAGAATATGCATATAATAATTGGCAGATTAGGATAGAAAACACTCTAACGTTTCCAAAACTGTCAGAATATTGTCTGTGAGTATAACAGAACTGATTTTGCAGGTGAAAACCTGAGGAAATCCAACCAGGAAGTGCCTCTTATTTTGAGAAATCCCTGTTCCATTGCCTGCCTTTCTTCCATTTAAAGGGATATCAACCAGATTCCTTTTCCTATGGCTTCCACAGGGTGTGAAGAGTCTTTAGACCTAGTTTCAAGCTTTTATTCTGAAAAATGAGCAAGATTTATCACATCGCTTCTGTGGACTGCCAGATGTCCTTTGATTAGTTCATGCGTGCGACGACAGTGGTAGCTCGACATTTTCTTTCTCTCTTGTATTGAATAGTTTACCGTCCGGTTGAAATATTATCGATTATTTATGTTAAAAACAACATGACGATTGATTATAAAAACGTTTGACATGTTTCTACGAACTTTACGGATACTATTTGGAATTTTCGTCTGCCCGTCATGACCTGCACGAGCCTGTTAGTTAGACTCAACAAAACGCGCCAACCAAATGGAGGTTTTTGGATAGAAAAATAATCTTTATCGAACAAAATGAAAATGTATTGTGTAACTGGGAGTCTCATGAGTGCAAACATCCGAAGATCATTAAAGGTAAGCAATTCATTTGATTGCTTTTCTGACTTTCGTGACCAAGCTACTTTGCTGCTAGCTGTTTGTAATGTTTTGTCTACTGATCGATTTCCTCACACAAACGCTTGGTTTGCTTCGCTGTAAAGCATATTTTCAAAATCTGACACGACAGGTGGATTAACAACAAGCTAAGCTGTGTTTTGGTATATTGCACTTGTGATTTCATGAAATTAAATATATATATATATATATATATATATATATATATATATATATATATATATATTTTTTTTTTTAAATGTAAAATTTTATCCCCTTTTCTCCCCAATTTTCGTGATATCCAATCGCTAGTAATTACTATCTTGTCTCATCGCTACAACTCCCGTACGGGCTCGGGAGAGATGAAGGTCGAAAGTCATGCGTCCTCCGAAGCACAACCCAACCAAGCCGCACTGCTTCTTTAACACAGCGCGCCTCCAACCCGGAAGCCAGCCGCACCAATGTGTCGGAGGAAACACCGTGCACCTGGCCCCCTTGGTTAGCACGCACTGCGCCCAGCCCGCCACAGGAGTCGCTGGAGCGCGATGAGACAAGGAAATCCCTACCGGCCAAACCCTCCCTTACCCGGACGACGCTAGCCCAATTGTGCGTCGCCCCACGGACCTCCCGGTCGCGGCCGGCTGCGACAGAGCCTGGGGGCGAACCCAGAGACTCTGGTGGCGCAGTTAGCACTGCGATGCAGTGCTCTAGACCACTGCGCCACCCGGGAGGCCGAAATTAAATATTTTTAGTAATTTAATTTGAATTTGGCGCTCTGCAATTCAGCGGATGTTGACAAAAATGATCCCGCTAAAGGGATCTGTGCTCCAAGATTAATGACCATATAAGATTTGTTTTGTCAGTTACTGTTAACTACCATAAGAGGTTTGTTTAGTCAGTTACTGTTAATGACCATATAAGATTTGTTTAGTCAGTTACTGTTAATGACCATAAAAGATTTGTTTAGTCAGTTACTGTTAACTACCATAAGAGGTTTGTTTAGTCAGTTACTGTTAATTACATAAGAGGTTTGTTTTGTGAGTTACTGTTCATGACAATAAAAAATGGTGAGATCTGGATTTCCAATGTGTTGACGACAATAGCAGAAAGCAGCCAAAACGGCCCTTAGCCCCACTGTGACCTAGGTAGTCTACAGCACACACATCTCTCAGTGTTAACCATCTTTCCCACTAGCTCTGCTCTGTATAATAATGTATAAAAAAATGCAAAAAAATATATAATACAAAATGGGCCCTTACTCCCAGTGTGGTAGATAAGCCTCGTCTGAAAAAGCCTGAGTGTTGGTCTTCAGGAGGAGGATTTCATGCAGCTCCAGGGAGAGTATGTCAATGTCTGTCCCACTGAAGAAGACCCTCAGCTCTCTCCTCTCCTCCTCGGATAACTTCTGCTGGAACTCTGATGGCAGCCTCTGGAACGGGTCCTGCAAACACATGACATCCATATGCAGCAAGCACAAGATAAATCACAGTGATATAAGTGATATAATTAGGAATAGAAAAACAGATCCTAGATCAGATTACATTTCTGACTCACATCATCAGAAGAGGAGAACAAGACTAGCTTTTCATTAAATCAAATTATGAATCAAATCAAACTGTATTTGTCACAAATGCCGAATACAACAGGTGTAAACCTGACAGTGAAATGCTAACTTAGAAGCTCTTTCTCAACAATGCAGAGTTAAATAAGAAAAGCAAATTAATGAGAAATGAAATGCACATGAATTAAGCTACAGTATCTACAAGGAGGACCAGCTGAGATTCAAACAAGCATACGTGAGTGTTAGAAAAGCGCTATATAAATCCCATGTATTATTATAATAAACAGAAAATCACTTTTTATTTATTTTTATCAACATTTGTTTTTGATTCAACGCCTGCCATGTCCAATGTCACTCGTTGCCTGGATTTACAGCTCAGATGGAGGCTGACAGCCTGCATGTGGTACCTGAGGTCAACCAGTGGTGGTTAACAGATGTCAAGGGTCAGGTGGGTGAAAGGGTTGACAAACTACCAAATGTGGTCACAGAGGGGGAGTTTCACTTCACTGACAGAATTTGTATTATTGGTTTGGTCTTTAAAAGTGATTTGGGCTCGGTCTATCCACAGATTCATTGATATGAAAAGATCAGTAGGGATAATTTAATCTCACTTATTGTTATGATTAGAACTGGTATATCTAACTAACTGCCTGACTGTTTTACTCTCCACAGTGTAAAACAATAACTCTGGTTGTTAACACCAACACTGGGGGTTATTTTACACCACTGAGTGTTAATTTCACTCACAGAACTCCTGAATCAACACTAGAAATTTAACACTGAAAAATCGATGCTGGCCAATTTGATGTGTACTGCATATGTTAACTCACCTGTGGAGAAACAAGTATAGGCTATATGTTAACTCACCCGTGGAGATACAGGTATGAGCTATATATTAACTCACCTGTCCTCTGCTCAGCATCAGCTCAGACTTCCAGCAGGTAAGGAGCTGCCAGGTGAATGTGCTGTGTTCCAGTCTGCTCTCTCCAAGGACCTGGGACAGAGATATGTGAGAGGGGTACAGTCAAAAGGGCCAAAGCAGGGGGACCTCTGTAATAGAGTGGTCTCTCTATAACATATATTTTACATATAGTAGTTTATTTGTGCCTTAGGAATGAGAGTCATGAGGAGAGAACATGCATAATCCACCCAGACAAAAATAGATATAAGGAATAAACATTAATTACTGCATCTCTGGGCATTAGGTGGAGACATTGCTGGAGTTAAGAGTTACTCTACCTTGGCTACACTGCTAGAGATATGTGGGCCCATCTTGAGCGACTCAGTCAGGTAGGACAAGAGTGGTGCTTGGGGCACTCCGCTAGTCTTCCCCAGGAACCGCAGGCCAATCTCCACCGCAAACACAGCGTCACACACATCAGTGTATGAACACAGTCCTGTCCTCATAGCACAGCTAACGGAGCCCTTCAGCGACTCCTGACAGACAGGACAACAGATGGAATGACAGACAGAGAGACAGAACAACTGTAAGCAGAGAGCTGGGCACAGTGACGCATAGCTGGGGAGACTACCTCCCAGCCCAGTGAATGGAAACAGAGTGGGGTATGGTGGGTTTAGGAATTTGACCTTGAAACAAAATGTCCCTTTCATATTCCACTGGGGAAAACTCCTGTGTGCGTACATACTTGGTTGGTATTGAATCCATGGCGGCTGGGCATGACTTCAATGCTTTAAAAAAAAGGATAGTTTTAAACTGAGCGCAAACGTATGTTTACCTGAGGTATCTTAGCCCTGACTTCATCAAGGACTACTGAGAAGTCTTGCTGATGTCTGTTCAAGTACCTTGAGGTGTCCTGCAAATACATGCTTGGTTAGTATACCTGCTACTGGAAATGTATATGATTAAAAAAATAGATATAATTTATTTTCCTACTAGCATTGCCTTTGCTGATAACGACTTTCCCGAGGAAAACTACTTACTATGACTGTTATACAGTATGTGGTTGTCTTACCTAGCTATCTTAAAGATGCAGTCCTGGATCTTAAGCACAACAAGTTCATAACATATTGTACGAATTGGATTCGTAACATATCATAGGAATTGCACAAAAAATATATATATATGTTTGCAGCACGTAACATATCATACGAAATGGATGATGTAGTACACAATTGAATGACGTGGTAGTACACAAAAAACATGGACCCGTTTTGGCTCGTGAGCACCCCTTTCAAAACTACCGGCTGAAATTATACAACAGTTCTTGAGCATCACTTTAAGACGAATGCACAAAGTAACTGTAAGTCGCACTAGATAAGAGCGTCTGCTAAATTACTAAAATGTCAATGGAAAATGAAATATATGTATATATATACTAACGGAGAACAATGGCAAAATATGGACGTTTCTTAGGCACAATAATTGTATCAATATGATATCTCAAAGTTCTGTTTCTTACGGCTTGGATGCTTGGTTTCCCAGCTAGGAAGCGGCGGGCCAGTTGTGCCTGGATGTCCATCAGGTTGTAGCAGCTGTCTGTCTCCCTGTGTGTCCTCAGGGTGTAATGACAGTGGGATAACACCAGGGGGAGCAGCTCCCTCTCAGGGTGGCACAGGGTCAACTGTGTCTCTGACACCCCCTCCAAAGGAACACTGTAGGCACTGCAGGGGTGTAAGTAAAACATCTCACAGTTAAGATTCAGGGCCCGGTCTAGGATCAGTTTCAGAGTAGGAGTGCTGGTCTAGGATCAGTTTAGACTTTTAAATCATAATGAATGGGATGGGGAACCACTGCCAATATTCATAAAGTGCCTCAGAGTAGGAGTGCTGATGTTAATCATAATGATTTAAATGGAGAAACTCATCCTAGATCAGCTCCTACTCAGTCTGAGATGATTTTTGTATACAGAGTCTTCAAAGCCTATCAAAATCGCAAAGTCCATATATTAGCCAATTAAATTATCAAAAGTAGAGGTTTGGTAGGTGTGACTAACCTGTTGTCATGGTGACTGAGTCTCCTAACCTCTCTGACCAAGCTGTTGTGAGTCTCTAACAGGAATTTGACCAGAATCTGGAGGCAGGACCCTGGACCGTGACGACAGGGTGACAGGAACTCCCCAGAGCTCTCCATGGTCAGCTCCTTCTCACAAACCTGTGGTGTCACACCTAAATCTGCTGCTCAAAACACATGCGATACACACACAGTACACACATATCAAGACACAGAGTTAGATGGGGTGGCAGGTAGTGGTTAAAGCGTTGGACTAGTAACCGAAAGGTTGCAAGTTTGAATCCCCGAGCTGACAAGGTAAAAAAATCGGTTGTTCTGGCCCCGAACAAGGCAGTTAACCCACTGTTCCTAGGCCGTCATTGAAAATAAGAATTTGTTCTTAATTAACTGACTTGCCTAGTTAAATAAAGGTAAAATAAAAAAAAGATACAGACAGGACTATTTTATCCGACAAGATTCCCCATACACTGTCCAAATGGACACAAAACAGTGGTTAGTATATAGTGGGGAATAAATGTGCTTTCTGTACATACCATTGTTGGCCACGTCCATCCTAAGGCAGTTCCACACATTCATGAAGACCTTCATTCTCCCAAGCAGCACTTTCTTCTGGTACCCTACAATGGTATAGTTTGGCGACAGTCAAACCACTCATTGATTGAGCGGTTGATTGATCGATCAACCTGAATAATAACTTCCACAAACCTGTTGGTATGTGCTGCAACACCTGGGCAATACTCTGACTGGTCATCTCAGCTGTCAGGGGAAACATTCTGGACAAGTCCGCCTGTAAGGCAGCCAGCTCTGGTAGATGGTGGAGCTGTCTCACACACAGCACCTACAGTGGACAAATACATACAGACAAACATGTCTTTAAGCACACGGACAAGTATGGAAACTCTCCCATAACATACTCCATTCTCTATAAACAGGTAATAATGTGGATAACATAATGTCACATGATGAAGGTCAATATAATGGAATGGAGTGATTTCTTCTTTTGAATCCCATTCTTGATCAGATTTATTTCCAGTTACCTTCTTTAGGAAGAGTTTGAGGAGGGGTACGGTGTTGCGTCCCTGCTCCTGGTCCACTCTCTGAGAGAAGTGCTCCACGGTGAGGGTTTCAGACAGACTCCAGAAGGAGGAGTGGTGTGTGGGGCAGTCTGAGTGGGAGGGCAGCAGGGGCAGCATGGGTCGGGGGTCCGCATAGAGTAGTTTCATCAGTGGGCTTCCACCCAGCCTGTCATCTGCACTGATACTGACCTGAGCTTCAGACAGTTTCCTCCTTAGATGCTGGAGATCAAATGGGTGGGTTAATAGGTACAATAAAAATATTGGACGTAGTTTAGTGTCCCAAATCAGTATAGTCCTTCACCAGGAAGGATGACTGTGTTATTACATTTACATTTAAGTCATTTAGCAGACGCTCTTATCCAGAGCGACTTACAAATTGGTGCATTCACCATATTAATGTCCTTATGTACGTACCCTGCAAACCTTCAAATAAAGTGTTACCAGAAGCCTAAACCAATCCCAGTTGGACCATACCTGGATTATTGGGTTGATAACTGCATCACAGACCAATTTCTCCCACTGTTCCCGTCCACGTCGAGAGGACAGGTCAGGTCTTGTGTGGCGATAACCTGGTTCAGCTGAAGTCACAAACTCACTCAAATACTCTGAGGTGCAACCGTTACATGGAAATATTTTAGACATTTCTTTGTAAGAATTGTGGGGAACATCATATTTATATTTTTTATATAATATTTGTAAAACTATTTGTAGAAACTATTTATTAAAACAAAATGGAAGAAAAGTGTAATCACCTGCAGTGGACTCCAGACAGGCTTGGAGAACCAGATGAATTATAACAGCCGTGTTGTCCATGTTCTGATCCAGTGTCCGACCCAGCACCTCCATGTCCTTCTCAAGGTGGCTCCACATGAACCCCAGGACATCTCGGACACCAGGGTGGATCATCTGACTGACTGCCTGCACAGACAAAGAAACATTATTTTTATCACACAGTTAACTTAACCAACATAATGGCTTTATGCCCATTTCAACAGTTGATAATTCCTTGAGATATTGTCCAGACGTTATCAATGTACTTCCGAGCACAGGTTTCTTGTGATGCCTATTCCAACTACTTGATGTTAGCTTGAGATATTGGTCGGGCCTTACCTGGTAGTTTTTGATGGTCCCTTGCAGCATGGCCAGGTGGTTGAGCAGTCGAAGGATACTGGACTGGGCTGGTGACATCTGTCTCTCTGGGGCCTCAGCCCTACGATAAGCCTCTCCCAAAATGTGACCCGTCCTGGTCTGATCCCCCACACTAAATTTACACACAGAGGTCAAAGGTCAATGTGGCATTAACTCATAAACTAGATTTCTCAGTTGTATATTGGGAGAGACGGTTAAGCAAAGGACCTTTGTTGAGCAGCAGTAAATCCATCAACTGGGTTATGACTAACACCACCAACTGGAACACCGCAGTCAAGGCATTTGGATTTTGCCACTGGTTTCCCGCACTAAGATAAAGAAGAAGAACAGAGTCAAATTTATAGGAAGAAACTGCTAAATGAGATACCTACAAAAAAAACAAGAAAATATCTCTCACCTCTCCAACAAAACACGCATGACCGTTGGCACAAACTGCAATCAAAATAGTCAAATGATTAAGTACTACTGCATATCAACAAGCGATGATGATGTCAAAAGCAATACCACGAGAATACATTTGCCAGCAAATACTCACAGTACATCTTGATTTTGTCCTCTTTAGTCATCCACTGGCGAGCCTCACTAGTGTGATCGTCTGGCATGGTGGGTAAATAGGAGCCCTGTGGGACAACTGGTTATTAGCCTCGATGATCTTATTACAGTATCAACCCCAGCCACTATCCCACTTGTAGAGATATCCCTTACCCCTTCATCACAAGTGCCAAGGGGGTAAGGGCTGGGGGTTAATTTGGGATTCAGTGTATCAGAGAAAAGAGTGCCTCACCGTCATATTTTGAGGCTGGGAAGCTATCTGGTGGAGTGGAGCCAGCAGTGTAGTCCCACTGAGGAGCACAGCGTATGCATGGACCAGGAGCTCCAAAAGGAGGCGCCGTTGAGGTGGGACAATCTGGGAGATCTGGAGTCCACCTATCTGATTGGATAAGAGCGCTGTGCAGAGCTCTCTGAATTCACCTGGTAGGCTGTGCTTCAGGAAGTCATCCAGTTTCCTTGTCTCCTGTAAGGAGAAGGCAGGGGAAAAAATACATTTCATACCACATGAGTTTATACCAATAAGGGACAGTTTCCCAGACACAGATTGACCTTAGTCCTGGAGTAATAAGCGCGTTAGATGAAGAATCTCCATTTAGAATGCTTTTTAGTCCAGGACTAGGCTTAATCTGTGTCCAGGAAGCTGCCTAGAGTTTACTATAAATTGAGAATGGTCACCTGTGGAGTGGGGTGAATTTTGGAATCAGGTGATGCGAAACGACAGGTGACCTGTCTGAACGAAGCCAGGACTAGGAGCACTTGGGCTGAAGCTCTGGAGCAGCTCAGATTCTATAAAAGAAACAGAGACAGAACACAGTCAGTCAGTGATTATATTGAATGCACCAGAGCAGATAATGTTTTTAAGGGGTCGATCAGCTTTAATATTGCGGGAAGATTGTTGCTTCCATCAATGTAATTCTGCATCATTTCCAATTCCCCATATATTTTTGGGGGTAAATATATACAGTTGAAGTCGGAAGTTTACATACACTTAGGTTGGAGTCATTAAAACTTGTTTTTCAACCACTCCACAAATTTGTTGTTAACAAACTATAGTTTTGGCAAGTCAGTTAGGACATCTACTTTGTGCATGACAAGTCCTTTTTCCAAAAATTGTTTACAGACAGATTATTTAACTTATAATTCACTGTATCACAATTCCAGTGGATCAGAAGTTTACATACACGAGGTTCACCATGCAATTAAACAGCTTGGAAAATTCCAGAAAATGTAATGGCTTTAGAAGCTTCTGATAGGCTAATTGACATCATTTGAGTCAACTGGAGGTGCACCTGTGGATGTATTTCAAGGTCTACCTTCAAACTCAGTGCCTCTTTGCTTGACACCATGGGGAAATCTAAAGAAATCAGCCAAGACCTCAGAAAAAAGGCCGCTCAGCAAGGAAGAAGCCACTGCTCCAAAACCACCAGAAATAAAGCCAGACTACGGTTTGCAACTGCACATGGGGACAAAGATTGTACCTTTTGGAGAAATGTCCTCTGGTCTGACTGATGAAACAAAAATAGAACTGTTTGGCGATAATGTTCATCGTTATGTTTAGAGGAAAAACGGGGAGGCTTGCAAGCCAAAGAACACCCTCCCAACCGTGAAGCACAGGGGTGGCAGCATCATGTTGTGGGGGTGCTTTGCTGCAGGAGGGACTGGTGCACTTCACAAAATAGATGGCATCATGAGGGAGGAAAATTATGTGGATATATTGAAGCAGCATCTCAAGACATCAGTCAGGAAGTTAAAGCTTGTTCACAAATGGGTCTTCCAAATGGACAATGACCCCAAGTATACTTCCAAAATTGTGGCAAAATGGCTTAAGGACAACAAAGTCAAGGTATTGGAGTGGCCATCACAAAGCCCTGACCTCAAGCCTATAGAACATTTGTGGGCAGAACTGAAAAAGCGTGTGCGAGCAAGGAGGCCTACAAACCTGACACAGTTACACCAGCTCTGTCAGGAGGAATGGGCCAAAATTCACCCAACTTATTGTGGGAAGCTTGTGGAAAGCTAGTCGAAACGTTTGACCTAAGTTAAACAATTTAAAGGCAATAATACCAAAACTGAAGTAAATTATTCTCTACTATTATTCTGACATTTCACATTCTGAAAATAAAGTGGTGATACTAACTGACCTAAGACAGAGAATCTTTACTCAGATTAAATGTCAGGAATTGTAAAAAAAAACTGAGTTTAAATATATTTGGCTAAGGTGTACGTAAACTTCCAACTTCAACTGTATATCCATATACATAATGTACATACCCATACATATACATATGCATACACACATATATACATACACATACATACATACATACACATACATACATACATACATACATACATACATACATACATACATACATACATACATACATATATAAGCCCTGTCTTTCAGAGATATTTCATAAAAATCCAAATAACTTCACAGATCTTCATTGTAAAGGGTTTAAACACTGTTTCCTATTCTTGAACCATAAACAATTAATGTACACTTTTCTTTAACCATATATGGTCTTTAATGCAGGGCCGACAGACAAGTTACTTACTTTTTCCCCCTTCTACTTGCCTCTTCCATTTTTGTGGTCATGCTGCAATTAGTTGGTTGTAATTTTGGGTAGAGAAGACATTTCCATATGTCTGTGTTAGCTGCATGTGTGACATAACTCAACGAGTCATATTTATGATGTCATTTACAAAAATTATACTTTTTTTTTTTAAATATTTTTTTTACCAGTTTTTTTTAAATTGTACTTTTTTTTTTATTATCAATAAGTGTATTTGAGTTTAACCACAATATTAACACCTTAAAGGTTTCAATTGCATCAAGAAGTTCCTCCTCTGTAATTTGGCCTTCAAATGAGTCTTTCTGTACAGATGTTAATTTGACATTATTAATAGGACAAAATTCCATACAAATAGCTCCGGTTAGTGGGGATGAAATAAAAACATATTCTTAAAGTACTTTACTTCCTAATTCAAAATATAATTTGGTGAATGAGATTTATAATTATTATTATTATTTATTATTATTGTATTATTTGTTCTATCTTTTCAGGTGGATTAAACTGAAATTGCAACCAACTTTCTAAGGCTTGTTTAAAAAAGACGATATTTTGGAGATGATTTCATTTTCAAACAACCGAAAGTGAGCAGTTGTAATCTGAATAAAGGGAAAAAGGCCATACTTGAACATGGAGTGAGACATTCCTACCAATTCACTAGAGAACCATTTTGGATTTAAACATAACTTTGTATGACTGATGCCTTTAGTGAGTGTTACGAATCCCGCCGAGGATGGTGCCTCTTCCCGTTCGGGCGGCGCTCGGCGGTCGTCGTCTCCGGTCTACTAGCTGCCACCGATCCCCTTTTCTGTTTTCATTTAGGTTTGTCTAATTGATATCACCTGTTTTGTGTTTAGGGTAGGGGGTTATTTAACCCAGTTGGCCCGCCGACTTTTGTGCGGGCTTGTTATTCTGTTTGTTGTGGTGGTGTTTTTTGTATAGTGGATTCGGTCCTAATTTATGTTGGACAGTAATTTTGACTCGCCCGTTGTTGTGTGGCGTAGCCGCTTCAGAGATTATTTCTGGGTGAAATAATAAATTTCCACTTGCTCATTATTACCCGCATTGCGTCTCGCGCTCCCGAGGGAGTACGACGGAGCGGTGGCTGGGTGCCAGGGGTTTTTGCTCCAGTTGGAGCTCTACTTGTCTACTGTTCATCCGACTCCCTCGGGAGAGGAGAGTGTTAGCCTCCTCATCTCCTGTCTGACGGGTAGAGCCCTGGAATGGGCTAACGCGGTCTGGAGCGGTCCAGACTCGGTTCGAGACCACTACCCAGAGTTCACCCGCTGCTTTCGGGCCGTATTTGACCACCCTCAGGAGGGCCGAGCGGTGGGTGAGCAACTGTTCCACCTCAGACAGGAGACGAGGAGTGCGCAAGACTTCGCGTTGGAGTTCCGGACCTTGGCTGCTGGTGCGGGGTGGAATGACAGGGCCCTGATGGACCATTACCGATGTAGCCTTCGGGAGGACGTCCGTCGGGAGCTAGCTTGTCGGGACACTACACTCTCCCTCGATGAGCTTATTGACATGTCAATACGACTGGACAACCTGCTAGCTGCCCGCGGGCGTTCAGAGGGGGTCCTGTCAGTTCGACCTCCCAGCCCTCCCGCTCCAACTCCGATGGAGTTGGGAGGGGCTGCATCTAGGGGGGCCGGAGGAGGTGGCTTCTCTTGCACCTATTGTGGCCGAAGAGGACACACTTCGGACCGGTGCTGAAGGAGTGCCTCTGGGAGTAGAGATGGCAGGCGAAATACTTCTCGGCCACCCCAGGTGAGTAGGCACAAGACTCACCCAGAGCTTTCTGTCGGTCACATGTTTTTGGTTATTTTTTTCCCCTGCGTTTTTCCCCTCTCTCCAGCATAAGGCGCTGGTAGACTCAGGCGCAGCTGGGAGTTTTATGGATTGCGGACTCGCCCGTAAGTTGGGTATTCCGCTGGTGCAGATAGACCCACCTTTCCCTGTGCACTCCTTAGATAGCCGACCGTTAGGGTCAGGGCTGATCAGGGAGGCCACGATTCCGCTGGACATGGTAACGCAGGGGGATCATAGGGAGCAGATTAGTTTCTACCTTATTGATTCCCCTGGGTTTCCAGTGGTGTTGGGGGTTCCCTGGCTAGCCATTCACAATCCCCTCATTTCCTTGAGACAGGGAGCTCTTTAGGGGTGGTCAGAGGAGTGTTCAGGTAGGTGTGTGGGAGTTTCCATCGGTGCCACGTCGGTGGAGAGTCCAGACCAGGTTTCCACTGTGCGCATTCCCCCAGAATATGCTGATTTGGCTATCGCTTTTAGTAAGAAAAAAGCGACCAAATTACCACCTCACCGACGGTGGGACTGCGTGATAAACCTCCAGGAGAACGCTGCACTTCCCAGGAGTCACGTGTACCCATTGTCACAGGAGGAGACGTTGGCTATGGAGACATATGTCACGGAAGCTCTGAGACAAGGGTTCATTCGGCCCTCCATGTCACCCGCCTCCTCGAGTGTTTTTTGTGAGAAAAAAGGAGGGAGGACTGCGTCCGTGCATTGATTATCGAGGTCTAAATTCAATCACAGTGGGATTTAGTTATCCGCTACCTCTCATCGCTACGGCGGTGGAATCATTCCACGGAGCACGTTTTTTCACAAAACTGGACCTCAGGAGCGCGTATAATCTGGTGCGTATTCGGGGAGGAGACGAGTGGAAAACAGCGTTTAGTACCACATCAGGCCACTATGAGTACCTCGTCATGCCGTATGGGTTAAAGAATGCTCCAGCCGTCTTCCAATCCTTTGTAGATGAGATTCTCAGGGACTTGCACGGGCAGGGTGTGGTAGTGTATATTGATGACATCTTGATCTATTCTTCCACACGCGCCGCGCATGTCTCCCTGGTGCGCAGGGTCCTTGGGCGGCTGCTGGAGCATCACCTATACGTCAAGGCTGAGAAATGTTTGTTCTCCAAACAAGCCGTTTCCTTCCTGGGTTATCGCATTTCCACCTCAGGGGTGGTGATGGAGAGTGACCGCGTTAAGGCCGTGCGTAATTGGCCGACTCCGACCACGGTAAAGGAGGTGCAGCGGTTTTTAGGGTTTGCCAATTACTACCGGACGTTTATCCGGGGTTTTGGCCAAGTGGCGGCGCCCATTACCTCACTGCTGAAGGGGGGGCCGGTGTGTCTACGGTGGTCGGCCGAGGCAGAGGGAGCCTTCAACCAGTTGAAGGCACGGTTTACTGAGGCTCCCGTGTTGGCGCATCCGAACCCTTCATTAGCGTTCATAGTGGCGGTGGATGCGTCCGAGGCTGGTGTTGGAGCCGTGCTATCACAGCGCTCGGGCACGCCACCGAAGCTCCGTCCCTGTGCTTTCTTTTCTAAGAAGCTGGGTCCGGCGGAGCGGAACTATGATGTGGGGGACCGGGAGTTACTAGCTATGGTAAAAGCCCTGAAGGTGTGGAGACACTGGCTTGAGGGGGCTAAATACCCTTTCCTCATCTGGACTGACCACCGCAATCTGGAGTATATCCGAGAGGCGAGGAGACTGAATCCGCGTCAGGCTAGGTGGGCCATGTTCTTTACTCGCTTTAGATTCACGATCTCTTACCGACCAGGTTCCCTCAACACTAAGGCCGACGCGCTGTCTCGTCTCTATGACACAGATGACCGGCCCATCAATCCAACTCCCATCCTTCCAGCCTCTTGTCTGGTGGCCCCGGTGGTATGGGAGGTGGACGCGGACATCGAGCGGGCATTGAGGGTAGAACCTGTGCCGTCCCAGTGTCCGACTGGCCTTAGGTACGTACCGCTTGGTGTCCGTAATCGATTGATTCGGTGGGCTCACACATTACCTTCATCGGGTCATCCGGGGATTGAGAGGACAGTGCGGGGTCTTAGGGAGAAATACTGGTGGCCCACCTTGGCCAAGGACGTGAGACTCTATGTCTCCTCCTGCTTGGTATGCGCTCAGAGTAAGGCTCCTAGGCACCTACCGAGAGGGAAGTTACAACCCCTCCCGGTTCCACAATGGCCATGGTCTCATCTCTCGGTAGATTTTCTGACTGATCTTCCTCCATCCCAGGGGAACACTACCGTTCTGGTCGTTGTGGATCAGTTCTCTAAGTCCTGTCGTCTCCTCCCATTGCCTGGTCTCCCTACGGCCCTACAGACTGCGGAGGCTCTATTTACCCACGTCTTCCGGCATTATGGGGTGCCGGAGGACATCGTATCTGATCGAGGTCCCCAGTTCACGTCCCGGGTGTGGAGGGCGTTTATGGAGCGTCTGGGGGTCTCGGTCAGCCTCACCTCTGGGTATCACCCCGAAAGTAATGGGCAGGTGGAAAGAGTGAACCAGTAAGTGGGTAGGTTTCTGAGGTCGTATTGCCAGGACCGGCCAGGAGAGTGGGCAAGGTACGTCCCGTGGGCAGAGTTGGCCCAGAACTCACTCATCAACGAACATGTCGCCCTTCGAATGTGTACTGGGGTACCAGCCGGTCCTGGCTCCGTGGCATCAGAGCCAGACCGACGCTCCTGCGGTGGAGGAGTGGGTACAGCGTTCTAGAGAGACTTGGCGGGCAGTCCAGGCCTCTCTCAGGCAGGCCAGTGAACGGCAGAAGAGGAGCGCTGACCTCCACCGCAGTGAGGCCCCTGTGTTCGCACCAGGGGACAGGGTCTGGCTCTCGGCCCGAAACCTGCCCCTCCGCCTGCCCTGCCGGAAGCTGGGGCCGCAGTGTGTGGGGCCATTTAAAGTCCTGAGGAGGATAAACGAGGTGTGTTATAGGTTACAACTTCCCTCTTACTATCGTATTATCCCCTCGTTTCATGTGTCTCTCTTCAGGCCGGTGGTAGCTGGTCCCCTTCAGGAAAATGAGGTGCCGGAGGTCCCCGGCGTACGTGGTACGAACTATCCTGGACTCGAGATGCCGGGTGAGGGGCCTGCAGTACCTCGTGGACTGGGAGGGGTACGGTCCGGAGGAGAGATGCTGAGGAGAGATGCTGGGTACCGGTGGGGGACATTTTGGATCCGTCTCTCGAGGGACTTTCACCGCCTCCATCCGGATCGCCCTGCTCCTCGCCCTCCGGGTCGTCCTCGAGGCCGGGGTCGGCACGCTGCGGGAGCCGCAGCGCTCCCGCAACAGGGGGGTACTGTTACGAATCCCGCCGAGGATGGTGCCTCTTCCCGTTCGGGCGGCGCTCGGCGGTCGTCTTCTCCGGTCTACTAGCTGCCACCGATCCCCTTTTCTGTTTTCATTTAGGTTTGTCTAATTGGTATCACCTGTTTTGTGTTTAGGGTAGGGGGTTATTTAACCCAGTTGGCCCGCCGACTTTTGTGCGGGCTTGTTATTCTGTTTGTTGTGGTGGTGTTTTTTGTATAGTGGATTCGGTTCTAATTTATGTTGGACAGTAATTTTGACGCGCCCGTTGTTGTGTGGCGTAGCCGCTTCAGAGATTATTTCTGGGTGAAATAATAAATTTCCACTTGCTCATTATTACCCTGCTCTCTGCACCTGACTCCTTCATTTCACCATCGGAATAGTGACAGTGAGAGGTCTAATGCTTTCATATTTAATCATTTCTGCCCTCCGATTCATAATCTTTATTTAAATAGGCCCTTTTAATTTTGCCCTGAATATTCTTTGTTCATATAATTTAAAAAAACAGGTCACTTGGTGTAGGCAAAACCATAAGCAAATATGTAAACTGTGATATGACTAAAGAGTTAATCAGGGTGATTTTTCCACAAATAGACAGGTATTTTCCTTTCCATGGTAGCAAGATCTTATCTATTGTTGCTAACTTTCTATAAACATGTATTGGAGTGAGATCATTTCTTTCTTTCGGGATTTGTATACTGAGTATGTCCACATCCCCGTCAGACCATTTTATTGGTAAACTACATGGTAATGTAAAAGTTACAAAATTTTGTGATCCAATACACAATATCATATCATAATTTGGTTTTAATCCAGAGAGGTTAGCAAAAGTATCTAGATCCTCTATGAGGCTGTGGAGGGATTCTAATTGTGGTTGTAAAAGAAAACATGAATCATCAGCGTACAATGACACCTTTGTTTTTAAGCCACGGATTTCTAATCCCTTAATATTATTGTTGGATCTAATTTTAACAGCTAACATTTCGATGGCAATAATAAATAGATATGCCGATAGTGGACAACCTTGTTTTACTCCTCTTGATAGTTTAAGACTTTCTGAGATATAGCCATTATTTACTATTTTACACCTAGGGTTACTATACATAACTTTAACCCATTTTATAAGAGATTCTCCAAAATTGAAATATTCTAGGCATTTATATATAAACTCCAGTTGTACTTTATCAAAAGCCTTTTCAAAATCAGCTATGAAAACCAAGACTGGTATCCCCGATATTTCATAGTATTCTATTGTTTCCAGTACTTGTCTTATATTATCTCTAACGTATTGTCCATGTAAAAAACCTGTCTGATTGGGAATAATAATATCTGACAATACCTTTTTAATTTTATGCACCAAGCATTTAGCTAGAATTTTTGCGCCACAACACTGAAGTGTAAGAGACCTCCAATTTTTAAAATTGACTGGATCTTTTTATATACCACTTGGATCCTGTTTCAATAATAATGAAATCAGACCTTGTTGCGTGTCTGATAATCTATCATTTATATAGGTGGTTAAAACATGCTAATAATGGTCCTCTGAGTATATATAAAAAAAGGTTGGTATACTTCCACTGGTATGCCACCCTGCCCTGGAGTTTTCCCAGCCTTAAAGGCTTCAATTGCATCAAGAAGTTCCTCCTCTGTAATTTGGCCTTCATATGAGTCTTTCTGTACAGATGTTAATTTGACATTATTAATAGGAAAAAAATCCATACAATTAGCTCCGGTTAGTGGGGATGAAATTAAAACATATTCTTAAAGTACTTTACTTCCTAATTCAAAATATAATTTGGTGAATCATGCGTGACTCCATCATTTGTGACAAGTTCCGAAAAAAAACAATTGGTAGCATTTCTATGTTAAAGATTGAAAAATAATTTGGTGTATTTTCCCCCATATTCCATCCAGTTCGCTTAATTTTTAAAATACACTGCTCAAAAAAATAAAGGGAACACTTAAACAACACAATGTAACTCCAAGTCAATCACACTTCTGTGAAATCAAACTGTCCACTTAGGAAGCAACACTGATTGACAATAAATTTCACATGCTGTTGTGCAAATGGAATAGACAAAAGGTGGAAATTATAGGCAATTAGCAAGACACCCCCAATAAAGGAGTGGTTCTGCAGGTGGTGACCACAGACCACTTCTCAGTTCCTATGCTTCCTGGCTGATGTTTTGGTCACTTTTGAATGCTGGCGGTGCTTTCACTCTAGTGGTAGCATGAGACGGAGTCTACAACCCACACAAGTGGCTCAGGTAGTGCAGCTCATCCAGGAAACCCACACAAGTGGCTCAGGTAGTGCAGCTCATCCAGGATGGCACATCAATGCGAGCTGTGGCAAGAAGGTTTGCTGTGTCTGTCAGGGTAGTGTCCAGAGCATGGAGTCGCTACCAGGAGACAGGCCAGTACATCAGGAGACGTGGAGGAGGCCGTAGGAGGGCAACAACCCAGCAGCAGGACCGCTACCTCCGCCTTTGTGCAAGGAGGAGCAGGTGGAGCACTGCCAGAGCCCTGCAAAATGACCTCCAGCAGGCCACAAATGTGCATGTGTCTGCTCAAAAGGTCAGAAACAGACTCCTTGAGGGTGGTATGAGGGCCCGACGTCCACAGGTGGGGGTTGTGCTTACAGCCCAACACCATGCAGGACGTTTGGCATTTGCCCGAGAACACCTAGATTGGCAAATTCGCCACTGGTGCCCTGTGCTCTTCACAGATGAAAGCAGGTTCACACTGAGCACATGAGCACGTGACAGACGTGACAGAGTCTGGAGACGCCGTGGAGAACGTTCTGCTGCCTGCAACATCCTCCAGCATGACCAGTTTGGCGGTGGGTCAGTCATGGTGTGGGGTGGCATTTCTTTGGGGGGCCGCACAGCCCTCCATGTGCTCGCCAGAGGTAGCCTGACTGCCATTAGGTACCGAGATGAGATCCTCAGACCCCTTGTGAGACAATATGCTGGTGCGGTTGGCCCTGGGTTCCTCCTAATGCAAGACAATGCTAGACCTCATGTGGCTGGAGTGTGTCAGCAGTTCCTGCAAGAGGAAGGCATTGATGCTATGGACTTGCCCGCCCGTTCCCCAGACCTGAATCCAATTGAGCACATCTGGGACATCATGTCTCGCTCCATCCACCAACACCACGTTGCACCACAGACTGTCCAGGAGTTGGCGGATGCTTTAGTCCAGGTCTGGGATGAGATCCCTCAGGAGACCATCCGCCACCTCATCAGGAGCATGCCCAGGCGTTGTAGGGAGGTCATACAGGCACGTGGAGGCCACACACACTACTGAGCCTCATTTTGACTTGTTTTAAGGACATTACATCAAAGTTGGATCAGCCTGTAGGTTTTCCACTAATTTTGAATGTGACTCCAAATCCAGACCTCCATAGGTTGATAAATTTGATTTACATTGATCATTTTTGTGTGATTTTGTTGTCAGCACATTAAACTATGTAAAGAAAAAAGTATTTAACAAGAATATTTCATTCATTCAGATCTAGGATGTGTTATTTTAGTGTTCCCTTAATTTTTTTGAGCAGTGTATATTACACTGGAACTTTCGTGAATAAGTTACTCCATTTCTTTTAGTTTTTCCTCTAACTTATTCTGTGCCTCTATGGTACAGTTTTTTATTGCTATCTAACTGTTCTGTTAGTCCTTCAATTTCCTTTGTTAATATAGACTCTTTTGATCTAAATTGCTTTTGTTTTATAGATGAGTACTGAATTGCATGGCCTCTAAAGGGACATTTAAAAGTGTCTCATACAATAAGGGGATCTGCTGTACCTATGTTATGTCGGAAAAAGTAAGTTATAAATTATTCTGTTCTAGTTATAAACAAGTTATCATCCAGTAGGCTTTGATTACATTTCCAATATCCTCGCGCACTTGGAAATTCTGTAAGAGTAATATATATGCCAATTATGTGATGATCCGACCACATTCTGTCCCCTATCAACACTTTTTAAACTTTTGGTGCCAGAGAGAATGACATAAGAAAGTAATTAAGACGACTAGCTTGATTAAGCCTCCGCCATGTATATCTCACTAGTTCAGGGTATTCATATATCCACTAATTTCAATATATCCATGACATTCATGATTTCCTTAAGTGCCCGAGGGTGATAGTTTGTAGTGTGATTTCCTTTATGGTCCATAGAGGTATTTAAAACCGTATTAAAATCCCCCACCAAAATAATAAGAGTCTAGTGTTGCTTGTAGAGTTGATAAATTCATATATATATTTTCAAAGAAGCGTCATTATTTGGACCGTATAGGTTAATAAGCCATATCTGTTTATTGTCCAATAACATATTTAAAATAATCCATCTACCTTGATGATCTGTTTGGACAATTTGCACATTTGGATCAAAATGACTCTTAATTAATATCATC
This sequence comes from Salvelinus fontinalis, assembly GCF_029448725.1. Lineage (NCBI taxonomy): Eukaryota > Metazoa > Chordata > Actinopteri > Salmoniformes > Salmonidae > Salvelinus > Salvelinus fontinalis. The sequence goes on from NC_074665.1 coordinate 71,025,410, forward strand.
GCCCCTTTTGAATTTCTTTGCCCATGGGAGAAATATATTTCGCCCCCCCAGTGCTTTTTCCACAAAACTTCATCTAAAATTGTTGACTGAGTTTCCTGTAAACAATAGATATTATATTCCTTCTCTTTTAGCCAGGTAAATACTGATAATCTTTTCTTATTATCTGCTAAGCCATTACAATTATAACTGGCGTTTTTCATCCCTTACCATAATGAGACACAAGTTTCAATTCTATTTATAAAAATATATGTTTGTAAACGTAACATTAAAATGTAAAAAAAGATTAATTAAAAAGATTCTCTCTAATGGATCTAGTCTGTATGTCAAGTAAGGCTTCTCTCAGAACGATGTTCTCCTTTTTAAGTTCATTAACTTTGGTTTCAATCTTATTGACTGTCCCCCTTAGCATGTTTGTGTCTTTCTCCAATGTCACAGCTTTGACATTACAAATAACCTTTTAGTCGTTTAGCAGACGCTTTTATCAAAAAGACGTACAATCTAAAGAAGGTAACACCGTTAGAACACTATTTTTAGAACACTGTGATTAACTACATCTCTATGTTCCAGGGATGTGTGGTAAGGACGCTGACCTGCAGCGTTGTCCGGAGGGGGTCAGTATGAGCGTCTAGCAGGGCCTGAGTCACCCTGTCCCTCAGGGCCTGGTACGACGGACCACAGCACAGGAACCGGTCCACCTCTGCTGGAAACAGCCTCTGAGAAACACAACATGTGAAAGTAGGATGTGTAAAGGGCCTATAAAGTGTGTACAGCATTTGGCCAACAGGTATTTATTATTCATTTAATTTGATAGGATGATCATCATCGACCTCGCATCTTGCAGGTACCTCATTATTGTTATGTTGTTTGCTCGCTGATGTCTGTCACCATGGTTAATGCAAGAGGAGATCATAATTGGCTTCCTCAACTAGATGGAATAGCAAATAATTCCACTGTAAGTAACTAGAAATAATATAATATCCAGTCTGGTAGTACCTGGAGTCGGAGGAACTCTGGAGGGAAGGCCCATCCCCAGGATGAGGATCTGTGCATCAGGTCCAGGACACAGTCTATCCCTGCCTGTCTATTGACCGCTCTCAGCAGGAACACTCTGAACCAGTCGTTACCTCCGTACTCACACACTGCCTTCACCTGAGACAGGTACTGAGCCTCCACATCATCCCCTGCCCCACCAGCAGTATCTGGAAATGTACTTCATATTTAATAACAGAATTTCAACTATGTAACAGAGGGAGCATAACAACATGCATGCAAAAAATCTATACAAATATGTATACTTAAAAAATAAAAAAAAGAGACAAAATACAATGAAGTGACCTCATAGAATATTCACAATGCTTCCAGTTGAACAAATGGTACTACAGTCTAGGCTATGTTAATGATGATTAAAGGCTCAATCTACAATTTAAGTGACAATAAATCCCCAGTCTGCTATATAACTCACCCTGGGCCACAGCCTTCTGTAGCAGGCGGGCAGCGGTGCCCAGGCAGAGCCTCAGACGAGCCATGCTCAGCAGGAACTCAGCTGGGTCCTCCAGTCTTCCAGGGGTCTGCTTCCTGGCTAGCCTACCCAGGAACAGTGTGTCCTCCTGCAGTTTCCTCTGCTGCTCTCTCCCCTCCTCCATCACTAAACTTCCGGAACACTGCAAGGAATCCTGACACACAAGAAACAGTCAATCAGTCAACCGATCAATCAACCCCCAGCCCCCCCCCCCCACCCCCCAATAAAATAAAACAATCAAATAACACTCTTGCTTTTCTTGAACTAACCCTCACACTTTACAGTGTTAGTTTAATCAGCTGTTGTAGAATATGACACAAATCACAGATAAAACTGATTTTTGACTGCACTGGGCATTTAGGATGAATGCACTAACTGTAAGTCGCTCTCGATAAGACCATCTCCTAAATGACTTCAATATAAATGTGAATGTCATTAATGTGTAAAGTAATAGTGTAGAAGTCTGTGTAACCTGGAAGCAGTTGACAAAGAGCAGGTAGAGCTCAGTGTGATCCTCCCTCTCCAAGATGTTCTTCTCTAGGCTCTGTAAGTAGTTCTGGATGTGACCTTTCACCTGCTCAAAACTGAGACAAATACAATGTGAGGAAATGGCTCCTTTCCCAAAGACATTCTGGTTTTATTATATTTTCTCAAAGTATTTATTAGGTATGCTTGCTGAAAGCCAAGCCCGACTTTAGAAATGATTCATACTTATTATAAGTTGCCTTCCACTGCCAACAGTAGTGCCAAAACCATAAAAGCTACCAACTGCTGCTTGTATAAAGCTTTGTGATACCATTTTCACTTTTTGAACTGTAACGGTTTTAAATGTGCATAAAAGCTCCATATGCTTGAATGGGAAGTGTTTGGATTCGCCACTGCTTTTGAACCGTTAAAGCTACAAACACCAAACCAACTCAACGTAGATTGCTCGTCAAAAGAATGTTGATGCTGTTGGTATTTTTTGAAATATAACTGTTTAAATATGGATAAAAGTTCCAGAGACTTCAAAGGCAACATTTTGATTCGCCACTGCTCTTGAAGTGTTTCCACTTTTTTCCAACGTTGAAATGTGCAGACTGACTCAACTTAGGTTGCTTCAACACAGCTTTTTGCTACCATTCATATTTCATAAACTATAAAGCGTGTTGTATCCCCATTCATTTCAATGGTGGAGTGCAGGCTCTAACATTCCAAACAGAAATCACTGCCACAGCCCTTTCAGAATGTTCAAACAAAAATATTTGAGAGCTAAAAAACACATTCTATCGCTTATGATGCTATAGCACTCACTGTAGCCTACGATACTATCCCACTATAATAACTCCACACCTACAAAGCACCTCAAAATACAGTATGTCACTATGACTAATCCATAGCCTATGAAAACCCTATTATTACCAATACTACTACTACCATTACCACTGCCGTAACTACAACTGCTACTACTATTTCACAACCATAAATACTTCAAAACTAGCAAGCACACACATTTACTTTGGGAAATGTCCTGTTCTCATTACTACTGTGATGCATAATTGCCATGGTAATTTGGAATGTTCAGTCAACAAGCATTATGGGCAATGCAGTTATTCTACAGTTTCCCTTTAGGAGTATGCTTTATGACATCACTGTTTCCCATAGATACAAACATTCCCAAAACTAAGAGAAAAAACGACAACAGAAAAAACACACAATGCAATATAATGTGGCCTATGGACAACACATTTTTTTTGCTAAAAATAAGACCCCGTCAGAGGTTTGTGGCTTCCTTTATTATATTATATACTAGTGGCACCCCGCCTTTACGCGTAGCAAATCTTTAATCATTTTATTTGTTCTCTGTAAGCCAAAAAACAGAACCAGGATCGCCTCCTACAAGAATTTAGCATTTTTCTTCATTTTCTTTTGCTCAAAAGAAGTGCAAGGTGCCGTGACATACCACTGGCCACTTTATATTCCTCTATGTTTGGTATCTTTGTTTATTTTTGCAGTTTTTTGTTTTAGAGTGTCTGGTATCCCTAGGTTACCGTGCTGTCACAATGCATATGATGTATTTATTTGTAGGCCAATTTGGAAACCGAAGAATGACTACTTTACACATAATTCTTATATGCTTCTATCCCATTTTGTGATATTATATAAATGCTTGATAATGGACACAACATAATGCTTTTGGTAGAAACCTCAATGACCAAACGGTATGGCTCTGCAAAAACAGGTGTTTGAGGTAGAAGGTGTCAGTCACATATCAACAACTGCATATTTTATGGCCCTGTAGCTGTCAGGTTTTCCCCAATTCTAACAAATTCTCAAATCCTTTCAAATAAAGCAAGGTTCATAATGAGTCAAATAAGCACTACAAAGGACTTAAATATAAGCCCACGCTGTACAGGGGGACATTTGATTCAAAATATTGTTTTTCCAAGAGAAAACAAGTGAAAAGATAAAAAAAAACATGTTTTAATGCTTTTATGTTTTAATTTTATTTAATCAATATTCTCTGGAGACTTACCGCCTGTAATAATACTGCTTATTAAAATGATGTTATTAAGAAATGTCCAGTAACACAACAGTCATAAATATTTCTACCATTAAATAATGCCTAATATATGGCTTATACGGCATAATAAAGGCCTTATTAACTATGTACAGTACCAGTCAAAAGTTTGGACACACCTACTCATTCAAGGGGTTTTCTTTATTTTTACTACCTTCTACATTGTAGAAAAATAGTGAAGACATCAAAACTATGAAATTACACATATGGAATCATGTAGTGAGCAAAAAAGTGTAAAACAAATCAAAATATATTTTAGATTCTTCAAAGTAGCCACCCTTTGCATTGATGATAGCTTTGCACACTTTTGGCATTCTCTCAACCAGTTTCACCTGGAATGCTTTTCAAACAGTCTTGAAGGAGATCCCACATATACAGAGCACTTGTTGGCTGCTTTTCCTTCACTCTGTGGTCCAACTCATCCCAAACCATCTCAATTGGGTTGAGGTCAGGTGATTGTGGAGGCCAGGTAATCTGATGCAGCACTCCATTACTCTCCTTCTTGGTCAAATAGCCCTTACACAGCCTGGAGGTGTGTTGGGTCTTGTCCTGTTGAAAAACAAATGATCGTCCCACTAAGCAAAAACCAGATGGGATGGAGTATCGCTACAGAATGATGTGGTAGACTTGAATTTTAAATAAAATCACTGACAGTGTCACCAACAAAGCAACGCCACTCCATCACACCTCATCCTCCATGCTTCACGGTGGGAACCACACATGCGGAGATAATCCGTTCACCTACTCTGCGTCTCACAAAGACACAGCGGTTGGAACCAAAAATCTCAAATTTGGACCAAAGGACAGATTTCCACTGGTCTAATGTCAATTGCTCATGTTTCTTGCTCCGAGCAATTCTCTTATTATTATTGGTGTCCTTTTGTGAAGCTGGTTGAGAGAATGCCAAGAGTGTGCAACGCTGTCAAGGCAAAGGATGGCTACTTTGAAGAATCTTAAATATATTTAGACTTGTTTAACACTTGTCTGGTTACTACATGAATTCATATGTTATTTCATAGTTTTGATGTATTCACTATTATTCTACAATGTAGATTATTTTTATTATTTTTTTATTAAAAAAATGGAATGAGTAGGTATGTCCAAAGTTGACTGGTACAGTACAAAGAAACTACTTATTAAACACTACTATGTGAGCTTTGTATAATAACAAATAAAGTCACACTATGTATGCGCCCAACAATTTAATGGGTAAACATCATAACCAACATTTCGGTAACATAGTGCCTCCTTCATGGTTGGTTAATATGTGAACCTGATTAAAATATAGTGTTACCCATGCTTTATTGATAGGAAAGATAGAAAGAGGAGACATGAAAGACAAGAGACGACTGTGTGTCATGTAGGCAGTACCCACGCCGACACAACGTGTGCTCTGGGGGCTGCGCCACTAACCACTAGGCCATAATGATCTTTGATTTTGCATTGTTATACAGCTTTCAAAGCAAAAGGATATGTAATTTGTTAAATATTAAAAGGGCAATCTGGGAATGGTACAACCATTTTTAGACTTAAATTAAAAAACACTCTCCAGCAACTTCGAGAGTTGGCCATTAAATAAGTTGGTCTGATGGGTTTACTGGACGTCATCTGCCTCCCCCTTTTGCTATGTCATGAGGATACCTGGACCACCTACTGAGATGTGAATTTTGTTAAGTAATTCACGTGAAAAATGAAAAGGATTCTGGAGTGCGTCTTTAAAGATATATAGCCATTAATTCTAGAACAATACAACTTAAAATTCCTCATGAGCTTAGTGCAACTTCATCAAAAATATAAGCATGTTTTACTCTATTGTCTGTAAACAAAATCATTGTAAAGCAACATCGTAAACCTTACAAAACATTGTTAAAGCCATCAGTCACTCCTTGCACCTAAAGGTCTGTATGAATTTGAGTTACATTTCTCCAGCCCTATCCCTCAGCTGTTTACCAAAGCAGGGTGTGCGTTTGTTTGAATCTCTTATTGCCCCTTAAATGAATAGGTAAATATATATTTCAAGTTATCCATCTTCACAAATAAATCAATACAATAGTAAGGCCCATTGAAAACAACACTCACTCAGGAAGATGTGCCCAGGGAAAAGGGGAGCAGATCTGGGGTAACTCAAAGACGTAATTGCACATACACTGGATAGAACCTTAGGCATTAGGCTACCCCCTTCCCCACTTTTGTTTTCCCAGGGCACATCAGCCTTTACTATGAAAGAAATCTCCCGAACGAATAGTACATGGACTCAGGCTGCCAATAAAACCCCGCCCTTGATTGTAGGAATCAATTATTTAAAAAATGGTAAGAAACAGAATGAACAAGGCACTCAGCATATAAAGGGAGCCGAACAAACCCTTCCCATTATCAAAAATTGAATCTGTGTCAGTGGGGTCGACAGTAGGACAGATATAACTGCTGTCAGCATCTACCCCACTGGATGTAAACTCCACAAAGCCTGGCTGGTCGGTGCTGATCTGGGAGTTGATCCAGGACTGGTAACTGGACACTCTAGTGTAGACCCCAGGGAGATTAGGCCGAGCGCAGCCATAACCCCAACTAACAACACCAGACTGGACCCAGACGGAGTTCTGTTCAACCACCATTAGACCTCCTGAGTCACCCTGAGAAGATAGAGCAAGGTAAGTCTCTCAAAGTAATTAAAAGATGGCATGTTATAGGAAATGGATTGGAACAGGGCCCAGTTCTACAAAAGTTATCTGATCAGATTTCATGCATAGAAACAGAATAAATAGGATGGGTGTATCTTTGACTTGAATGGGGATGCCCGTTCTAATTATTATATATATATATATATATATATATATATATTTTTTTTTTCTCCCTAATTTTGTGATTATGATCTTGTCTTATCGCTGCAACTCCCCCAACGGGCTCGGGAGAGGCGAAGGTCGAGTCATGCGTTCTCCGAAACATGACCCGCTAAGCCGCACTTCTTAACACCCGCTCGCTTAACCCGGAAGCCAGCTGCACCAATGTGTCAGAGGAAACACGTTCAACTGCCGAACGAAGTCAGCCTGCAGTTGCCCGGCCCGCCACAAGGAGTCGCTAAAACGCGATGAGACAAGTAAAGCCCCTCCGGCCAAATCCTCCCCTAACCCGGACGACACTGGGCCAACTGTGAGCCGCCCTATGGGACTCCCGGTCACGGCTAGGAGTCGAACCCCTGGCTGTAGTGCCGCTGTAACACTGTGATGCAGTGCCTTAGACCGCTGCGCCACTCGGGGGGCACTATGAATACTATTTCCATGCATTTAATTCTATCAGATAACTTTAGAAAAACTAGGCCAAGGAGAACAAGAAGATAGGTTAGCATGGACTTTACCTGACATGAGTCCTTGCCCCCTTCCAGAACACCAGCACAGAGCATGTTGTCTGTGATTGAGCTGACCCCATTCAGGCAGTCACACTGTGTGTTCCCCACAACTGGAACCTCCACTTCTTGCAGAGTCTGGGGTGGGGGTAGGTGATCTGAAGGAAACAAAAGACTAGTAATGGGAGATCTTTAAATTGTCCATTTCAATCGTAATAATAACAAAAATCAGTGTGCACTTGTGGCCACTGGGGATACTGTTTCACATAAGACATCATCTCATCAACATCTCCTACAATGGATAATTAACGTGTCCTCACCTCCTTCATTGGCATTGCCCCAGCCAGTCACCCAGCTCTCAGTGCCCTGGTGGAAAACACTGTCACTTGCTGCCAGACAGACGGGAAAGATGTAATCAGTGAAGTTAACTGGTGAGGAGAGTTTGAGCAGAGCGATGTCGTTGTCATGTGTGCTTCCATCGTAAGCTGGATGTAAAATGATCTCATCCACAGTTGTGGACACTTCATTGGGGTTACTGCCCTGCTGGTTCTGTCGACCAAGGATAATGCTCCAACCATTTGGGCTTGCGCTTTGTTGGAATAAAAAAAAAGACACATCAAAGTGACAAAATAAAAGATTAACACAGAATGAATGGACAATTACATTTTGAACAACTTATTTCAGCTGCATTAAAAACTTTATTTTTTTTACATATTCCTTTGTGCTAGAACCTTCATGTTCCCTGTATCTCACGCTAACTCACCTGGAGAAGCAGTGGGCTGCAGACATCACCCACTCCTTGTTGACGAGGGACCCACCACAAACGTGGCTGCCAGATTCTTGGAGGCTTGCCTGCCAGGGCCAACTTCCTGCAGGGGCATCTTGACCTCCCACTATTTTGTTGTTGACAGGAGTGATGCCACACACTGACATAAAATAGAGAATATTGGAAATAAATACTCCACATTTGCCATAGGAATTAGAATAATAATTTTGATTGGAAACCTATAGTGTGATATCTGCACCTGGATTTCAGCCAAGCTGACTTTAGATGAAAATACAAGGTCAGAAACTCATGTTAAGCAGTTGCAATGGCTGGTGCTTTGCTTGTAGTGAATGGTACCGTTGTAGACTAGGACAGATGAAACCACTATCTAATAACAATTCAATAATTTTATATACCACCCCCACTCCGCACTGAGCTGAGTGATTAAAGGGAAAGTGTTCCGCAATTTTAGTCTAATCTAAATCGTTTTCTTACCTCAAGAGGTTGTGTGTTTATCTTAAAATGTGTATACAAGCTTTACGGAAAGTCCTTTGAAGCCATGCATGGAATGCGAGTATAAAACGGATGAAAACAGTTCTGTTCCAAAATAACTACTTATCCAGTGATATTAACGCAATATAAATTGAAGTGTGTGAGCTATTTTAGGACGTTTTTATTTTTTACCTGTATACCATCAGTTTGTTTGCACTGCGGTGGGAGGTATGGCAATGTCTGAGGTGTGTCCTTAAAAACATCTGCCAAAGTGCCAATTTCAGGCAGCGCAAGTTAGGACATTTAAGACCCACCTAAAACGTCTCTTAACGATAACGCATTTTCCAGGCTACATTTACATTTACATTTTAGTCATTTAGCAGACGCTCTTATCCAGAGCGACTTACAGTAGAGTGCATACATTTTTATTACATTTTACCTACTGAGACAAGGATATCCCTACCGGCCAAACCCTCCCTAACCCGGACGACGCTATGCCAATTGTGCGTCGCCCCACCCTACATATATAACATAACATCTCATTAAGATGAGAGATGGTTTCAGTCAGTTACAATTCAGTCAGTCAAAGAGAAAGTGGATTCAAATCAGTTATTGGAGGTAATGTAAACTCACCAGGGGTTGTTGATGTGGTGGCTGGAGGGATATAAATGGCTGCAGGGAATAGAGAGGTTGAAAATCGAGCACTTCCTGTAAAGCCCTGTAGCCTCAAAATATGAGATTGTGTATTTTATTAAAGCCTCACTATTGTGTCATGCTGCCATCGCCGGGGGGAGGGAATCAAGATCAGCTAAATGAAATGTATATGTAAAATAGTAACACAATCATCATCATACAAAGTGGATAAAGTCCATACTCATCATCAACAGAAGAACCATAAGAACCTTCATTTGATTCCCCATTGTCAGAAGCTCCTTGTCCATTAAAATCTAGGAGCAAACATGAATATCATTATGCCCTTATTCAAAACTGGCTTGATTTACATCTGACATTTTGGATTCATTGACATTTTACATTTCGTATTCTACAAGCAAATGGGTAAGATGAGCTCACCTGTTTCTGTGGATTCACCCGTTCTTTCTTCTATGTAGTCCTGTTCCGTTGGCACATTTGGCTTATATGTACGGCATATATATATATATATACTGTAGGCAGGTGAGTAAATTGGAATTTGGTCATTGGGGCTGGTCCCATATGACGTTTACTGCAGGTGTGGCAAGTGGACTTACACATTCATTTGAATTTTTACTTAGAATAGCTCACCTGTTTCTCTGCATTCTCTCTTCCATCCACATACAGTACCAGTCAAAAATTTGGACACACCTACTCATTTCAAGGGTTTTTCTTTATTTGTACTATTTTCCACATTGTAGAATAATAGTGAAGACATCAAAACTAGGAAATAACACATATGGAATCATGTAGTAACCAAAAAAGCTGAAAAGCTGTCATCAAGGCAAAGGTTGGCTACTTTGAAGAACCTCAAATATAAAATATATTTTGATTTGTTTAACACTTTTTTGGTTACTACATGATTCCATATGTGTTATTTCCTAGTTTTGATGTCTTCACTATTATTCTACAATGTGGAAAATAGTAAAAAAAAAAAAAAAAAAACCTGGAATGAGTAGGTGTGTCCAAACTTTTTACTGGTACTGCTATTTTCCAAACCTGGCTCCAGGGTTGGTAATTTACCTGTCTTATATCAGCTCGCTTGCTCTGAGGTGGGAGGGGTGTAAATATTTGAGATGTGTCCTTAAAAACGGACACCAACGTCAAGCAGAGCTACTGGTGATATTTAAGACTCGCCAAAAGCTGGTATTAGTGGTAACGCAATTGGTTATCTATTTTGCCAGCATAGGCACACAGTAGCCTAAACAGTAGCCTATAACCAATGTTTTATTAAAATATCATGAGCAGCAAAACACTCAGACATTCCAATTTTTCTAGACATTTTTTTATTTATTTCTTTACATGCATCTTCTGTGAAAAGTTTGGACTCATTAGGCTTATGTGCGACGCCCATTCAAAGAAAGATGTCAGTGACTGTAGGAAGTCTGATTAGGAACATCAAGGTATTACAATAGACTGCTTGCATCTTCCCCTTTCATCTGTTGTCCCTACAGTGAGCTCCAAAGGTATTGGGACTGACACATTGTTTGTTGTGTTGGCTCTGTACTCCAGCACTTTGGATTTGAAATTATACAATGACTATGAGGTTAAAGTACAGACTATAAGCTTTACTTAATTTGAAGGTATGTTCATCCATATCGGGTGAACCGTTTAGAAATTACAACATAGTCCCCCATTTTAGGGGACCAAAAGTATAGGGACAAATTCACTTATGTATATTCAAGTAGTAAAAAGTTAAGTATTTGGTCCCATATTAATTTCAAGCAATGACTACATCAAGCTTGTGACTACAAACTTGTTGGATGCATTTGCTGTTTGTTTTGGTTGTGTTTCAGATTATTTTGTGCCCAATAGAAATGAATGGTAAATAATGTATTGTGTCATTCTGGAGTCAATTGTAAATAAGAATAGAATATGTTTCTAAACACTTCTACATTAATGTGGATGCTACCATAATTACGGATAGTGCTGAATGAATCGTGAAAAATAAATGACTGAGAAAGTTACATACACACAAAAATCATACCTCCATGACATAATAACCTCTCACCATTACATTGACAGGGGAGGCTAGCATTTTGGGGGGGGGGGGGGGGGGGGTGATATTTATGCCTCTAACGTTCTCACTCATCCTTATTCAAGATTTATATAGGATTATTCGTAATCATGGTAGCATCCACATTAATATAAAAGCCTACATGCATAAGTCTACTTTCTGTACAACACTAAAACTAACTAAATATAAACATTAAACATAAATGTTTTTATCAAACAAACTGAATAAAAACTAGTAAATCAAGTCTAAAAATTAACTGAAACAACTGAATTTCAAATAAAAATCTAAAAACAAATAAAAACTATGATCGCCTTGCTGCACTCTACTCACTGTACTCTGCTGCGCTCTACTCACTGTATTGTACTCTGCTGTACTCTACTCACTGTATTTTATTACACTGTACTCTGCTGTGCTCTACTCCCTGTTCAGTGTGCTGTACTTAGTGCGAGACAAAGACAGAGAGGGAGGGGTGGTCGAGACTCAGATTGTTTTAACAGTCTTGAAATAAAAATAAAACAGTTATGAGCTGAACATAACAGTATGCCAGTGGAAGGGATCACAGAGGCAGGTGACCCAACAGTAGTGACTATTACGATTTCCCATTGTAGCTAATTCAGTTGCAGTAAATTACTTACAATTTTGGGGGGTAATTACAAGTTTTAATCACATAATAATTCATTAACAAAATTGATATCAGTAAAAACAATTGGGGCGGCAGGTAGCCTAGGTCAGAGCATTGGGCCAGTAATCGAAAGATTGCCGGATAAAATCCCTGAGCTGACAAGTAAAAATCTGTCGTTCTGCCCCTGAACAAGGCAGTTAACCCACGGTTCCCCGGTAGGCCGTCATTGTAAATAAGAATTTGTTCTTAACTGACTTGCCTGGTTAAATAAAAGGTCAAATATTTTTTTTATAATAACCACTACAACTACCATTACTTGCTTCAGCGAACTTTCATTACCCTCGTTCTTCATGAGGGAGAGACATTTGGTAACAGAGGCACAAGGCAATATTTCTAAAACTTACAGAAGGTGAACAATTTCTCCAAAATTAAATATAAGTATTGATATTAGTGGCAGGGGTTTTAACGTCAACATTATTTGTTTTGATGTATTTCTGATACCTTTTAAGACTTTTTCTAGTAGATTAAGAGCACTTTTCCATATTTTTATCCAGAAATCAAAGCCTTTACTTTAAGCCTAATTTATAAGATGGAAAATTGTTGAAAAATGTATATGCCTTCATTTCCCCAAAATACCGACATTCATTTGACACGCTCCTATGAACTTCATATGTTGGTGCTCATGAGTCTTTCAGGAAACTCCCTCTATGTTCTATAGAAAGGTAAATAAGGTGGAATGTACTGTAGCTATGATGACAAAGAATTATATTTTTTGTTTGTGTTAAGAATCTTGACATTCATAGATGACAGCTATGACATACACTGCAGGCGTGTTAAAATGAAAGGTGGTTTAAAGCAGGGCTATTCAACCCTGACCCTATGAGGTCCGGAGCCTGCTGGTTATCTGTCTACCTCGTAATTAATTGCACACACACCTGGTGTCCCAGGTCAAATCAGTCCCCGATAAGAGTGGAACAATGAAAAATGCAGTGGAACTGGCTTCGAGTTCCAGAGTTAAATTGAGGGGGATTAGATGTACACAATGGGTGACAGCATTGTCATCATGCCTAGCCAGAATGCAAACTGGAAAAACACCTGTTGCCCTAACCAATTGTAAGTGAGATGTGTGCGAGTAGAAAGGCTCAGAATGTTCTACTGGCTCTGAAAATTATAACTACACACCATGACTGCTGCTATTGGACTTACACCCCCCTCCATATCTAATTGGACAGTGAAGCCAAACTGTAAAATGTGTCTCTATACTCCAGCATTTTGGATTTGAGATCAATTGTTTCATATGAGGGGACAGTACATTTTACGTTTCCATTTTAATCATTAAGCAGACACTCTTATCCAGAGCAACTTAAGAGTAGTGAGTGCATAGATTTTCATACTAGTTCCCTGTGTGTGTGTGAGAAAACATTTCTCAGAGAGTACAGAATGTCCCTTTTATTTGAGGGTATTTTCATCCATATCTGTTTTACCATTTAGAAATGAAAGCAGTATATTTATCTAGTCCCCAATGTGAAGAAGTATTTGGACAAATTCACTTATAATGTATCAAATTAGTCAAACGTGTAGTATTTGGTCCCATATTCCTTTGACTAAAACCCAAATTGAAACTGTGTAGCAATTACAATGTACTTAGATTCATTTGGTTTCTTTACAGTGTCCAGCTCACTAATAATCACTGTAATGAATGCTAGACAGTCAGGGAGAATAGAAAATTCCAAAAACAATGGATAGACAATTATCTTATTTTGACAGCGAGGAAATACAACGATTTTCAGTGCGGCCCTCCAGACCTCGTTGAAGACCAAATGTGGCCCCCCACGGCAAAATAAGTTTGACACACCTGCTGTAGGTAATGACAATTCCGCTGAGGGAGAGGCGTCCCAAGAGGAGGCGGAGGATGACGACACCCTGGAGGGTACAGGTAGCCCTATTTATGAATTCCTCTTTTAGGAAAATTAAACCAGTAGATTGGCATTGACCCAACATGAGGCTGTAGCCTACCTTGCAACCCCCCCAGACAAGTGCCACATAGGCCTACATGACTGTCAGCAGATGCAGATGAAAAAGCTGGAGCATATTTCGGTGAAGATTTAGCTATGCTATCAAATACATTTTTGAGAGGTCTGTAAGAGGGTTATGTACATGCAGGAACAGTATGCTGCTTTTTTTGTATAAAGGTATAGGTCAATAGGAAGAATAAACCATGATATGCCTTGCTCATATCGATGTTAAACAATGTCATATTGAATGATCAATATTGGTGCCCACCACTAGAAAATACCGTCGACTGATATGAAACATCTGTTCTCAAATAGAGCCAAATAAAAGTTTGTAGCTTCACTGTCCAAATACATACAGTTTGGTGTTGAATGTATACGTACTATAGGCAGGTAAATAAGGTGGAATGTAGCTACGATGACAAAGAATAATTATTTTGTTCATGTTAAGAATCTTGACATTCACAGATGAGAGCAATGTCACGCACTGAAGGCACAGCAAAATGAATGATGGAGTAGATTGTTCATGATGAGTGATGGTGGATTTCATAGGGCATCTCGAAGAGCATTGTTCTTAATCTTCATGCCTAGCCAGAATGCAAACTGGAAAAACACCTGTTGCCCTAACCAAAAGTAAGTGAGATGTGTGCGAGTAGAAAGGCTCAGAATGTTCTACTGGCTCTGAAAATTATAACTACACACCATGACTGCTGCTATTGGACTTACACCCCCCTCCATATCTAATTGGACCCTCTATACTCCAGCATTTTGGATTTGAGATCAAATGTTTCATATGAGACGGCAGTACATTTTTTGATTTACTGTACATTTTAGTTATTTAGCAGACGCTCTTATCCAGAGCAACTTACAGTAGTCGTTTATGTACTTTTTCGTACTGGTCCCCCATGTGAGATCGAGCTTCTAAATAAGAGTACAGCATTTCATACATAACTGTTTTACCATTTAGAAATTAAAGCACTTTATGTATCTAGTCCCCTGAAGTGAAAAAGTCAGAAGTATTTGGACAAATGTACTTATAATGTATCAAAGTAGTCAAAAGTGTAGTATTTGATCCCATATTCCTTGCACGCAATGACTAGTTCCCGCCGGCGCTGAAGAAGTGGGTGTCGATTAAGGCAGCCCCCCGCACCTCTCTGATTCAGTGGGGTTGGGTTAAATGCAGAAGACACATTTCAGTTGTACAACTGACTAGGTATCCCCCTTTCCCTTTATCAAGCTTGTGACTCTACAAACTCTCTGGATGCATTTGTGGTTTGTTTTGGTTGTGTTTTGGGCTACAGTATGTTTTGCCCAATAGTAACTGAAGGTGAATGATGACTGGAGTTGATTAATCATGGGCATCAACAGGATTATCTTAAGAAAAATCATGAATGACTAAAAGGCATCTCACTCATTATTCACGATTCATCCATGATTTTCTATAATCATGGTAGCATCCACATGAACGTAGAAGCATTCAAAAACATATTCTATTCTTACTTGCAATAAAAGTGACTCCAAAATGACATAATATATTCACCATTCAGTTTCTATTGGGTAAAACATCATTCAAAATACAACAAAAACAAACTGCAAATGCATCCAAAAAGTTTGGAGAGTCGCAAGCTTGATGCAGTCCTTGCGTGCAATGGGACCAATTACTACAATGGGACTATGGGACCAATTACTACACTTGTGACTACTTTAATATACTATAAGCGAATTTGTCCAAATACTTCCCACTGGACATACACTGCTTGAATCAACATTATTTCAACATAATTTGTAAACGTATTGTGACATGGAATCCAAGTGGAAAATACATTGGATTTGAAAAAAGTCAAACACCAGTACTGTTTATACTTAATTTGAACCAGCATTGTAAACATTGACATTTGGGTAAAACGTCAACTTAAACGTCAGTTTAAATCAATCTCATTTCAACATAATCATCAGAACTATGCATAGGTTGAAATTGCGTAGAAAATTCCACATAGAATCGTATCTTTATTAAATAAACTGTATATTGGGTTGCTGACATTATGTTGAATTTAAATATTTTGCATTACTCATCTCATATGTATATACTGTGTTCTATCCTATTCAACTGCATCTTAGTCTATGCTGCTCTGACATTGCTCGTGTGAATACTGTCAGCAACCGGTGTAGTGAATACTTTAGTCCAAGTTGGATATATTGAGCTGTTTTTACTGCATAACATTTAGAAGTGATTTCTAAATACAAATGTCATTTGTATAAACTGGTTAGCATAGCTAGCATACAGAAATCTGCAGTGGTAGTTAGTCATTTTTGTCACAGTTGATTGGTGACAATGACATGAACATGTGTTGGGGTTAACATCCATAGAACATTATACTCCAATTTCTACCTCAACATAGTGTGAAATATACATATAAACAATATCCTACATTTCCTGGGGGCAACAAGAGGTTCGGAATCTTTCCCCCGCGCACTTCCATGGCAATTCCAATGTTTTGGTCGAGTTCAATTGACCTCTTTACCGAATCCATACTCCGAGTCGATAGTCACATAAAAATAAGGAATTCCCTCAACCACGCCCATAACTTGGGGTAAAACAAACACTTTCCAATTAACCAACAGTGTAAAAGAGACCACTTCGTCATCCATTTTTTGTTATACAGAAATAACAAAACATGTCAAAAAGCTGCTGTGTTGTTCAATGTTCAAAAATCCCGACCTACGGTTTGCAATGCTCCCACGTAAGGAAATAGACCCTGCGAGGAGAGCCCTGTGCCACAGGCTGTGACTTCAGGCTATTCGGCTGGGAAATGTGGGAAACCGGTGTCCAAGTATGCTACACGTAGCTATGTGTGTGGAAAATATTTAATCACAGGTAAGACATTTAACTTGTTTAGTATAGTTTGTTTGTCCAGTTGCTTGTGTTGTTGGTCTCTTGGCTAGCTTAATGTTCTGGTGGGTAGCTAGCTAGCTCTCACTCACTCATGTGGTTGCTAGCACCATCAAGAAAAAGGGGCATGAGGGAATCCCTACAATATTACGTTTTTCTAAGTAGTGAGAACGCTCAGGAAAAGGCAATGTTGAAAAGTAATCTTTAGACGTTGTACTTTCTTAAATATTGTTTTCTAATTGATTAAAACAAGGAGACAAAAAGAAATGGGGTAACCACAAGTTGTTCTATCTAATAGGCTGACCACACAATAAATTTAGAAATCCATGTTATTCAATTTTAAATTCATTAAAAATCCTACAATGTGATTTTCTGAATTTTTTCCCCTCATTTTGTCTGTCATAGTTGAAGTGTACCCATGATGAAAATTACAGGCCTCTCTCATCTTTTTAAGTGGGAGAACTTGCACAATTGGTGGCTGACTAAATACTTTCTTGCCCCACTGTACAGGAATTGCAGCAAAGTTGGTCCCCGTTTCAGTCAAGTCTTTAGTCACGTTCTCGTGAGTCAAACAAAAACACCCTAATGATTGGTTGACAATAGAGCTTCCCACAATGCAGGTGATGGCTGCAGAATGAAGTTGTTGAAGAGCAACTGCAGAAACTTGCCGTCAAATTCATAACCTCACATGAGTTCATGTTCACGCAGTCGACATGTAGACACAAGTCTGACAATTGTTATCCCCATAATGCAACACACTCTGAAAAGCGGTCACCATCGACTTGATGATCATCCAATGGGTTTTGAGAAAGAGGCGAGGATAGAGGACGTGAGGAGTATGCAATTGAGAAAAGGCCCCAATCATTCTACACTTCAACCTGTCAAGGCCTCAGAGTTTCTTCCGGTCTGGAAGCACGCTTTCATACTTTTTGAACTATAACCGTTTTAAATTTACATAAAGGCTTCATAAGGCAAAACTTGGATTCGCCACTGCTCTTTATCCGTTTCAGCTACAAGGACCAACCCAACATTGAAATGTGGAGACCGACTCAACTTAAAATGGCTTCAACACAGCTTTTTGCTACCATTCATTCTTCATAAACTATAAATGACGGAATGCAGGCTTCAACATTCTAAACCCGGAATCACTGCCACAAAACTATCAGAATGTTCAAACTAAAACATTTTGAGAGCTTAAAAACCCATTCTATGGCTTATGCTATGGTACAATGTTTGCCAACTCCGGTCCTTGAGTAACCCCAACAGCACACATTTGTGTTGTAGTCCCGGACAGAAACACCGGATTCAACTTGTCAAGAGCTTGATGATCAGTTAACAAGTAAAATCAGGTGCGCTAGTCCGGGGCCACAACACAAATATGTACTGTTGGGTGTACTGGAGGACCGGAGTTGGGAAACACTGCTTATTACTCACTTTAGCCTGCTATACTAGCCCACTATAACCCATTATAATAACTCCACACCTACACACCACCTCAAAATACAGTATGTCACTATAACCCATAGCCTATGAAAACCCTATTACCATCAATACTACTACAATTTGTTTTTAACTTACTCTGGATTTTATTTTTTATAAATACAATAGAGGTAGGCCGTCATTGTAAATAAGATTTTGTTCTTAACTGACTTGCCTAGTTAAATAAAGGTTATATAAATAAAATTAATAAACAATACTTTTGAGCAGTTTTTATCTGTCTTAAAAACAAAAAAGCCATAAAGTGATAGAATAAGGCCAGCTCTTTCACAGACAATGTGAGAGAAATGTGTGCATATTGTAAGTAGATGTCAGAGTAGTATGTATACTTTGAAGTGCCTGTACCTGTATTGCAGCAGGAGTTTAGGTAGTACAGAGCGGACAACAGGACTGTTGTCAACACACTCTAGGAAGGGAGTGAGCTCTCTGGTCCTGTATACATTCCCTACAAACACACACACATAAACGACAAGTCTCATTCAATGACCTTTCTTAATCAAAACGTTGGACTCTAAAGCTAACATTAGGCTATAACTAGCAATACAAATGGCTTTTTGAGATAATATTACTACAAAGATCATACATGCAATATTAGCTAGCGACCTAGCATTAGCTATCTAGCTAACATTATGCTTTAACTTGCAATGAAAACGACTGTATGACAAAATAAGAAACGTATAATATCAGGCATACAAAATCAGAACATGTAGATGTAATATATGAATTGGCTTCCCATCTCCTCCAGGGCACTCACCTTGTGCAGAGATTAGTAGTGAGAAAAGCAGCTCTACGACACCCTCTCTGGGGCTCTCCCCGTCAGACAGACAGAACCGGGAAACGACCTCCAGGAAGAAGGAGTTACAGCAGCCCCTGATCTCTGCATGCTGCTGCAGGGCTGACCTGAGATAAAACAGGGGTTTGTCACAGCCCTGGAGTCAATCCATTCACTGGGAATGCTGGACGCTTCACTGAAACACTTACTGACGAAAATATAATCTGTCACATTCATAAAGACCTTTCTACTACAATTTGTATAAACTGTTTTCTGTGTGATGGGGTGAAGACAAATGCCCGCTTCAGAAAAGTTAAATTAGGTAAGATGGTTGAAGGGTGGATGTTGAAGGCCGTTTCTGAACTCACGTGATGGTTTCAGATACAGAGGGTTGGAAGTTTGGTGGCAGGTCTTCCCTGCACTTGGGACAGTAATGCCTGTCTGTCTGGAGGCTGCTCTGGAGGCAGGACAGACAGAAAACATGTCCACAGGGCAGGGTGGATGGAACTTTGAGCTCTGATAGGCACACTGGGCAAATGATGCCAAACCTAGGAGGTAGAAAGTATCATGAGAAATAAGAAATACAACTATGGCTCAATATACTGTGGAAAATGTCAAGTTTACTGTTAAAGTGATGTGAAGCTGAAATCACTGATACAATAAATGGCCAAAAGTATGTAGACAACCCTTCAAATTGATGTATTTGGCTATTTCAGCTACACCCGTTGCTGACAGGTGTATAAAATCGAGCATGCAGCCATACAATCTCCATAGACAAACATTGGCAGTAGAATGGCACGTACTGAAGAGCTCAATGCCTTTCAACATGGCACCATCATAGGTTGTCCCCTTTCCAAAAAGTCAGTTTGTCAAATTTCTCCCCTGCTAGAGCTTCCCCAGTCAACTGTAAGTGATGTTACTGTGAAGTGGAAATGTCTAGGAGCAACAACGGCTCAGCCGAGTGCTAAAGCACATAGCTCGTAGAAATCGTCTGTCTCAGTTGCAACACTCACAACCAAGTTCCAAACTGCCTCTGGAAGCAACGTCAGCACAATAACTGTTATTTGGGAGCTTCATAAAATGGGTTTCCATGGCCGAGCAGCTGCACACAAGCCTAAGATCACCATGTGCAATGCTAACACGGAACCCAAACCGGCTGCGCCCGTGCGACATCGTTCATACATTTATTTTGTCTTGCTAGCTAATTTTTCCTATTTAGCTAGCTTGCTGTTGCTAGCAAATTTGTCCTGGGAGATAAACATTGAGTTGTTATTTTACCTGAAATGCACAAGTTCCTCTACTCCGACAATTAATCCACACATAAAACGGTCAACCGAATCGTTTCTAGTCATCTCTCCTCCTTCCAGGCTTTTTCATCTTTGAACTTATATGGTGATTGGCATCTACACTTTCATAGTATTACCACGACGACCGGCAAAACAATTAGTCTTTCAATCACCCACGTGGGTATAACCAATGAAGAGATGGCACGTGGGTACCTGCTTCTATAAACCTAGGAGGAGATGGGAGAGGCAGGACTTGCAGCGCGATCTGCGTCAGAAATAGGAATTACTTCTATTTTAGCCCTTGGCAACGCAGACGCTCGTTGGCGCGCGCGAGAAGTGTGGGTGCAATAATTGAATAACATGGATTTCAAAATGTATTTTGCAACGCTCACACACGCGACATGTCCTGTCTGGTCAGCATGTAAGCGTCGGCTGGAGCGGTGTAAAGCTTTACACCGCTATTGGACTCTGGAGTAGTGGAAATGCGTTCTCTGGATTGATGAATCACGCTTCACCATCTGGCCATCCTACGGAAGAATCTGGGTGTGGCAGATGCCAGGAGAACGCTACTGGTGCCAACTGTAAAGTTTGGTGGAGGAATAATGGTATGGGGCTGTTTTTCATGGTTGGGCTAGGCCACTTAGTTGCAGTGAAGGGAAATCTTAACGCTACAGCATACAGTGACATTCTAGACAATTCTGTGCTTCTTTGTGGCAACAGTTTGGGGAAGGCCCTTTCCTGTTTCAGCATGACAATGCCCCCATGCACAAAGTGAGGTCCATACAGAAATGGTTTGTTGAGATCGGTGTGGAAGAACTTGACTGGCCTGCACAGAGCCCTGACCTCAACCTCATTGAACACCTTTGGGATTAAATAGAACGCCGACTGCGAGCAAGGTCTAATCGCCCAACATCAATGCCCACCCTCACTAATGCTCGTGGCTGAATGGAAGCAAGTCCCTGCAGCAATGTTCCAACATCTAGTGAAAAGCCTACCCAAAAGAGTTGAGGCTATTATAGCAGCAAAGGCGCGATCAATTCCATACTAATGCCCATGATTTTGGAATGAGATGTTCAACGAGCAGGTGTCCACATACTTTTAGCCATGTAGCGTATATTAGTTTAATACAAAACCAAACAATATGATATTGAATTGAGTCTTACCGCAGATCCCCGCTGATGCACTGTTGATGATAGGAGTTGAGGATACGAATCAGCTGCTGCAATGTGTCAACATTCCTCAGATCAGGAGAGTCCTGCATCAGCTGAGAGGAAGAAAAACATAAAACTGCAAACTGATTCCAACATGTTGAATAGGCCTTGCAGAGTTCTCTTTAAACATGACAAATAATGTGTAATCAATAAAGTAATCAATCAAGGGCAGTGGTGTAGTGGTGCCTTGAGAAGTGGGTATACTCTAATTTTGCCAAACATTTCCTGAATGGCCCACCTGGCGAAGGAAAGGCGCCCTGTGTGAAAAATAGTTGGACAAACAGTGACATACATTCTGAATGACCTAAAATTAGGAATCCCATATTGGTCTTTCAAAGACAGGCCAACCCAAGCTGTACTGTGCAGTAGGCTAATAGTAGGTCTACTATTGACGTAGATACCTGAGAATGTCAACTAAGTCAGAAATCTTCTAAAAAATAGTTTCGCTCTCAAAGTCACATTTTATTAAAATTAAAATAAATTGGATGCTTTAACCTCTACTGGATTAGTGTCCTGATGCACAATATGCAATATTTGACTAGAATGGCATTGAAAACAAAAGCATGTCTTATATGGTCAGAAAGCTTAAATGATTGTTCATCTAACTGCGGTGTCCAATTTACAGTAGCTATTACAGCGAACAAAATACCATGCTGATGTTTGATGATAGTGCACAACTACAAAACCCTTTTATCAAGGCAACTGGTTTGATACATTCATCTCTGACGGTATATAATGTACTTACATTCAGTAATCTTGCTCTGATTTGTTATCCTGAGGGTTCCAGAGATACAATGTAGTTTTGTTTGATAAAATACATTTCTATATCCTAACACGATCCATGTTGTATACAGCGTTTTACATGAATTCCGACTCTTTCAATTTGCAACAAAACAATCTATGAACTCTAACTGGCTAAACCTTGTTTCAGTTTACGTTAGGCAGCCCTCGCTTTCTTCTACAAAGTTTTCTCAACACTGAAAAAGTACAACATGGCTACTAAGAGTGTAAACGCTAAATCAAACTTCAAGTATACACATTTGGAGGAGAATATTGCAGAAATTGACCGGGAGAGTGACACGAGGAGTCCTGCGCGCAATAAAGATTGCAAGGAAAAGGTAACGTTACTTTTATATCAGTAAGTAAAATACGTTTTTGCAAAGCTGTCATTTGTTTAACACTTTTTTTGGTTACTACATGATTTCCTATGTTTTCATTCATAGTTTTGATGTCTTCACTATTATTCTACAATTTAGAAAATAGTAAAAAATAAAGAAACCCTGGAATGAGTAGGTGTGTCAAAATGTTTGACTGGTATTGTATGTTTATAGATATGTGTTGTGTATTTGATGCAGTGCTCACCCCTGCTAAGATAAAGGTTAAATAAAATAAGTATTCGTAAACTTGAGTTATAACTGATTTATTTTTATCCTCAATAGTGGTAGAGAGTAGGATGACCTGTGACAACTTCAGACACCACATTCAAGTCCTCTATCCCCCACTCATTCAAATGTAGGAATTGGTTCCTCCAGTCTGACCCATCTGCTGTCTCTGTCTCCACACCCACCCCTGCCTGACCATATAGAGGATTGAAGGTTAGTACCTTTTTATGTAAGGAAGCTAATAATCCATCATGTATGACATTCCTGGGGGTGTGTAAATTGTAAAAAAAACTCGTGAGGGACAGCTGGGAGACTTGATACAAAATATTATGTAGATATCTCATTCTTGAATGTATCAGTCTGAAACTTTGCACATGACTGGACAACGCCTAAATTACACCCAGCTTCCTAAATCTAAATTACAACCCCAATATTTTGCATTTCAAAGATGATGCAACACAAATAGAAAATGCATGTTTTTTGTTTTTATCTTTTACCAGATCTAATGTGTTATTCTCCTACATTCATTTCACATTTCCACAAGCTTTAAAGTGTTTCCATTCAAATAGTATCATGAATATCCATATCCTTGCTTCAGGTCCTGAGCTACAGGCAGTTAGATTTGGGTATGTCATTTTAGGTGGAAATTGAGATGTAGGGTACAAATGCTCACACCACATCAGGAGACCACTTTTGAGGCTTGGGAAAAATCCACGAAATTTAGATTTGAGTCTAGTTACCCTTGAATTCAACTGCAGTTGGCACCTAATATTGTTTGGTTAGCGGTGTTTCTGTAGCGCACATGAGGTGGAGTTTGCAAAACAAATGGCCACTGGATTGATGCAAATAATCATGATATATTTCTGTCAGACTACTTTGTAGCTCTAACATTTAATTGAGAAGGTTTTTGAGAAAGCCTTTCCATCTACCAGAAGACAGTTAGGCCTATCATTAGCATCACTATATTTTTCCTGTTCCTTCATTGTTTGAAACCTCTGTTTTACTTCATATTATGAGGCATGTCTTACCTTTCTTCAAAGTAGCCGATAGCCAAAATCCCACCATAGAAACGTGGAGACAATTATTTTATAAAGACTTATGCGCTCTCCTGTTTAACTTTCTTTCATTGTCGATCAGCCAAAGGAAATATTGTATTCATATTAGCAGACCATAATAGTTGTTGCATCTTTTGATCTCTCCTCTTTCTACATTTCTAACTGATATTTCCATCTTGTTCCATGAAATTGCTGGCATGTGCGGTGTGCATTTTAGAACAGTGTTCTCCACAAATTGCATTTTGGAACATTTGTGTGTAGGCCTACCAATGTGTGCACATTGCTGGCTTAAAATTTCAAGAAATAATCATTTTAAGCTAAACATTCTGATCTGTTCTATCAGCCTTATTAATTGATACGGTATATACCTCCACCACACTACTTTGATACGCATCCTGGGGATTAAGGGAGTATACATAATGCCCTAAATGTGGGTATATAGCAAATACCTGCATATACCCTCCATTACACCACTGCAACGGTGGGGGGATCGTTATTGCTAATACTGTCTAAACCCAACCTCTCACTTACGCTTTGGAGAAGCCTACAGTGTTTCAGAGCCAGATCCTCCAGACTGGGGTCTATCTGTTTCCCCTCAAACAACACCTGCTGGATGAATGCTGCTACTACAAGCATCCCACGCCAAATAGACCTGAAAGACAGAAGAAGTTGAAGAAGACTAATATAAAAAATGTCTGTATTTTGACTATATTTGGTAGGAATCAATCTACTGATCAACTAATAAGTCAGTCAGTCAATCAATGAATCAAATAATAACTAACTATATCTATCAATGAATGTACCTGATAGAGTCCAGGTGCTGGAGACAGCCAGGGTTGCAGAGGGAGCTGTACTTCTCACCGAATGCTCTATCCAGACATGGCTGTAGGAGCTCCACTCTGCGTAAGAGGGACTCACACTCTGTCAGGGACGTCACAGTCTGCAGCCTGGTCCTCTCCACACAAATTCCAAGAGCCAAAATGTCCTCCAGCTGCCACAAAAAAGATTGTCATCATGCTTTCTTTTTTACTCCAGGTCGTAACATAATTCTTTGAGTGTTGTTCCTTGTGACCAGGAAAAACTTCCAGCCCTAGTTAAACTCTTAACTCTGGACCTTATTTATGGTGTAATTGATGTGATCTCACCATGTCTGTGGGCTTTGTGTGTGAGGCCTGCTGTAGAATGTCTGGAGCCAGCTGGGGCTGCAGCAACAGGATATGGGACAGAGTGTCCAGTCTGGGAGCATAGTGTCTAGCTGCAGCCATCACCCAGGCAGGGGACAGATCAGGGTTCATGGTCATGGAACGCTGGAGTTCAGACACACAGCCCAGCGCCGCTCTGGTGAACACCTGTGTACGGGAACAGGGGTAACCAACTTGAGAAAATATAATGGCAACACTTATGAATGATTATTCATAGTTCATAAATCGTTCATTAATTGCCAGTTGTTAATGTTCCCAATATCTTTTTACTAGACTGTTTGAAAATGTGACGTGAAATGGTATCTCAAGATTCACACAGTCGCACCCTCAGCTCATCTTCAGATTTGATCTTGAAGGAAAGCAGCAGGAAGTCACGCAGGAATCGTTTGTCCAAGTCCAGGTGCTCCTGGTCTGAGAGTTTCCCTATAAGGCTACCCAGCTTGCTACTGGTGGCAGTGCTCACAAACTGGACAATCCTCTGGGTGCTGTCATCCTCTGTGAGTGAGATTCAGTTAGTTAGACAATACACTCATAGCATAATATAATGTATTTAATTCTAGATAGTCTCAATACGGACACATGATTTGGGACATAGATAAACCAGGTAACAAAGGTTGCCACTCACCTGGTATAAACTCTGATTCCTCCCACAGGCTTTGGAAGTGCATTCTCATGAGCCAACTGAAGGGGGCAGCACAGGGGTGTTCCTCACCACCCAACAGTAAGTAATGTTGCACCAAGACCTCCTGGTCAGACCCACTAGAGAGGAAAAGGGAAATAGAATTATACAACTATATATATCAGTCAGGTATTTCATTTAGTTAATTTCTTAAATTGAAATCAAAAAGGTTATTGGAGCCTCCCGGGTGGCGCAGTGGTCTAGGGCACTGCATCGCAGTGCTAACTGCGCCACCAGAGTCTCTGGGTTCGCGCCCAGGCTCTGTCGCAGCCGGCCGCGACCGGGAGGTCCGTGGGGCGACGCACAATTGGCATAGCGTCGTCCGGGGTAGGGAGGGTTTGGCCGGTAGGGATATCCTTGTCTCATCGAGCTCCAGCGACTCCTGTGGCGGGCCGGGCGCAGTGCGAGCCAACCAAGGGGGCCAGGTACACGGTGTTTCCTCCGACACATTGGTGCGGCTGGCTTCCGGGTTGGAGGCGCGCTGTGTTAAGAAGCAGTACGGCTGGTTGGGTTGTGCTTCGGAGGACGCATGGCTTTCGACCTTCGTCTCTCCCGAGCCCGTAGGGGAGTTGTAGCGATGAGACAAGGTAGTAATTACTAGCGATTGGATACCACGAAAATTGGGGAGAAAATGGGATAAAAAAAAAAAAAAAAAAAAAGGTTATTGGAACTACTCATAGTGACATTTATACAGACAGATCTCAGCAAGTACAAAACAATTGCTCTTCAGGGACAATACCAATTTACTGAACTGGATACCTGGAGTTTTGTGGTGGTGTAAGGTCCAGAATCTGTCTGTCTGCCAGAATGTCCAACCAAAGCTGTATGAGGGCCTGACTGAGGCCAGCAGAGATCAGCAGGTCCAAGTTTGCATCCCTGTCCAGAACCTCCACCATATAGGCCAGGACTGGAGTCAGGGTGGACTGCAGACAGCGCCATAGGGTGTGTCTTACAGTGAAGGAATACACAGAGAGAACATATCAGACCCAGGAAGAAATACTAAGGAAAGCATCTTCTTATATCAACTATATATGAACAGCGCACATCAGACCCAGGAAGAAATACTAGAGTTGATATAGGAAGATACCTATCTTCTATCCAAGACAATTGTTATAGTTCATGGTCGGTCATATAAGATGGTGTTGGTGTTCGACTACCTTAGAGTTCTACTTTAAATTGCTCTACTTCTAAAGTGTTGTACCAGGTGTTCTACTACCTTAGAGTGCCCCCCTCCTGTAGAGCCTGGCGTTTCTTGGCTTCTCTGTTCACCCACTCTCCTGGATTGTGAACCAGCTCCTCCCTCTGTACCAGGGTCCCTGCCAGTCTACCCAGCAACACGTTCTGGAAAAGAGCTGTAGGGCACATGAAACAGTATTACCTAAGGGACAGATCGGGGGGGAAAAAATGCACAACCCTCCCCAAAGCCCCCCCAACAGTTTGACAACCCTTCTCTACTTTGAACTCCCCCCCCCCTGGTTTACATTCACTCTTCAGCTCGTATTTTCCTTATAAACACCGGCTTGACTTACGTTTGATATTACCCTAATAAAGTTTAGAAACGTTTGTGAAGGTATGGTGTGGTTATTATTAAGCTTTAGTTACTGCAGGCCTATGATATGAAGGCAGTGCGCACCGGCACTCCAACTGACTCCGACTTGTGGTGAGTAAGACTGTAACAATATAATGCTTATCTTTATACAAAATATACTGATCGAAAATTTTCGAATTACCCTCCTGAATGTCTATATCTGTATAGCAGATGCAGTAGCCTGTCTCTCTGGGGTTAGGCCTAAAATTCTCTTCCATTATTTATTTATATATATATACTGTTGAAGTTGGAAGTTTACATACACTTAGGTTGGAGTCATAAAAACTCGTTTTTCAACCACCCCACAAATTTATTGTCAACAAACTATAGTTTTGGCAAGTCGGTTAGGACGTATACTTTGCATAACACAAGTCATTTTTCCAACAATTGTTTACAGACAGATTATTTCACATATAATTCACTATCACAATTCCAGTGGGTCAGAAGTTTACATACACTAAGTTGACTATGCCTTTAAACAGCTTGGAAAATTCCAGAAAATGATGTCATGGCTTTAGAAGCTTCTGATAGGCTAATTGACATAATTGACATCCTTTGAGTCAATTGGAGGTGTACTTGTGGATGTATTTCAAGGCCTACCTTCAAACTCAGTGCCTCTTTGCTTGACATCATGGGAAAATCAAACGAAATCATTAGACCTCAGAAAAATAATTGTAGACCTCCGCAAGTCTGGTTCATCCTTGGGAGCAATTTCCAAATGCCTGAAGGTACCACGTTGATCAGTACAAACAATAGTACGCGAGTATAAACACCATGAGACCACGCAGCCGTCATACCGCTCAGGAAGGAGACTCATTCTGTCTCCTGGAGATGAACGTACTTTGGTGCGAAAAGTGCAAATCAATCCCAGAACAACAGCAAAGGACCTTGTGAAGATGCTGGAGGAAACGGGTACAAAAGTATCTATATCCACAGTAAAACGAGCCCTATATCGACATAACCTGAAAGGCCGCTCAGCAAGGAAGTAGCCAATGCTCCAAAACCGCCATAAAAAAAACGGACCACGGTTTGCAACTGCATATGGGGACAAAGATCATACCTTTTGGAGAAATGTCCTCTGGTCTGATGAAACAAAAATAGAACTGTTTGGCCATAATGACCATCGTTATGTTTGGAGGAAAAAGTGGGAGGCTTGCAAGCCCAAAGAACACCATCCCAACCGTGAAGCACGGGGGTGGCAGCATCATGTTGTGGGGGTGCTTTGCTGCAGGAGGGACTAGTGCACTTCACAAAATAGGTGGCCTCATGAGGAAGAAAAATTATGTGGAAATATTGAAGCAACATCTCAACACATCAGTCAGGAAGTTAAAGCTTGGTCGCAAATGTGTCTTCCAAATGGACAATAACCCCAAGCATACTTCCAAAGTTGTGGCAAAATGGCTTAAGGACAACAAAGTCAAGGTATTGCCGTGGCCATCACAAAGCCCTGACCTCACTTCTATAGAAAATGTGTGGGCAGAACTGAAAAAGCATGTGCGAGCAAGGAGGCCTACAAACTTGACTCAGTTACACCAGCTCTGTTGGGTGAATTTTGTCCCATTCCTCTTAACATTATTGTGGGAAGCTTGTGGAAGGCTACCTGAAACATTTGACCCAAGTTAAACAATTTAAAGAATTTTTACTAGGATTAAAATGTCAGGAATTGCACAAAACTGAGTTGAAATGTATTTGGCTAAGGTGTATGTAAACTTCCGAATTCAACTGTAAATAGAAGTGGTGCAACGGACCGTAGTGATCCGTACGGATCACCCCGCACGGTTCGGCACGCATGTGAACCGCGGATCAATTGCAAAGTTTAACCATCATAGTGTGAAAGTTTTACTGCCACTATTACTTTTTAAAGTAATAATTCCCTAAATCTTGATGCAGAGGTGCAATGAAAAGATAAAGACAAGACAGATGCGTGCTGTGGTTTACTCTGAAGCCTGAAGGTTTATTTTATTATTATATATATTTTTTCAAGCAGGTGTGTATGTGTGTGTGTACTGTTCACGTGAACGGGGAATGTTGAATCCCAACGAATCAATCCTGGATGCTTGCATTGCAAAGGAGAAAAAAGAGCAGTGATGGGTAGCTGAAGAACTGGAAAAGCCTCCCGCTTCATTTATGAAACATGTATGGGAGCATTTTGGCTTCCCTGTCAAATATGATGGAAGAAGGGTGGTGGACAACACCATTACGGTGTGTAGGCATTGTGCCACAACAAAGCCGTATGATCATGGAAATACATGTTTAAAGCGTCATCACCCTGGTGTGTCAAAGACGGGAGCCAACTCAGCAAAGCGACAACAACTTCTCACCGTGGCATTTAAGCAGCCCTTTGCTGCAGAATCAGACCGGACTAAAGCCATCACCAAATCTATTGGGACGTTTATCGCTGCAGACATGAGGCCATACTCTGTTGCCCTCACCACAGACGGGTGGACCTCCAAGGCAATGGAAAGCTACGTGACTGTGACTGGTCATTACAACAGAGGAGTGGAAGATGCAAAGTCCGGTGCTACAGACACGCCTCTCTATAAGATTCACAAAGGCACAAATCTGGCGCAGGTACTCCTAGGAGCAGTAGCAGAGTGGAAGCTAGAGGCCCAATAGCAATATCCCAATCACCACAGATAATGCCAAGTAAATGCAGTGATAGAAGCTGGACTGGGGCCACAGATGGCTTGCTTTGCACATGTGATCAATTTAGCATCCCAAAGGGGAATCTCAGTGAACCAGATGGTCCGCCTCCTTGGGAGGATCAGGAAGGCGGTTGCCTTTTTCCACCAATGCACAACAGCCGCTCACGTGCTTAAGACCAAGAAAGAAATGCTACAGCTACCGACCCACAAGCTCAGACACGATGTCACAACAAGTTAGCACTCCAACATGTCATAAGTGGAGTTACATCTAGAGCAGCAGGCAGCTGTATACTCTGCACTGACAGACAATGCACTGACAGACAAGACCCTGAAAAATAAAGACATTGTCACCTTGTCTGATGATGACTTGAAAGTGGCAGAGGAGGTCCTCCAGGTGCTCAAACCCCTCAAACATTTACAACCCTATTGAGCACTGAAACTGTCTGTGTCCATGATCCTACATCTGAAAACAAGGATTCTACAATCCATGGCCCCAAGTGAGGAAGACCGCGCCATCACTAATGTACAGGACTACCTTCGTAGATCTACTGCACTGGATCCAAGGTTCAAGTCCCTGTCTCACCTAGACCCTGCCCTACGCCGGAGGACATGGAGTGATCTCACCACTGACATTGTGGCCACATTTGTGGCCTGCTGGAGGTCATTTTGCAGGGCTCTGGCAGTGCTCCTCCTTGAACAAAGGCGGAGGTAGCGGTCCTGCTGCTGGGTTGTTGCCCTCCTATGGCCTCCTCATCTCCTGATGTACTGGCCTGTCTCCTGGTAGCGCCTCCATGCTCTGGACACTACGCTGTCAGACACAGCAAACCTTCTTGCCACAGCTCGCATTGATGTGCCATCCTGGATGAGCTGCACTACCTGAGCCACTTGAGTGGGTTGTAGACTCCGTCTCATGCTACCACTAGAGTGAAAGCACCGCCAGCATTCAGAATTGACCAAAACATCAGCCAGGAAGCATAGGAACTGAGAAGTGGTCTGTGGTCACCACCAGCAGAACCACTCCTTTATTGGGGGTGTCTTGCTAATTGCCTATAATTTCCACCTTTTGTCTATTCCATTTGCACAACAGCATGTAACATTTATTGTCAATCCGTGATGCTTCCTAAGTGGACAGTTTGATTTCACAGAAGTGTGATTGACTTGGAGTTACATTGTGTTGTTTAAGTGTTCCCTTTATTTTTTTGAGCAGTGTATAATTAGTTAGTTTAATAAATCAAGTCATTTTTTTCTGCAGGGTCAAGCCACAGAGCCGACAGCAGC
Organism: Salvelinus fontinalis; assembly: GCF_029448725.1. Lineage (NCBI taxonomy): Eukaryota > Metazoa > Chordata > Actinopteri > Salmoniformes > Salmonidae > Salvelinus > Salvelinus fontinalis. The sequence goes on from NC_074665.1 coordinate 71,056,913, forward strand.
AGACCTGAGGCATCTCCTCCTCAAAATAATTTGGCCATGAAGGAGCTTTTCGGGGAGACCTTTGCGAGCAAGGACACAGGCAAGACGTTTGCCAACAGTATCAAAGAGGAGGTGGCATCCTACAAGGCAGCAAGCGGCATTCCAGTGGATGGTGATCCACTGGCATGGTGGAAAAGCAATGAGTGTAAATACCCTCACATTGCCATGACGGCAAGACGCAACCTGGCTGTGCCTGGCACTTCAGCTCCTAGCGAGAGGGTGTTCTCCACGGCAGGAGACATAGTGACTGCAAAGAGGTCTACCCTCTCCCCAGACAATGTAGACATCCTCATCTCTTTTGAAAAATTATTTGAATTTATAAGCTCAGGTCTGCTTTGCTTTCTTTTTTTATGATGTGGACACTGATGTGCACTGATGTGGACACTGATGTGCAGGCTATTTTTTATTTCACTATTGTTCAAAGGAAGAAGGTATCATGCCTCATATTGCAATTGAATTTAACAATTGAGTATTGAATATTTTATCTTTATTTTATTTAAACATTGAAAAGTTCCTTGCTTTAAGTGTTCTTTAAGTAATACATGGAAAGCAAAGTTATTTTTGTCTCCCTTTTTTTCTGATCCGTTATACACACTACCAGTCAAAAGTTTGTTCACACCTACTCAGGTGGGTTTCTTTATTTTTACTATTTTCTACATTGTAGAATAATAGTGAAGACAACAAAACAAAGGGTGGCTACTTTGACGAATCTCAAATATAAAATATATTTTGATTTGTTTAACACTTTTTTGGTTACTACATGATTCCATATGTGTTATTTAATAGTTTGTGTTCACTATTCTACAATGTAGAAAATAGTAAAAATAAAGAAAAACCCTTGAATGAATAGGTGTGTCCAAACTTTTGACTGGTACTATATATATAATTTTTATTAAAATATGAATGAATATCATACAGTAGACACCTAAGCCTATAGGCCTTTACATGCAATGGCCTGATACATTTAGTGCTCAAATCTCTGCCAGCTGAACCGTGAGGTGGACAATAATTGTTTTAGGAAAGTACCCTCCCACAAAATAGGCTGTAAAGTTTTGCATACGCTACACATAAAGACTCTGGCAAGTGCGCAAGTCCAGTGTCACTTTGATTATGCCTGCACATCATGGTTCACCAGCAGCCCCAAACATCTAAAGAATAACCTACCAACCAAACAAGCTTATAAGAATTGTACTTAAACTCCTCCCCTCATACTCTGTAGGTTGAGCATTTTTTTGTCTCTATCTCTAATGTGTCTGCATTTATGTAATTGTATATGTATTCATGTAAATAATAGGGACCACAATGGAAATAAGTCCCCAAATGTATTGTGCAATCCCTGTCACTTTTTTGTGTATATATGTATTTTTTAAACTCGCAAATAAAATCAATCGATCCAAAATGTGCAGCGGCCAATTGATGAATGGAAAAAGACATCTGTTACAAAACACCAACAAGTTGAATGAGATGCATTTTCTGTTTGTCAAGATTGACAGTCTATTTATTGTGGTGTTGAAAACGCAAACCATGATACTGAAGTGCCCGAAGTTGGTATGCTTTGTTTATTGGTTGTGTGGTGCATTGGCACAGAAAACTGTTGGTGGAAATTTGTTGCATATATTATATATAATTATAAATATGACATCAAAATGTTGGAAATCTGATTTCCCCCTAGCTGATCATTGTCTGCAGCCCGCTCTGATTGTAGTGTAATGAAACAGGCAGGGAGAGTTAGCTTGGTCGGCGAACCCTCAACCTTACCTTCTGGCCCATAGTCCTGTGTGGCATCGACAGTGGCATCGACTGTTTCCCACTGTGTTTGTATACTTTAGTAACATGATGGCTGTATGTGAGAATCACATCAAAAACAGCAATAAAGAGCAATAAGGTTCAAGAGCAGTAGAATAATGTCAAGGACTGTCTATTTACCTCCCATCTCTCCGTGTTTCTCTCCAAGAAGCCCCAGCAGTATGTTCATGCGCTGCATGCTCCTGGAGGTCATGTCATTGGGGTCTCTCAGCAAACCCACTGCTTTCTGAACGCAGGACCTCACCAGGGATAAACTGTGCAGGTGTGCCGTCTCTGCTTGGGCATTAACAGACTCACTGGTCTCTATACCTGACTGTGCAGGTGGGACAAGCTTGCTGATTGGCATTCCGCAGAAAACTGACAAGTTCAAGCTCATGTCTTCTGTGTCCCTGAGGTGATCAATGTGCACTGAAAGCCAGACACCTGGAAACAAAACAAACCATAAACACACAAATATTAATGGATATATGCAATAGTCAACAGCACATCGCTGTACATTAGCCTTGCCAGACTGGAAACTGTAACTCACCTCCTTGGAAGCCAATGTACTGAGATCCTCCACTCTGAATGCGGGACAGCTTGGTGATGAAGACCACATAACAGGACTGATCTGACTCCAGTGTTATCAGGTAGTTCAGAGTGCAGTACCTGGACACACAGTGTGATAAGGTTAGTTTCACTGAGGGATTGCAACTCTATCTATTTAGCACTGGATTGACCCACTATTTTTAACCACATAGATTAACTTTTAAACAAATATTATAATTTGCCAATTTTGTTTAAAGGAGCAACAGTATATGAAATGTTTTTGCATTGTAATTTCAGAAAATGTCCATAATATGTCTACATTAATAGTGGAATGATAGTGTTACAAAAACAAATGCCCCAAAAATGATTTGGCCCACACAAAATTGCATTCTAAAGGTGCAGCCTTCTTATTGGACCGTCTCTTGTTGTCAAGTTGACTGGGGCCAGCAAAGGGCAAGCGTCCAAGAGTTGTGTTGAAGGCAGGCTGTGTTCTTGCAATTTACCTAATTTCCACAAGAGGCCAGCATTTAACATAGTATTGGTCATAGTGTTAAAAGATTTCTAATTGAGAACATCTCTAACAAAATCAGATACAAAAAAAGTACTTTGCTGATGCTATCAGCTCGTCGCTGCAGTGAGAGTCATCTATGTCCATCTGAACGGCCAGAATACGGATGCACGGACCAGCATCTTGTAGGAAGGCGCTAAAGCAGTCAAGGAGAGAGAATGTGAGAGTGATGAAAACAGCTAGAGAGAAAAACCTAAGTGCATAACTTGTGGTGTTAAGATATAGTGGTGTTTTACCGTATCTTGCTGCAGAAGGACACCTCTGTGTCAAATTGGTGAAGAGACAGCAGGAGGAAAGTTTGGGTGTGCAGGCCCAGAGCGTGAGCCAACCCTCGCACGTCAGATTTGGTGAGCAAACTGGAGAATGTGGTGACCTTACAAAATGGAAGAATAAACAGTGTTGGTGAAGTAAACTGGTACTATAAACTGTACTGATATTATTTGGGTTCACAAGTTCACAACTAATTTTATGTTACTCTACTTACTTCAATAAACTTGCTGGAGTTCTCTGATGACAAGTGGCTCTTCATGAAGTCCCTTAGTGAGTGATTATGCTGATGATGAAAGTACATCTTCTGAAGTCTCTCTTTCTCCTGATTTCCGAGGTCTGTGTACTTCAGTCTTAGAACTGAGTCAGGTGTGGCACAATTCAACAGGTAACCCTTGGCTGATTCAAAGACCTCTTCCTCATCTGTCCCTTTAGACTGACTGTTTCCCGTCTCCACATAATCTTTGTCCGCATCCATTGCCATGTAATCATCATCTACTTCGCTATTGGTAGGTGTGCATGCCGGTTCTCCATCTTGATCATCTACCACCTCCATGAGAACATCATCCTCAGCCTCATCCATTGAAATGTTCTTCTCTTCATCATCAGCATCCATATCCATTACACAAGGATCAGCCCCTTCTTTCTGTCTGTACTCACCTGTCTCATTTGCTTCCACATCCCCCAGAGGCTCATTTCCTTCATCCTTGTGTTGCTGATCCACAGCCTGATCCCTCTGATGCTCCCTACTCTCCAGGGCCTGCAAGAGAGCACTGGCACAGGCATCCCCATGGAAACCAACAAAAACATCAGACAGTTGGAAATCTTCTGACACCGCAGTGCCAGAGAAGTCCTGCACCCACTCTTTGAGTTTGGCCAGAACCCTGTGCTGCCAGGGAGTCAGGTCTGTGCTTCTGTCCACCCTGTGTTTTTCCAGCCTGTTGATAAGTGGCACTGGGAATTGTGTGTAGACCTTCATCTGGTCCTCTATCACCACCAGCCTGAAGTCCCTGTGGACACGACACTTTACCCTGTGGGACCCCAGCCCCAAATCCACATACTGCTGCCCACTCAGATATACATAGTACTGGTTCAAGGCATCGTACAGGCTCTCGTAGAGGTTCTGTAGGTTCAGAAGGATGACAGTACGGCCTGTTTCCATGCAGGTCTTCACCCGGTTCACATTTCGGCATATCTGGGCATATTCCTGATCCTTGGGAAAGCCTGAGCCAAACACAATCTCAGGGGATGCATAGTCTGCCATGGCAAAGACTTGCTGCTGAAGGATATGGAGGGCTGCATTGTTGGTGGTTAGAAGAAGGAGGTACCGGCTTTCTTGGTTGTTGTCTCGGGCAAGATTTTGTCCAACCATTTGCAGAGTACTTGGTCTGGGAACGTCTCTGAGGTTCTGGGAGACATCTTGGAAGAAATTGACAGGATCAAAGTCTTCAGGTTGTCCACTGAAGTTACGCAAGATGGCTTCTGCCAACTCTCTGTCGTTTGGTTCTTTTTCTGAACATTTGACTGTGGCAAAAAGCATTTTCACCAGACTGTAATAGTCTCTGAGACCAAAGAACTGGTTCTTTGCTGTCTCTTTACAAATATTCAAAAAGGCCTTCGCTAACAGCGGAAAGAGGTGTTTGATTTTCAGAAGAATTGGGATGGAGGATGAGCAGATCCCTTTGGCTGTTTCCACCAGCTCATCCTCACTCGGATCCCACCGAGACACAAAGATCCCCCTGTTCATCTTTGCCGGGTCCAGAGCCCAGTTTGAGATCCCAACAAACCCAACCTTCATGTATGGGTCTGGCCTGTCATTGTCAATGCAGCCATCCTCCAAGAGGGGATGAAGGGTCTTCAAGGGCATCTGTGGGGAGTCTTCTGCTAACCCAATCTCATCCAGCACCACCACTGACACATACTCATCCATGTTTTTGTCTTTCTGGAATCGGGCACAGTTCCTGAAAGTTCCAATGATGCCCTCAGGGCTGGAGTGAGGACTGCACTGGAAGGAGACCATGTGCACCTGCTTGAGCTTCTGGAAGAGGCTACAGTGGGACGCTTGGCCCTGCATGGCGTCCGCCACCACAGTCTTGGCCAGGGACTTAGAGCTCCCTGGTTTGCCAACCAGAAAGAGTGGAATCCTGAGCTCAATGCAGACCACCATGAGGAACACGTTCTCTTTGAGCGCTATGTTCTTGGCCACTGTCTCCCCTGTCTCTATGTTCTCGAGGAAGAAGTCTTGACATGACGTAATCACCTGCTGCAGTGATTCTGGGGTGTTCAGCGGTTCTGGGAAGTGTTGACTGATAGCTGATAAGTACTGCTTCTTTGAAACCAGAGATGGGTAGTAGCACACTCCCACTGCAAGTGCCAGGCACTTTAAAGTCCTCTGAACGCTGGAATCATTGGAATCAGGGAACAGGTCGTTGCTATGGTGGTAAAACCATACTAGCACCTTTATGGACCTCTCCACGTCTCTCAGACTCACAAAACTGCACTCGTTCTTTCGATTACGCATGTAACTTTGAGAGGCTGCCAACACATCTGATATTACATTGCCATACGCAGCAGGCAAATCATGATCCTTGGCTTGCTTCTGGACAATTTGTCTGATGTAGGAGAGCTCAGTGGAATTGCTCAACTGGCCAAAGTCCCAGACCAAAGGAGCCATGCTAGGAGGCAGTGGATGGACCCGGTACACTAGCTGCCTCAAAGGGACTTTGCCAAGACAGTCTTTTGTTTCTCCTGCCTTAACTCTGTATCCCAACCCAGCACGTTCCAAGCGTTCCACCATTTCAGGAGAGTGCCTCCGATAAGGGTTGCAGGCAGCGATTATCTTTAGGCCAGTATTCTCCTTCAGGGGCTGTCCTTGCACAGTTCTGTCACACAGAACTTCTTTTATAGCAAATATGGATTCCGTGGTGTTGGCTTCGTCGAAAAACAAAACAGTGTCCAGTTTGTGTGTTTTCAGGTTGATATCTGCCTGTCTCTCTGCCTCCCTCACCTTTCTGTAGATCATCTCAGCTGTGGTTCCTCCATGCACTTTTATCAGCTTCATGTTTTCTACCTCTCTGTCTTCCCTCTGGAGATCACAGAGGAAACGGACCAATCGGGTCTTCCCACAGCCGGTCTCTCCCATGATGATGACGGGGATTCCACAACGGAACCTCATGTGAATGGCTAGCATCTTCATCACGTTATCAGCAGTGAGCTCATAGGTCGGGTCTGGATCAAATGTCCCCTTCATCATCCCTTTCTTGGCACCAACAACACGTGAAATCCTCTTGATCTTGTCTGCTCTGGGCAAACCGTCAAAGTCTTCAGTGAGCGAGATCCCTTGCCGCTGAAGGCCCTGTAGAAGTTCATGAGTCATCACATCTCCCATCAACACTGCATGGCTCTGAGGATCAACTGCATTGAGAGTGTTTCCGCCAGGACTTCTCATCACATGAAAGCCCAGGAATGACATTGAGAAGTGGTCCGCATTGAAGAAAATGTATGGATGAGACTCGCGTTCCCACCGCTTACGAATGGTCAAACGGGCCAGAAGGTCATCTCCTTGGTTGTCATCAAGGAGCAGAGAGGGACTCTGGTCAGAAGTGTCCATAGACGGTGAAGCAAAATCCCGTGCCATCCGGATCATGAATTTCACGATGAAGCCCTTGAAACCCCGCAGGTGTTCAGCAAGGAAGTCTGGGTCACAGAAAACTGACTTCTCACAGTCTTTCAACTGCAAATTTAGGAACCAGGTGAAGTTTTTGAGCTCAGCCCATGACGGATCTTTCAATCCACAGTTTGCCAGAAGGTGATGTAGACAGTCAATAGGATCCCCCTCTCTGGATCCTTCCCGGTAATAAAATGGATCCAGGTTCTCATTTCTGTTGAATCGTTTCAGGAACTGATAAGGCCTCTGAATCCCTCCACTGGCAAACTCCTGCTCATCCATCAGTGGGTCCAAGGTTCTCCGGTTTGTCAACAACAACTTCTTTACCTCCTTCGGTGGTCTGCATTGGATGGTAGGTAGAATGTCAAGAAGTCCAACTCGCATCTATGGAAAAAACAAGATCACATTACATATATGAGGAAGGATAGAAACAGATGAGACCCACGAAAATCATATTCCAAAAGAGGTCTGGGTAATATTAATAGCAATAGTCGTGAGCACTACCTCCTTAGTGTGTGATTGGTTCTGAAGGGTTGGGTATGGTCTCAGAACCTCAACTGCTATCAGATGAGCTACATTTCTTCTCCAAAGCATTCCCTTGTTGTCACTCAAACATCCCAGAACCAGTAAGTGGAACAGGAACTCTTCTAGACCGGCATTAACCTGAAATTCAACAGAATCGGCTTCATTGATTCTCTGCAAAGTATTACCATGATTTTATGTGCACAAATAGTGACAGTTTGATGCATCCTTATACATAATCATTACACAGAAAAGAGACAGCTGTAGACCTCCACCTGTAGACCTACCGCAGCAGTGTCAATGTGAAGCAGCACAGGGTCCTGCTCTCTCAACAGTGCCAGTCTCTCTGACAGGGTATGTATGAATGAGTCTAGATCAACCCGTGGCTCTATCAGTCTGATCCTAACATGCTGGGCCTTGGTTGAAGTCTGCGGGAACTTCTCAAACAGTCGGTCCACATAAAGGGATTTCCCTATTGCAAAAAATAACAGAACACTATATAGTATAAGGTAAATATTTTTATAAAACAAGTACATTCTTGTAACACATATTACAATAATTTTCCTTACCAACTGCAGGGCGAGTGGACGAGACAACCCAGACGGACAGTTTGTCTGGATAGATGAGTGAGACAGAGCTGTGTTGGAACGGAACAGTAAAGTGGTGACGGAGATATCTTCTGGCATTCTCTGCAGTGATGCCCACTCCTGCCTGTACTTTGTGGTTGCTGAAGAAAGAGGGCACGTATCTGTGCTGGTGCATCACTGGGCTGGTCATCACCAGGCGGTAATGGGGGCCCGCACTTCTCTCCAGGTCCTCGAATAGCTCCCCAACGGCCACACTGACGTCGTACCCCAGCAGGCCTGGGTTGACCAGGGTGTAGATCTTCTGCTGGCTCCCTACGGCACCATCGCCCCGGCCCAGGGCTCGACTGAGGAAGATCTCCACCTGTTCCTCTGTGGTGTCCTCTCTGCAGACCAGAACTTCATCAGTGGACGGCAGAGGCTGCTCTGGGCTCTCCATGTAGAAGGACAGAGTGGTGCTCAGGACCTCTGTGGCTGGGCAGAGGACGAGGTTGGGCTTCCCTTCTTGGAGTGCAGGAGGCAGCTTCCTCTTGACCTCCTGTTGGTTCCTTTCTGAGAGGCAGGAGAGGAAGCGAGCCAGAGTAGCGATGTCTACATACTGTATGAGGTACTTTGGCATGTCCTCTTTAAATCGCCTCCACAGGTCCTCCAGACCTTCCTCAGTCTCCTCCTCCATTGCATCACTCTGGGCCATAGATGAGAGTTCTTTTACCTCATCTTCCTCAGTATCTGAGAACTCAATCATATCCCCCACTTCTTCAACATTGCTCTCGATATTTTCGTCATTGTACCACCATCTTTTGTCAACGTTGTGCCCAATTGATCTAAAGTCCATAAAATGTCCAGAATCATCTTCATCATCCTCTTCCCACACTGCTGGATTGCCAGATAGTGACAACACCTCTGTTACCGTGGCGAAGGCCTCTCTGACATCATTCAGCGTGCACCCAGCCTTAATGGGAGACAGCAGGTGCCACACCTGTTGAGGAACACAGGCCTGCCTCTCACACACGCTGTAGATCCACCTGCACAGGTAAACCACCTGCTCAGATGTGTAGTGGTTCAGCATGTGGAATTGGGAACGTTTCTCGCTGATGAAAGCACACCATTCTTTATGGCAGGTCTCCATGGAGCGACACAGAGACTGGAGATGTTCTGTCACCTCCCCACTGTACACCATCTCTTTACCCCGCAGGGAGGAGAACGTGACCCGGATGCATGGCTGCTTCTCCTGGCTACACTGTACCTGGGCTCGACACTCCCGGAAAAGCATGTTGCCAGTAGACTGCATTTGGAGGAGGATACAGCCCAGTCTCTGAACTCCCTCAAACACCTAGCGACAGGGAGTTTAAATATTTCATTAACTTTTCAGACCAGAAAACAAATCCGTCATGTTGCTATTGTTATGTTCTTGTTGTGATACAGTAGGGCTCAATGGTAAAGGCATCATTGAAATCAACTGACCTGCGTGAACCTGTTGACATGCTCCTTGCCATGCTCTCCTTTGGATGACATGAGCATCAGCTTATTCTGCAGCTCCAGTAGCTCCTCCAGGTTATAGCTCTTCACCTCATGGTCCTTCCTCACTCTGACCACCAGGAGGCTCTGCAGACATCTCTACAAACAGGAAGAAGAAGACGTGTATTTCATGGTTCCTTGTTGATTGATGTCAATGATGATCTGTGCTTATTTGAGACATTCCACTCACCCTGTCTGTGTGTGTCTCAGACCAGCCCACGTGGTACACCCCCTGTGCATTAATCGCTGAGGCCAGGGAGAGAGAGGACTGCTCCACAGACCCATGGGTCTCCCTCAGTCCCTTCAGCCAGCCCAGCAAACGACTAGAGTCTCTCTAGAATACACATACCGGTATATCAGTGTGAACATGGCATGGTTACTATACACACCCAAGGATTACAGAACAGTCACCATAGGTCTCCCCAAAAGCAGGACAAAGTACCTTTAATATTGAATTCAAAGAATGGAGAGAAAGTAATCACCAATTTGGCAGGGAGTCTCTTGTCTCTTTGTAGGGTGTCCCACACCTGTCTAGCAGAGATCATGAACTCTTCAAACCCAGCCTCGGGGGAGAGAGAGTAGAGCAAGGGACTGTAGCCCATCACTGCATCATGGAAACAGGCCACTCGGTCGATCTCTGTGTCATTCTCTCCAGCCGAGATGGAGGCCAGGTCCACAAACACTTTCACGTCACTCATATCTGTTCAATGAAAATAAACAGTAAAAGAAGAGACTTTCAACTTAGATTAAGTCCCCTTTGAATGCCAATCTCAACCATAATTGCTGACTGGCCAACCATAATGGCTGAAATGGACAATGGTGCTGGACCGTGGTGTTGGACCGTGGTGTTGGACCATGGTGTTGGACAACAGTGTTGGCCAGTGTCTTACTACAGAGTTGGTCCTGGACCCAGCTGACCAGAGTATGGCTGTCTAGGAACACCTCTAGACATGCAGTGTGCTGCGGGGTGACCATGGACAGCTGCTGCTTGGCACGGATGAGGTCATCACTGAGCGACCCCAGGACCCTCCTCTTGAACGAGTCATCCTCCTGTATGTTACATGACACAATTAATTACAAAGTATAGAACTGTTATAGAATAGAGAAAATCAGACAATGGTAATGTAGTATACACCTTCTGGCAGAAATTGCAATCATAAACATTAACAACACTATTTCATATTAACAACACCATTATGAAACCTCTATGATAAAGTGACTGCTTTATTACCAGTTGGGTGAGACTGTGGATCTTACTGAAGTCTCCTCTAAGATCCATCCTCTCAGCGATCCTCAGGACTGCACTGGCCGAGGCTACTGCCTGATGGACCTGACGATACTCCTGGATCTGGCCCAGCCTGACCTCCACCCAGCCTTGTTCCAGTTCCTGGTACCCCTGCAGCCTCCCAGACATTAGCCCCAGCTCCCTCCTGATCTGAAACCCCTCTCCCTGGTCCCCTGATGCGTTCAGTGCCTGGTCGATCTCCTCAAAGGTGGCAAGCGACATAGCGATCCTTAGGCCTAGCTGACAGAAGCCACTCAACCGTGGTTTCCAGATTATGTCGCAGACCTGTTTGAGGGTCATTGGTACAGGGATAGGTCTAGTAAGGTCTTCATTGGCTACCTCTAAAGACCCGTCCACCCATGAGCGAAGCAGCAAGTTACTGTCACCCAGCTCGTGCATCTCCCTGGCCATCTCCAGAACCCCTTGGTTAGCGCTGTACCACAGAACCAGCCCTGGGGATGTCTGCTGCTCACCCCCCTTCTCCATACAGCAGGGCTGGACCACCACCAGCCTGTTCAGGCTCACTGTTTGGAGGTCAGCTCTGTGTTGGTCTTCCAGAGTGGAGATCTCTGGAGCTGGTCAAAAGAGATAAACATGTTGAATCATACAGTACTACATCATTGCTGAGAGAATACCTTAGCCAACCATTCTCTCTCTGATTACTTTTTTCTTTTGAGATGACTTACTGCATCTCTGTGACTTTGCATCTCTACAGTATCTTATTACATTCTATTGCTGAGACATTCAGTTTCTCACCTGTGATGTTCTCTGAGACCTTGCCCATCATCTTGATGAGTGTGTCCACGTGCTCGTGTTGCTGGTAGAAGGCCTGGAGGTCTTTCTCTCTTTGAGCCAGGATCACCTCAGCATCAGCAGGAACATTCTCCAGCTTAGCAGGCCTCTTATCTGTGGAAGACCAGACCAGCTGTCACGCACTGATCTGTTTCACCTGTCCTTGTGCTTGTCTTCACCCCCCTCCAGGTGTTGCCCATCTTCCCCATTATCCCTTAGGTACTTATACCTGTGTTTTCTGTCTGCCTGTGCCAGTTTGTTTTGTTTGTTTAAACCTACAAGCGCTTTCCCCTTGCTCCTGCTATAGTCCCTGTTTTCTAGTTTCCCGGTTTTGACCATTCCTGACCCTTACTGCCGTCCTGTACCTTTGCCCCACTACTCTGGAATACCGACCTCTGCCTGACCTGACCATGAGCCCGCCTGCTGTCCTGTACCTTACACCCTCTATGGATTATTGACCCCTGCCTGCCTTGACATGCTGTTTTCCTTGTTTTTTCAACACTGTCTGGGTCATACTTTAAAACATGATACCAGCAGGAGAATATGCCAGGTGGAACAAAGTGACAAAACCTTAGCACCTGCAGAACTCAACTCAGAGATCATTCTGTGATGTTTGCACATAATTTTCATTCATGGAGAGATATTTTTTATTTTCTTCTACCATGTTACCTAACAGCCAACATGTTGAGAACATTGAACTTTGGGAAATCCATTACCATCATCTAAGTCCATGTATTGAGAGATATGATGGCACTTACACTGGCGGTAGATCTGTTTGAACTGCTCTTTGTGTTTCAGGGTGGTCTGAAGATGTCCCACAGGTACATGACCCAGACACAGAGCCTCTACCAGGGAGGCCAGGGCACTCTGACAGCCTCTAATCACCTCACCAGCCTCAGCATCCACCTGGATCACTTTCCAGTCCCCTGGAAAAGAGTCAGGTATCTGTAAGTATAAACATCAGCTACCTGCTTAAACATTTAAAGCAGGATCTCTAAAAATATGGGTAAAACTTACTTGAACACTCCATCATAAGGCCTACCTAAGGCTGTCATAATCATGTCAAAAACACTAAGATATGTAAGCAATTCGCATATATAAACCATGGTGAGCTAGTAAGCTACAATACCTCTGGTACATATCAATAGATAAGATTACACTAGTGGACATATTGTAACTATGACTACTCAGACTGATTGATTGAGACAGGAGGTGTACCATGAGACAGGAGGTGGTTGAGGGCAGACTGGGGGTCCAGCAGGTGACCAACAGGGTCGTTCTCAAACCGGGCCGCTGACTCAACCACGATGGAAGACAGGACAGAGGGGGGGAGCACCTTAGACAGGGGGGACAGCATTCGCATAAGGTCCCCCTCTTTCCCATCCTGAAAATTAGAAATAACTCATCAATAACAATCATGATCATGTTCACACTCATTCCACTCACTTACTCGCTCACTCACTCAATTTCTCCCTCACTCACTTATTCTCTCACTCAATTTCTGGCTCACTCATTTACTCACTCACTAGTAATGATAATTCTGACTGTCTTCCAGTCAGCTTTTGTTAAGATGGATGCCACTAACCTGACAGATGTTCTTGATGGCAGAGCAGCACAGTTTCTGAAAGCAGGTCTTTATGGTGGCATGGCTCTTCCCTATAGCCTCCACTGATGACTCAAGGCAGCACACCACCACCTTGTCCATATCACTGGCCTGTAAAGCAAAGAGAAAATGATTGACCTCAGAGGGATATAGGGCTGGGTTATTTATACTATGTGGGGGGGAGTATATATTTGTAATTTTCTTTGTATTCTACCAAAAAAGGACACGTTTGACTTTCAGAATAATATATTAGTCAAGCTCAGACAATTAAATCCCATAGTTATTGCATTATCCTAACAGGCTTGATAATAGGGTGGAAATTTGGAGTCTAAATAATAAATAGGTTTTTAACGTCTATATTAAATATATTTTAACATTTTAAAATGTGATACATTTTCTATATAATTTAGCCTAACAGGGTGGAAATGTATGAGTGAGACAAACAGACTAGCATCATGAAACATGGAAAAATAGATGAAACCGAGTGTTTATATTTACTTACCATTGTTTTCCCACCAAACAAATTATGACACTTCCTGAATGTGATGTCATTGTGGGAAGGGGCTGTTTTCTAAGGAGAATTACTACAAACTAACTGGGTGGAAAGTGTTATCAGGTACACAGAAAATGTTAAATACAATAATAAACCTTTTTTTAACTAGGAATATAAAATAGCAGAGGTGGGACAAAGTTACAATTATTCTAGTCACAAGCAAGTCTCAAGTCACAAGATCCAAGTCGAGTCCCAAGTAGATCGGTTCAAGACTCGAGTCAAGTTCAAGTCGTGCATTCTAAGAGCAAGTCAAGTCGAGTCACAAGTTTTCAAGTCAAGTAAACATTTTTTTTTTTACATGCAAGGACTTGTTCAACTAGAAATCTTTGTCTATTTATTGAGGCTACCAGACATACCTTTTCATTATTTTGTCTACAACACATTTTGACTAGCCTATGTAATTGTAAAATATGAACCTTGTACCAGTCATTAGGGCATGAAATCAGCAGAAGGCAGGTTTACTTGCTCAGAGTGTAGATTTATTTACGGGTCTTGGTGATCCAATGGTGAAAGAGCCAAATCATACAAGTAGATTGGGAAAGGGGGATACCTAGTCAGTTGTACAACTGAATGCATTTCCCGCATTTAACCCAAGCCCTCTGAATCAGAGAGGGGCAGGGGGCTGCCATAATCGACATCCACGTCTTCGGAGACCAGGGAACAGTGGGTTAACTGCCTTGCTCAGGGGCAAAATGACAGATTTTGACCTTGTCAGCTCGGGGATTCGATCCAGCAACCTTTCAGTTACTGGCCCAACGCTCTAACCACTAGGCTAACTGCCACCCGTTTTAGGTGCATAATCCTATAGTTATTGCATTATTGTCCACAGGGTGGATAATATGGTGGACCAAATATACACAGGCAATAGCCCAAATGAAATAGTCTCTGTAGCAGGCTTAACCTGCCCTATCTGAATGGACACAGGTAGATGGCAAGACTGTACAGCCTGGTTCCCCTTGAGAAACCAAATCGAATCTGTCTAACGGGAGCTCAAACAGCTAGGCCTAAATATTATAAGCACTTGGCCCCCAGGACCATACAATTACCCAATTGGCAATTACAACCAATAAACTGGTTCTACAATGTAAAAGGCAATTTCAACATCTATTGTTACATTAGTACATTCATCTTAATCAGACTTAATGATTATTCATGATATTTCAACACCATGCATAGATGGAACAATCATTTTAGCTTATTCAACATTCTGACTCCAAACCATGGAGTGCACGCCACGTAGCCTATTTCTAAAAGCCGTCTGCATTGGCCGTGCTGCACTTACACCGTAACACCATCCATACGGCACCTCCGACAACATTTTCGGATCAAGCATACATTGGCTCATAGGACACACAAAACTCTGTGTGTGTGAGTGTCATTGGTACAGGGATAGATCTAGCAAGGTCTTCATTGGCTACCTCTAAAGACTCTTCCACCCAGGAGCGAAACCATACATTGAATTAAACAGATCTTCTACCTCATGAGTCTTGTTTACATTCATGTGCACAATAAACATTGCGCCCACTCTGAGGGTAAGAAATGGTTTGCCAAACTGAAAATGTATGGTATTTTTTTATTTAACCTTTATTTATTTAACTAGGCAAGTCAGTTAAGAACAAATTCTTACTTACAATGACGACCTGCCTTGTTCAGGGACAGATTTTTACCAGCTCTGGGATTCGATCGAGCAACCTTTCGGTTACTGACCCAAGGCTCTAACCACTAGGTTACCTGCTGCCCCAATGGTAGGGCTATCAAACAGAAATGTCTAGGTGTTGCAATAAACGGTACGGGATGCAATTATGAAACGCTAGCAATTATTGTATTATTAGATGGAATATAGATTTACCACACAGGGCCTATGCATTTAAACGTGTGAAAGCAAGAGCAAACATTTCAACAGGAGAAAAAAAGCTCTCTCCGCTGGTGGGAGCGTTGGGAGCGCAAGTGAAGAGCTGTGCCTATGGTGCATCTTCGCCAAAGTAATACCTAATTTTAACAGCAAATTCCAAATACAAACTTAATGAGTAAATTATAAACTTCGAGCAATTGTTACATACCAAAATACCAGTAGGCCTATGCTAGTAATTGTTGCCCCATTGCCGATGAGCTTGCAAAGTAAACAGTTAATATTCCTGATCACCATTTTTTTCCCGAGCTGCATATTTATTCAATATAGCAATCCTCTGTTCCTATAATTTGACGTTTGCGCTGCACCCGATCCTTTTGCTGTACAGCAAATCAGCAATTGTTCGCTAGCTCACCATCCGACCTGTATTGATTGACAGTTTGTTGGTCCAATCAGTGCCGAGTGTGCATTTCACTACCCAATCTGTTGCACCATTTTTTTGCAAGGGAGATACTGCGGTTACTGTCTCTGGCTGCATGGAGAGTAATCCACGTAAACTCTGTGCCACAAAACGAGTGCCAAAACATTACAAAACCTGGCTAGATAATTTCAAGTCATCAGTCTCAAGGCGAGTTCCGAGTCTTGTTGCTCCAAGTCTCAAGTTATTTTATTTTCTATCAAGTCAAGTCTCAAGTCATCAAATTTGTGACTCGAGTCCAAGTATTTTGGACTCTAAAATACTCTAAAATAATGAAAGATTTTAAACAAATTATAGCTTATAATTCTCGTAGTAGTTGACAAATAACACCTGGGGACATTTTCAAAATGCATAAAATTCCCTTTCAAGATCCATATTTTTGAGTTGTTAAGGTAAAGGACACCTGACCTTATATTTAAAGCCTTTTAGAATCTACATTTTACTTTAAATAAGAAGTGATATTTCCTGGGGACAGAAAAGGCACCGCATAGTAGGAATGACACAGCCGGTTTCCCTGATACAGATTGAGCCTAATCCTAGACAAAAAATAATGCTCAATAAAGAACATTGAATGTGCTCCTTAGTCCAGGACTATGCTTGATTTGTGTCCGAGTGAATCTGACCAATTGTGTCCAGCTAATCAAATCTCAAAACTCTCCTAGGTTTCCTGAATGTATGACCTGGTCTGTAGGCCTATACACTCACCCTAGAGATCCTCTTCCTCAGGTCTCTGTCCAGGCTGGACATCCACTGGGCTGACACACTCTGCAGAGAGCATTCTACCCTCAGGAAGGCATCCCACATCTACCAACACAAGGTGAACATACACATACAAACAGGTTTATAATTAACAGAAAACTGTGTACATCTGGGAACAAATATTGTCTGCTAATGTCTGCTAGTTTGGCTACAGTACCTCTATTTCTTTGGGGTAGCTGAGAGATTTGGACTGAGCGCCTTGTTTCAGGAGAGCATTGAAGAGAAGAGTGTCTCTCCACTGGCTGAGATGTTGCAGCACATCCCCAAGCTTGTCAGATAGCTGGAACTCCTCCGGTTTCTTCTCCTCACCATCCGGAGACTGGGGAGGAACACACACACTATTAGGTATACTATTGGAGCTCAAAGAACAACAGCGACGGCTTCCCGAGTGGAGCAGCGTTCTAAGGCGTCACTACAGACCCAGGTTCGATCCCGGGCTGTGTCGCAACCAGCCATGACCGAGAGACCCATGAGGCAGCGCACAATTGGCCCAGCCTCGTCTGGGTTAGGGGAGGGTTTGGCCGGGTGGGATGTCCTTGCCGACTGCGCTCTAGCGACTCCCGTGGCAGGCCGGGCGCATGCACGCTGACACGGTCGCTAATTGTACGGTGATTCCTCCGACACATTTGTGCGGATGGCTTCCGGGTTAAGCAAGCAGTGTGTCAAGAAGCAGTGCGGCTTGGCAGGGTCGAGTTACAGAGGACGCATGGCTCTCGACCTTCACCTCTCCTGGGTCCGTACGGTAGTTGCAGCGATGAGACAAGACTGGAATTACCAACTGAATATCACGAAATTGAGGAGAAAAAGGGGGTATATATAGAACAACTGCAAATTCAACAACTACCTTGTTTGCAAGTGCAGCATCCAGAATTTCAGCCGCTTTCAGCACAAGTTGGAAGGATAGCACTGCTGCCTTGTAGAACGGGACAAGTTGCGCCATCCGGCAAGTGTTCTTCAAAACACTGATGCAACTCAAGAGGATGGAGTCCACAAACCCAGAATCTGCCAGCCTATAAACAAAAGCCAAACATACAATAGCAGAATAATATAACACTCAAAGGACTCACGCTCACAGATCTCAAATTCCAATACCTTTCCTTCTCCTCTTCAACTTTCTCCAGTACAAAGCACAGGATCTTTTGAGTAACCTGGAAGTTGAAATAATAATGTCACAAATTAATATTTAAAGATCCACCACAATAGTACTACTCTTTAACTGAGTAATCTTATCAGACATTAATGATCCATACCTCTACATTTTGTTGTTGTGTTTTGACATCAGTATTCTCCCCATACTGTCGAAGCCTGTACAGCAGGCTTTGGATCATGTGTTCTGGAGGTATGCTCTTCAGGGTGGAGAATTCTGGAAGGTCCTCAGAGGCCACCAGGGACAGCCAGCTGGTCCAAACCAGAGGCATCTCTTTAGCCACAGAAATGTGATTCTGGATCAAAGTGAGCATCATCCTGCAAAGAGGAAAGTGTCATCAATGTTATGCATGTTTGAGGTCAATGTACTGTCAAGTCTTTCTCCTGAGGAAAAGAAGAAATGTGAACTAACTGGAATAATAGTCTAATTGAACACATCTATGCAGAGTTAGAAATAGTAATATTTTTGGTTAAATTTCCCTTCACAATGATACAATTATTCACAATACAGATTTTAAAAAGCACATTGTGGACCACTCAAATAGGGTTTTGAGACACTTTGAGGGACAATTGGACAAACCTTCTTTTGTCAGAAAAGGTTCTGATCCTCTCTCTGAAGTTGTTGTAGTTAACATTTTCAAGCCCTGCCCAGTTCATCTCCTCTATAGTAGGACCAAGCCTGCCAGCGTCTGCTCCCGGCTGTCTGAGCGTGTGCAGTAGAGGAATGAGCAGGGGAAGCTCTGAGACCAGCCTCTGTGAGCAATAGTTGATCACACCAATCACAAGGCTGTGGAGACAAAGACAGATGAACAGATTTCACCCAACATATAGGACAGGGTTGCTGTAATCAAACAACACAATATAAACATAGCATCTGAAACTCACTTTTGTGGATAGGGGAAGACATTTCTAATTTCCTCTATGTTTCTGCTGTCAAGTGCAGTGTGTGAGGATACTACGTAGCATAGTTTTGCCAAGCCCTTCACCCCAAGATCTATCTGACAAGCTTGGCAGACTCTGAACAAAGACAAGCCAAACACTAGAGGGTTGTTGACAGTCTGGCTCTTCTGCGATGTTCCCTGACACTCAGCATGCAACAGCTGCAGCAAATGCTCAGAAATCAACTCTGACACCTTTATTCCAAAAAAAGAGAAAAATAAAGAAAACATTGAATGTGTAGTATTGGATCTAATGGTCATACTGTTTTCTTGAAATGCCATTACAATATCATTACACACTGTAAATGTCCCACTCACCTTAACCAAAGGGGGTTTGAAATTTCCTGGGTAGACCACCTGTTGAACAGCTGATGAGTAACTCCTCTGGAAATGATGTAAGAGCTGAGCAAACTGCACAGTGCTCTCCTGGTTGGGTGGATCCCATTTCTGTAGAATGTGGCCTAGTAGTAGATGGGCAGAGGCTTGCCAGGCATCAGCCATACCCTTTCTTTTTGATTGGAACGCATCTATCCACCCTTGGACGGACCACATTGACTCCAGCCGATGAATGTGACCCTCATAAAGGTGCAACTCTGGAAACAATGATGAATATCTGTATCATACTCAATGTAACATATAAGGTAATCGTTAACTTCTAAAAATAGATTTTAAATGTTTTCCTCTTACCCTTTACTTGTGAATCATTTGGAATTTGAATATTCCTTGTGGCTATCTCCACAATCTCTTTCTGCCTTTGCTGCACCCGATATTGGTAAGTCAACATTTGTCCCCTGGGTATTGAGCTTTCCAGTACTGAGAGACTTGCTTCTATTAGATAGCCTTTCTGACATAGACCTCTAAAGAATAAATTAAAAACTGATTTACAAACAATGATAATTATCGCTATGTGTGTATTGTGTGGTTTATGTAGCCGATAAACAGTAAAATATTCTTATCAATCCAACATCACCAGTAACTAGAAAAGTATTCATACTCACATGAAATGAGTCATTTCAAGCACATGAGTGTCACCCTGATGACATAACAAGAGCGTGTCATATTCTTGGTTGAACCTGAACTTTTTGTCCAGCACAGCATAGATATGAAAGGTGAACATAGGAATCCCAGGAGGAATCCTTACTGGGGACCGCTCTCTGATGAAGGAGAGAAAATAAAAGACAGAAAATGTTGAGTGACTAGTTACAGTGATAAAGAAGTAATAACAGTATACTTGTTATGTGTTGCGTCATGTGTTATGTTACTCATTGTACTCCGGTAATAACAGCATGCCATAAGCTTATTGCCAGCTTACCGACATCCTTTACTCTTGGAATCCTTTTTGCATTGATCTGAAGTCTGAGTACTCGGCTCTTTCGACCCCTTCTGAGTCTTTGTTTTATTTTCCGCTGCAGCTTCTGCATAAGACTTGGCGGTTGATTTGACTCCCTTTTCTACCTGGCAGGCTGCAGGACTCCCTGAGCTTTCTCCTGAATGTTGTACCGCTTTCTCTGATTCAGGCTTGCTCTTTACCTCTTCAGTAGAGTTTGGATTCTCCCTCTTAGGTGGTTCTGATGCTGCTCCTTCACTGCCTGCTCCATCGCTGTTCTGTGTTTGCTCATTCATTGGCTGAGTGGTGTCAGCATGTTCATCTGTCATTGGCTGAGTGGAATCAGAGGGTTCTGTCTGTGTCTGCTGTGTGTTCTGAACAACTATAGGGGTCTGAGTTGCCTGGCTCTTGCCTTTAGGTTTATTTGTTTGAGTCTGGACCTGAACTCTCTTAGTATCCTTGACATGTGTTTGTTTTGTATCATTAGTCTGATGCATGGACTGGTCCTGTTGTTGACTGGTTTCAGCTTGGTGGTCTTGGTCGTGTTCTTGTGTCTGTGTTTCCAAGGTTTGACACACCTGGTCGGTTTGGGTCTCCATCTCCCCTTTTTCCAGTGTACTCTGAGCCTGAGGATCCCTGTCAGCTTGATTTTTCATTCCTTTATTTTTTCTTCTGTTACCTCTCCTTGTCTTCTTCTTCATATCCTGATCTCTCCTGGGGGACTTTGCTTGGCCCTGTTGATAACAAAAAAAGTCAGCAATGACAGCTACTCTTTTAAATCAGTACTGTTACCCAAATTGTTTCATTCATTTTATTGTTAATGATTGTACAATGAAAGACATAGGCGCACGGGGTCCCGTGTGGCTCAGTTGGTAGAGCACAGCGCTTGCAACGGCAGTTTTTTTGTTTTACCATTATTTTACCAGGTAAGTTGACTGAGAACACATTCTCATTTACAGCGACGACCTGGAGAATAGTTACAGGGGAGAGGAGGGGCTGAATGAGCCAATTGTAAGTTGGGGGTGATCATGAAGGACAGCTTGGGAATTTAGCCAGGACACCAGGGTTAACACCCCTACTCTTACAATAAGTGCCATGGGATTTTTAATGACCTCAGAGAGTCAGGACACCCATTTAACGTCCCATCTGAAAGACAGCACCCTACACAGAGCAGTGTCCCCAATCACTGCCCTGTGGCATTGGGATATTTTTTAGACCAGAGGAAAGAGTGCCTCTTACTGGCCCTCCAACACCACTTCCAGCTGCATCTGGTCTCCCATCCAGGAACTGACAAGAATCAACCCTGCTTAGCTTCAGAAGCAAGCCAGCAGTGGGATGCAGGGTGGTATGCTGCTGGCTGTGGGTTTGATTCCCACGGGGGATCAGTACAGGAAAAAGTACAGAAATGTTTCCACTCACTACTGTAAGTTGCTCTGGATAAGAGCGTCTGCTAAATGTAAAAATGAAAGGTGGTCGTGTCACCTGCTGTCCCTCTGTCTTGGGTTTCTTGGTGACAGTGTCCTCAGCAGTTACCTCCATGTTGTGCTGATGTGTCCCTGTTGGCACCCCAGGGCCAGGGTACTGCTGGGACAAGGACCCATGGTCTCCTTGAGGACTACTGTCACCTGAACCAAGCTCCATCTGCAGAGCTGCTGCCCAGCCCGGGATATATTGCTCTGTATGTTGTGTATCCTCTCTGGTAGGTTTGGACGTTAAAGACACTCTCTTAATCTCTCACTACAGATGGAGAATAATACAAATGAAATGTTCTAATGGAAGAAATATCTTACTACTTCAGAAAGAAACTTACTGTGTTAATACATTTTAGGGAACAGGAAAAACAGCAACAACTGCGCTGCCGTTCCTGCCCCGCCCCATATATAGCTGCAGTAAAATTAACGTTACTTCCTCAATCAGTTTGTTAGATGGAAATTGCCAAGTTTCTGTTTCCTCGATTTCTCTGTTTATGACTATTCATCTCCCAGTTATGAGTATTGGAGTTCTTTCCTAAGAAATTGCTTGCTTACTTATTTAAAATGTCATAAATATTGTATTTCCCTCTGAAGATTTACTAGATACATGCGTATTTAACTTGTCTAACAATTTACCGTCTCTATAGACAAAAACATTTTTTTTATATTTCTAATAAACGGTAACATCACAGCTTACAACTAGAAAAAGCTGTGAGAAAACAGGCTGTACTTCCTTACCTGACAAATGTGTTCTCTGCTACAATACTATTCAGACATCTGTCCGTTGCATCAAAACAACCACTAAAGTAGGATACATTTGCCAATACCTTCAAAACGCTCACCTGCCAACATTCATAAACTCCACCCTTTACCTAACTCGAGGGATTGTCGCGAAACATCTTACATGTTTAAATGGATATGTGAACGTAAAGTTATCTTCATTTAAAGCGGGTAGGTCAGTGTATGACAGTCCCTTATGTTTTGCCTTTCAGTTTCATTTCTTACCAAATGGGCCTGTTTTTTTCCAAAACTAGAAACCTAAACATATTCATAGGCACGCCCACTATGATTTACACGCATTCATTAAAGCGCTTATTCTGTAAATGTTTTTCATTATTTAACATTCATTGAACCGTAACTAAACCAGAAGACCTTTATTATGTCTGCAATAAGCAGCTGATCTAGGATATGCTTGGCACCCCTAATACATGTAGGCCTATTTTCAGGTAAAATACTGATTCCAGATCTGTGCCTAGGGGTAACTTCATCCTTTGAAGAGTAGCTCAATAGGAAAATGATTTATATATTTACAGATTAAAAGTAATTATATCATTCATATGCAGATGTGAAACTGTGATGATAGGCCAATACAATAGTACAATAAGACAATAATCTGATAAAAACAACACATGACAAATGACTTTACTGTAAAATATCAAATGATCAATCAAGCCCTCACAGAAAACCCTATTGAAGCAAGGCACAACCTTGTAATATAGTCATTGGACACTCTGGCGCCACCTATCGACAAAAAGGTTATCAGATTCATATTCTCACCGACATTTTGTGTAAAAATGAGAAATAGCTAAATAATATTTACAACTTGTCTCCCACAATTTGAGTTCATTGACAGAAAGGGGAAAGCATTACATTTTTACTGAATAGCCAGCTCATTGTTTTTTAAATTCTTGAGTGCTTAGAGAGAATGAGTGTCATTTTCACCACTGAACCTTTTCTCAATAGGGGGTGATGTTTTCACTTTGTAAAAATTTCGTTCCCAAATTTAACTGCCTCGTACTCAATTCTTGCTCGTACAATATGCATATTATTATTACTATTGGATAGAAAACACTCTCTAGTTTCTAAAACCATTTGAATTATATCTGTGAGTAAAACAGAACTCAAGTTGGAGCAATTTTCTTGTGAGGAAGTGAGAGATCTGAAATCAGGCAGGCTGTTCTGAGGTCAGTTTATTAATTTGCATGTCTTCTATTGGTCGAGATGCACTGCATACGCCTTCCCCTAGATGTCAGCAAATAGTGAGAATTGGAATGGAGTTGCTAGGCAGATCTGAGGCCATATAAATTGGCTTGGAACATGTGGTGCACTCTTTTCATCATTCACCATGACGCAAGACAGACCTCAGGATGGCGTTCTTGGAAGCTCCCGTTATAGGCCTTAGATATATCCGGCTCTGATTTTATTCGATATAGGTGTTAAAGACATCATAATGTTGTTATTTTAAACCGAGTTATATCAGTTTATATCAGTATATTGCAATTTTCTGTATTTTATTTGTGCTGCGTTATGGTGAGTTGGACACGTCTTCGCCACATGGCTAATGTTTACTGCTAATTCCAAAGTTGAAGGCGACAATCTACAACCGAGCAACGATTCCTCTGGACAAAGGACAACTTGCCCAAGATTCTGATGGGAGCTCATCAAAAAGTAAGAAGTATTTATGATGTTAATTCGTTGTTCTGTTGAAAAATGTTGACCTACTGTTCCGCCATTAATTTCGGTGCGGTCTCGCTTTAACGCACGCTGTATGTCGTAGTAACGTTAATTTAAGAAATCTAACACAGCGGTTGCATTAAGAACTAATGTATCTTTCATTTGCTGTCCAACCTGTATTTTTTAGTCAAGTTTATGATTAGTTACTGATTAGATTAGGTGCCTCTCCCAAGATTTCTCCCGACATTGTTGGCAGCTTGGCTACTATTCTCATTGTATAACCACGATTTGTGCCGCTAAATATGCACATTTTCGAACAAACTCTATATGTATTGTGTAATATGATGTTATAGGACTGTCATCTGAAGAAGTTTGAGAAGGTTAGTGAAAAAATGTATATCTTTTGCTGGTTTATTCTTTATCGCTATTGTTGGCTTGAATCAATGCTGTTGTGTGGTTGGCTATTGTAGTAAGCTAATATAATGCTATATTGTGTTTTCGCTGTAAAACACTTAAATCTGAAATATTGTCTGGATTCACAAGATCTTTGTCTTTCATTTGCTGTACGCTGTGTATTTTTCATAAATGTCTTATGATGAGTATTTAGGTAATTCACGTTGGTCTCTGTAGTTATTCTAGTTGCTTTGGTGATAGTTGTGATGGTGGCTGCGATGTAAAACTATGATTTATACCTGAAATATGCACAATTTTCTAACAAAACATATGCTATACAATAAATATGTTATCAGACTGTCATCTGATGAAGTTGTTTCTTGGTTAGTGACTATTTATATCTTTATTTGGTCGAAATTGTGATAGCTACCTATGCAGGAAAAAAATGGTGGGAAAAAAAAGTTGTCTTTTGCTATCGTGGTTAGCTAATAGAAATACATATTGTGTCTTCCCTGTAAAACATTTTAAAAATCAGAAATGATGGCTGGATTCACAAGATGTGTATCTTTCATCTGGTGTCTTGGACTTGTGATTTAATGATATTTAGATGCTAGCATTTACTTGTGACGCTATGCTAGGCTATGCTAGTCAGCTTTTTTACTGATGGGGGTGCTCCCGGATCCGGGATTGTGTGCAAGTAGAAGTGTATTTAAGTTTGTTGTCACAGTCCAATCCCTTAGACCTGGGCACCATCAGCAGGTATCTTGACTCTCCGGACCACCACCCGGTTCCTGCGTCCCTGTGGTCTAGTACCGGTTCCCTCTCCAGTTCCGGTCAGCATGGTGCTCTGGTTCTCCTCGTCTGGTGTCAGTGGGCGGGGCTCTGCTCTGCTCTGGGAGGGGCTTCTTCCTGCCCTCACGTCGTCCACGAATGCCTCAACGACCTCAAACTTGGTGGTCAGCTTCCCCAGGCGCTCCTTCAGGGCATTGAATTCCTTGTAGAGGTCTCTTAAGGCATCCGATAGAGGAGGGATCCTGGAGGAAGGGAGTGATTGGGTGAGGGGAAAAAAGTGTAATGAGGAGGCTGCGGGAGTTAATTACAGTTAAAAAACAAGTTCTATGTTATAAAGTCTTATTGTGTCTTATAACAAAGGGATCTGACTGACAAACACTAAAGCTAAAAGGTACATTTCCAAAGTAATGGGCTTTGTAATAGATACAGTGAAGTATCTTACCTTAATATTTATCAAATCATACAGTATGTTAGTTTTCTGAACTTATGATCTAAATACCTACTAAACATATCTACAAAGGATTCTACCCACCTCCCGTAGTCAGGCAGCACAGTGCTGTGGTCATTGAGGAGAAGGTCTTTGACTTGGGTCATGATGGCAAACTTCCAGTTGTCCAACACCAGGGTGAGGTTGGCACAGACTCTAGTGTTTACCTTCTCTGCTGCAATGGCATGAACAGGGAAGAGGGTAGTCATTTGGTTAATGTTTCTTGATAGTGTTTAGTACTTAGTTCTACTTCTAACAATTCTTCAAAATCCCTGTGCTGATTTCTGGCTACCCTGTCCTTATCATGTCTAAAGAACACATTAGCAACAAAGGAATGCAATAATAAGAACGAAAGCAAATTGTGACTGCTGAGGATGATTCACATCTTCAGAGGGATCAACCAGAATGTGTAATTGCTCTGTTTTTGCTGTATCTATATACTGCATGTGGATTGTGAGTAAATTCTTCATCTATATATATTATCTGTATATTCTTTTTATTGTGTCCAGCACCATTTGAAAAAATTCCTGGTACCTGCAATTGTACTTGTAAATGTGAATAAAGGTGATTCTGATTCTGAAATGAAAACAGACCAGGCAGCCACTCACCCTCTGTCCTGTAGTCCCATTCTGAGTTCTGTTCAGTTCTCCTCCTCTTCTGTGCTGTACACAGAGCCACCAGGCATAGCAAAGCCACTGCAGTCCTCATCCTCAAGTCAGAATAAAGACATATCATACATTACACCTGAACTGATATGATTTTGACAGTTTAACTTGCTCTGCAGACATCCATTCTATCATCTTACACTGAATGTGTAATAACCTGATTATTTTCTCAGTACGTTTCACCAATTATTTTTTGGAGGGTTTGCTGAGAATACATAAGTAAACACAGACTATGTACCTGCTCGCACTAAAAACCTCTGTCCTGAATAAGTCACAGTGTTTGATAATAATCCCACAGCAGTGCAAAATTGTAGAGCACCGACAGAGGGACCTGCTTATATACTTATAGGCAGTTAGTTTGTCCCCTCCCCACACTGAGGTCTTGCCAAGAGAAGGGTGTCATCCATGTCTCCACCCCCTTAAGAAAAAACCCACCCGCATCACTATTACAATTGTCCATTTATCATAATGCTTATCCAGTATCTGTACATTACTTTCAGATCTACAGTAATGTGTAGGGACTGGGTTAGAATGAGTTAGTAGAATGGTTAACCCCAGCATTCTCTTCCTTTCTCTGTCATGCTTGACCCCATGTTGTGACCTCTATGTGAGAAGCATGTGACATAAATGGTAATGTTTCACACAAGAGAACTACAAATGGCGCATAACAGTAAAGTAACAGTGAGTGAGGGTTGTTTTCCAGACAGTAGTGGAGGAGTACTCGTTGTACGATAGTAGCCAAGGTTACCTAAACTGGGTTCCCTGGGGGGTCTTAAGTGTAGTCCCATCAACCAGTAGTACCATGTATACATATCTCACTATTGTTTGAAACTGAGTTCACCTCTTCTCTTCTCGGACTTCATCTGTGTCCCATGTGTCCAGGGGAGATAAACCTCACATATAAATGTGAGCGCACACCTCTTCATGGACATTCCTGGGTTGTGTTCAGTAGTGCATACCGTAGCAAATACTTTTGCAGACTAGTGCTTCTTATTGGCCAAGTTCACGTAGTTCCACATTGTTTGTCCGTTTTATTCCATTTGGTGCGTGGTGAATGCAATCCTGTCTGTGCTACATCTGCTTCCCACCTGGGTCCTGTTGTGACTAGCATCTCCATCTGCACAAAGACGATAACCCTCACCTATAAATGACTGCTCCATAACATTCACCGATCCCTCATAAAACAGAATGATCAAGACAGCACGCCAGCAGGAAAGATAGAGTACATTGTGTCACAGACTAGTGGATTTAATTGGAAGCAGGTTAAGCAGGGACATTACACTTCCTTATGTTATCTTTATGGCTATTTTATCATATTAATACGTTATCTTGACTTTATGGCTAAAATTATATCAATTTTAAAATATGCATTTGAAAACAAAGTAAAACCAAAGCTACACTTAACAAAAATATAAATGCAACATGTAAAGTGTTGGTTTCATGAGCTGAAAAAAAATAATCTGAAATGTTCCATACACACAAAAAAAGCTTATTTCTCTCCAATTTCATGCACATACTTACATACCTGTTAGTGAGCATTTCTCATTGCCAAGATAATCCATCCACTTGACAGGTGCGGCATATCAAGAAACTGATTAAACAGCATGATCATTACACAGGTGCTTCTTGCGCACACTAAAATGTGCAGTTTTGGCACACAACACTGCCACAGATGTCCCAAGTTGAGGGAGTGTGCCAAGTTTATGACTTGTTTGGGTGAGCGGTTTGCTGATGTCAACGTTGTGAACAGTGCCCCATGGTGGCAGTGGGGTTATGGTATGAGCTGGTATAAGCTACATACAACCATAATTTTATTTTTCTGATGGCAATTTGAATGCAGAGATACCGTGACAAGATCCTAAGGCCCATTGTCATGCCATTAATTCGCTGCCATCACCTCATGTTTCAGCATAATTCATGGCCCCATGTCTCAAGGATCTATACACAATTCCCGGAAGCTGAAAATGGCCCAGCTCTTCCATGGCCTGCATGCTCAACTGGTGACATGTCTGGTGAGTTTTTCCCCCGGCAGGCTCTGGATCGACGTGTACAACAGTGTATTCCAGTTCCCGCAAGCATCTAGCAACTACGCACAGCCATTGAAGAGTGGGACAACATTCCACAAGCTACAATAGCCTGATCAACTCTTTGTGAAGGAAAATGGTCACACCAAATACTGGTTCTCTGATCCACAACCCTACCTTTTTCTTACAGTATCTGTATTCTCAGTCATGTGCAATCCATAGATAAGGCCCTAATGAATTTATTTCAATTGGCTGATTTCCTTATATGAATTGTTACTCAGTAAAATCTTTAAAATTGTTGCATATTACGTTTATATTTTTGTTCAGTATCATTTGTATATCACCAGTAAAGTGTTTTAAGTACCACCAGATATGCCTATAGCATCAAAGAAAAATAACAAATACAGGGACCAGTTGAGAACAAAATAACACAAATCAGAAAAACACAAATTTGTAAAGACTTCAAAAGAAGCCAGAGCTCCAAAAGCAATTATGGGGAAAGAGTTTTTTTTATTTAACTAGGCAAGTCAGTTAATAAGAATAAATTTTTACGTTTTTTACGTTGTCAGATTGGGGACTCGATCTTGCAACCTTTTGGTTACAAGTCCAACGCTCTAACCACTAGGCTACCTGCCACAATGACAGCCTACCACGGCCAAACCCGGACGATGCTGGGCCAATTGTGCGCCACCCTATGGGACTCCCAATCACGGCTGGATGTGATACAGCCTGGATTCGAACTGAGATGCAGTGCCTTAGATCACTGCGCCACTCGGGAGCAATGGTGGCACACTGTGCTTCAGAGTACACATGCATTCTGAGGCCACGCACCATATGGCCTTTTAAATAGGCCCCAACCTTAAAACCACTGTGCTAAGAGGGCAAAATCAACTGTAAAGTACAGTTATGAAGAAACCATATCAGGTTTTCTTTAGGATGAAACAAAATAAAACGCTGCTCCACTGATAGGAATTATTTTTTATTGTTTTACTGGTATTTTTGATATTGAAAATTTAAATCCAGGTGTACAGTTATCATATAACTTTCTTTCAGAGTCCAATTCTTCAGCTCTGAGCGGGAAGTTTGGACTTTTGTAGCTCTGGTTCAAGCGCATTACGTGTGGCTTCATCAGCAAGCCATATGTAACCCCCTGGACCAGAGCTAAGACATGCTATGTACGGTTCGTCAATCCGTTAGCATGGCATCAGCAGATCTTCTTTTGCAAGAACTCAGAGGGAAAGGGATAGAAACAGGCAAAAATAACCTTAAAGCATTCTCAAATTAATCTACAAACAAAAAATATATACTCACTTCAATGAAAATTACTTCTAAGCGCTTATAAAAAAAATCTTTATAAATAGCATAATTTGAAAGCTATGACTGCCACCCCCCTCCTTTTAACTTAAAATGACAATTTCCTGATAGCAGCCCCAAAATGGATGAAAAATTCAAGTGACAGGCCCAACCTCTTGGACACTCGCTACGTATTTTGAATAAAGCCCCTCTTCAGGAAATACTTGAAGGCTGGAAAATGTTGAGGTATCTGTTGGACTAAATCTGACTTCTACAATGTCAAATTAGAGTAAAATCAAACCAAAAAAGAAAATCAAACCAATGACTTAGTTTAATGCCATCAAAATAGCCGTGTAAAGGTTTGAGCACTTTATTTCAAGCATATAAAGCTGAATACCTTGAATCAGCGATATATGTGAAGTAACACACAACCCCCCAGTGTTGACACAGAGCTCTTGTGGAATAAGTGCTCGTGTGGAAGGTCAATGATACCCGCTAACCCATTCATATTCTCATTATAGACATTATAGTATACCTGGATCACTGTAATCTGTATCTCAAAAAGGGGGCATGAGAAGGGGAAACATTCCCTACTGAATTGATTGTGCGGTGGACATCAGTTATTTGACATCAAATTACTACCGATGGAATGAGTTCAGTTTTTCAGCTTTTAGTGGAGGGAAATATAGGTTCTACGTAAAAGAAGCACACACACCCAGCGCGCAACACTGCCTGCCCTCTCCCCCCTTCTTGGCAATCTTTCTTCCTCTCCATCCCAGGTGCACAGCACATTGGCCTGCTGGAAGGCATGGACCATTAAGGTATCTTTCTCTCTCACTATGTTGACCTGTGACCTATGGAGTCTTTGAAGGCAGAGTGATGGAGAACAATAGGGGGCCCATCAGAGAAGATATTACCCATTCTCTACGCCCTGGCCCCTCTGGACTGGCACCAGTCGAAAGAGGACAACAGAGGCAAGAAAAAGCTAAGGCGAGAAAGAGGGAGAGATACAGTGTCGGTAGCTAACCCAGTAAGTAAGCATCTCAAAGCTGCCATCAAAACAGGCATGGTCTACTATAAAGTATAAGCTTCAACTGGAGATATAAGAAATACTGAGCATGTACGATAGTTCCAATTCAACTGAGAAATATAACCCAAAAGGCCATCTCCCAAACTTACTCCTGAGGGCAGGGCATCAACCAAGGGGAAAAGCCTAAGCAACCGAGAACAAACATCACTCCTGCAATAGAAAACACTAAATAAAGAGGTTAGACTTATGAGACTGTGTATGATAGATACATTTAACGTCTCTAAGCTTGGGCCAATGAAGAGATCTTATAGATAGACCGTCACTGTCTGATAACTGTCAACTGTAAGGGAGGATGAGTTCTACAAGAACTGTAGCATCTGACGGCGCAAAACTGACCCAAACTGATTCAAAAGTCCAGATATATACTGTAGCTACAATCAGGAATTAAATGTAATTAAATAAACAGCATCAATCATTCCTCAAATAATGTATATTATTTACACAACAGAATTTCCAGAATAAGTCATAACAGCAAGAGGGGAGGGCACTGGTCAGTGTGAGTGAGATATAACATCCAAATTCTAGAGTCTTTCTTTTGCCGTTGTCCTGAAGCACAGAAGTTTTTGGGGGAGCCAGGTCATGGAAGAATATCAGGGGCCATAGGGAGAAATAGGGAAGAAGACTTGATGCCAAAGTGCTTTTACCTAAACATGTCCCAGCCGGTCTCAGTCAGAGGCCACGGCGGAGAGAGAGAGAGAAAGAGAGAGCATTGAGAGCACACAGTCAACCTTTGTTACATAATTTCATTTGCTGTAAACGAGTGCCTTCATTTTGCGCTTATCATTCCTTAGCAGTCTGAGATGGGAGGGACTGAGGGCCAGGGGGAGGGGCCAAGAGGAGAAGACATCCAATCACACAACTGCTTGCAGCATCCAATCCTGGTGCAATGATGTCGTTGGTGCGTAAGGAAGCGGGGAGGTGGGCAGGGCTGGACATGGGGTAGTAAAGGAGGGGATTGAGAAGCAGGGCAGGGGGCCACGGGAGGGATGGGGTTTAACCCCTCGGCAGACTGCACATCTCACAGAGCTCTGTGCCTGGTTGGTTCATGAAGGTGCAGTGGAGGCAGGACCACATGGCTGATGAGGAAGCTGGGGTAGAGGGACCCCCGCCCATGGCACCAAACTCCTGAGGGCCAGATGACTGCCCACCCTCCGTGCCTGAGGAGAGAAGAGAGAGCGGTCAGGGAAAACAGAAAGGTGACTCTTACTAGTGATTACTTTTCAGACTCATTTTTGTATGTAGGAATGATACATGTAATGAGCTGATTCCAAATTGGTCTTTGTGGTCAATAAAGGTCTACTGAAATTAATGCAAGACAAGTTCAACTCATCCATCACTTTAGCTGTTGAGAAGAGATGGATTGGCTTTTATAGAAATGTAATAATTTCAACTAAGGCAATGTCAGCGCACTCCTTGATGGCCAGTGGTACTTACTGCACAGCTGCTCGATGGTGGCCCACTGCTCAGACTTCTTCCAAGTCTGAGCCAGCTCCTCGTCTTTTGTCTTCACCGCGTCCAGCAGCAGACTAATGCTGTCCTATGAACAGATCATTATAACTCTGTTATACAACATACAGTGCACATTCAGAAAGTATTCACACCCCTTGACTTTCGACATTCCGTGATGTTAACCTGAATTTAAAATGTATTACAATACCCCATAATGTCAAAGTGAAAATATGTTTTTAGAAATGTTTTCAAAGTAAAAACAAATGAAAACAAGAAATGTCAAGAGTCAATAAGTATTCAACCCCTTTGTTGTGACAAGCCTAAAGTTTAGGAGTAAATATTAGCTTAACAAGTCACAAGTTGCATAGACTCACTGTGTGCAATAACAGTGTTGAACATGAATTACAGTTGACTTTTAAAAAAATGTCTTAAATATACTGTACCAGTCAAAAGTTTGGACAAGCTTCAAGGGTTTTTCTTTATTTTTACTATTTTCTACACTGTAGAAGAATAGTGAAGACATCCAAACTATGAAATAACACATATGGAATCATGTAATAATATATATATATTTTTAAAGGTTAAACAAAAGGTTAAACAAATCTAAATATATTTTGAGATTCTTCAAAGTAGCCACCCTTTGTCTTGATGACAGCTTTGCACACTCTTGGCATTCTCTCAACCAGCTTCACCTGGAATGCTTTTCCAACTGTCTTGAAGGAGTTCCCACACAAGCTGAGCACTTGTTGAATGCTTTTCCTTCCCGCTGTGGTCCAACTCATCCTAAACAGGTGATTGTGGGTGATCGGGTGATTGTGGAGGCCAGGTCATCTGATGGAGCACTCCATCACGCTCCTTCTTGGTCAATTATCCCTTACACAGCCTGGAGGTGTGTTGGGTCATTGTCCTGTTGAAAAACAAATGATAGTCCCACTAAGCACAAACCAGTTGGGATGGTGTATCACTGCAGAATGCCGTGGTAACCATGCTGGTCAAGTGTGCCTTGAATTCTAAATAAATCACAGACAGTGTCACCAGCAAAGCACCCCACACCATCACCTCCATGCTTCACGGTGGGAACCACACATGCAGAGATCATCCATTCACCTACCCTGCGTCTCACAAAGACACAGCGGTTAGAACCAAAAATCTCAAATTTGGACTCATCAGACCAAAGACATATTTCCACCGGTCTAATGTCCATTGCTCATGTTTCTTGGTCTCTTCTTATTGGGATCCTTTAGTAGTTATTTCTTTGCAGCAATTTGACCATGAAGACCTAATTCACGCAGTCTCCTCTGAACAGTTGATGTTGAGATGTGTCTGTTACTTGAACTCTGAAGAATTTATTTGGGCTGCAATCTGAGGAGCAGTTAATCTAATGAATGTATCCTCTGCAGCAGAGGCAACTCCGGGTCTTCCTTTCCTGTGGCGGTCCTCATGAGAGCCAGCTTTATCATAGCGCTTGATCGTTTATAAGACTGCACTTGAAAAAAACTTTCAAAGTTCTTGAACTTTTCCAGATTGACAGACCTTCAGGTCTCAAAGTAATGCACTGTCATTTCTCTTTTCTTATTTGAGCTGTTCTTGCCATAATATGGACTTGGTCTTTTACCAAATAGGGCTATCTTC
The DNA here is from genome assembly GCF_029448725.1 of Salvelinus fontinalis. Lineage (NCBI taxonomy): Eukaryota > Metazoa > Chordata > Actinopteri > Salmoniformes > Salmonidae > Salvelinus > Salvelinus fontinalis. Next base: position 71,090,893 of record NC_074665.1, read on the forward strand.
TGTATACCACCCCTACCATGTCACAACATAACTGATTGGCTCAAACGCATTAAGGAAATAAATTCCACATGACCTTTTAACAAGGCACACCTGCTAATTGAAATGCATTCCAGGTGACTACCTCATGAAGCTGGTTGAGAGAATGCCAAGAGTGTGCAAAGCTGTCATCAAGGCAAAGGGTGGCTACTTTGAAGAATCTCAAATATATTTCAATTTGTGTAACACTTTTTTGGTTGCTGCATGATTCCATGTGAGTTACTTCCTAGTTTTAATGTCTTCACTATTATTCTACAATGTAGAAAAAAGTAAAAATAAAGAAAAACCCTGGAATGAGCAGGTGTCCAAACTTTTGACTGGTACTGTTGACTGGTACTGTTATTAAGACTTGGAAATGGCTGTCAAGCAATGATCAACAACCAACTTGACAGAGCTTGAAGAATTTTAAAAAGAACAGTGTGCAAATATTGTACAATCCAGGTGTGCAAAGCTCTTTAGAGACTTACCCAGAAAGACTCAAAGCTGTAATCGCTGCCAAAGGTGATTCAAACATGTAATGACTCAGGGGTGTGAATACTTATGTAAGTTAGATATTTCTGTATTTAATTTTCTATAAATTAGCAAACAATTATAAACACTTGTTTTCACTTTGGGGGGTATTGGGGGTATTGTGAGTAGATTGGTGATAAAAACATCTATTTCATCCAATCTGAATTCAGGCTGTAACAACAAAATGTGGAATAAGTCAAGGGATATGAATACTTTGGAAGGCACTGTATTTTAAAGTGCGTAAAGGTACACCACATTACCAAAAGTATGTGAATGCCTGCTCGTCGAACATTTCATTCCAAAACCATGGGCATTAAATTGAAGCTAGTCCCCCCTTTGCTGCTATAACATCCTCCACTCTTCTGGGATGGCTTTCCACTAGATGTTGGAACATTGCTGCGGGGACTTGCTCTATGGACCTCACTTTGTGCACGAGGGCATTGTCATGCTGAAACAGGATAAGGCCATCCCCAAAATGTTGCCACAAAGTTGGAAGCACAGAATCGTCTAGAATGTCAGTGTATGCTGTAGCGTTAAGATTTCCCTTCACTGGATTTAAGGGGCCTAGCCCGAACCATAAAGAAAACAGCCTCACACTATTATTCCTTCTCCACCAAAATGTACCGTTGGCACTATGCATTGGGGCAGGTGGCATCCGCCAAACCCAGATTCATCCGTCAGACCGCCAGATGGAGAAGCGTGATTATATAAAGCGTGTAATGTATTTAACCGCCATCAAAGACATTCTCAGGAAAAACATCCTGACGACTACGACACTAAGCACTTCCACATTGGACAAACGTGGTGATAATCTGAACCTTTTGTAGCGTGACAACAAACCAAAACATTGTACTTGAAAGTGTTTGGTGTGCGCGCGAATCTGTATGAGAGTGTTTGTGTGTGGAAAAGAGTGTGTGGCATTACAGTACTTACTCTGAGAGGCATGACCTCGTTGGTGACCAGAAAGATGAGTAGGTGAAAATCCGACACAATATCCAGGAATACAGTGGAGGTGCACTGGGACAGGTACGTAGCTAAACTGTGGAAGTCCTGTTACACACACAGAAAGGGGAAAACATGGAATATGATCGAGAGTAATAATTTCCTATAACCCCCCCATAGCTCAGGGACTCTAAAACATGAGCATTCATTTTCATTGGCAGACAGTTATATGTGATCAGGTCAGGTTGAAACATAGCAGAAATTATGGCTGTTGCCAAAGAGGATTATAGGGTCACGGGGGAAAATGACAGAGCCTTCTGAAAGCTCTGAGACAGAGAGAAGTATGTAGGTCACTATTTGGCTACTGAAGCAAACAAAATATAACATTTTATTTGTTACTGTGGGTGTGTTATTGAGCAAGTCTCTCCCAGGATGTGTCTGTTCTCTATGGGGAAACGTTGTGTGGAGCAGAATGATGTGTGTGTGATAATGTTTACCTGCGTCTCTCCCAGGATGTCTCTGTTCTCAATGGGGAAGCGTTGTGTGGAGCAGAAGGTGTACTGGGGGTCCTTGGGGAACGTGGTGGTTATCTGGATGGAGAGCGAAGAAGAAGAGTTGACTGACTGGAAACGAGTTAGATCTTTGAGAGCACGCGCCTTCCCTCTGACATCAGTGAGATGTAGAGCCAAGAAAACAGATGTCAATATGAAAACAGAATACAAGAAGGAATTAAGTGCTCTCAGATGGTAATAAATATTTGGCAAGTCTATCTAGTTCTCTTTATTTTCTCTGGCTCATCATTGGCTAGCACCACCCCAGGGTGAGGTGGTAGATGTATGGCTGCACGGCATAGAGATACCAACATTTTACGACAAAAAAAAAAGAAGAGGAACACATCACCCTGACATCATTGGGCAAAGTTTCGGTTTGACCATTTAGTTGTTCGTAAACATACACAGCAACCAAAATGTTCTGAAAACAACATGTAATGGAAATGTAAATGGAATAATATTGATTGACAGAGGCTTATTTCAGTTGACTGACCCTGCTAGGTATGCTAAACTCTAAAACCTGCCCTAACTCTACTAATCTCAACACGTCATTAATGAATTACCTACAGTGCCTTCAGAAAGTATTAATAACCTTCAACTTTTCACATTTTGTTGAGTTACTGCGGGGGAAAAATAATGAAAGTGAAAACATGTTTTTAGAAATATTTCCACATTTATTGAAAATTAAATACAGAAATACCTAATTTACATAAGTATTCAAACCCTTGAGGTAATACATGTTTGAATCACGTTTGGCAGCGATTACAGCTGTGAGTGTTTCTGGGTAAGTCTCTAAGAGCTCTCCACACCTGGATTGTGCAACACTTGCCAAATGTTATTTTGGAAATTCTTCAAGCGGTCATATTTGTTGATCATTGCCGGACAACCCTTTTCAGGTTCTGCCATAGATTTAAGAAAATGTAAGTCAAAACTGTAACATGGCAACTCAGGAATGGTTACTGTCTTCAGGGTAAGCAACTCCAATGATTTGGCCTGATGTTTTAGGTTATTGCCCTGCTGAAAGGTGAATTAATCTCCCAGTGTCTGGTGAAAAGCAGACAACCAGGTTTCCTCTAGGATTTTGCCTGTGCTTCGCTCCATTACATTTATTTTTTATTCTGAAAAACTTCCCAGTCCTTAACTTCCAAGAATATCCATAACACGATGCAGCCACCACTATGCTTGAAAATATGGAGAGAGGTATTCAGTAATGTGTTGTATTTGCCCCAAACGTAACACTGTATTCAGGACAAAAAGTGAATTGCTTTGCCACATTTTTTTCAGTATTACTTTAGAGCATTGTTTTGGAATATGTATACTCTTTACAGGCTTCCTTTTCACTGTCAATTAGTTTAGCATTGTGGATTAACTTCTCTAGGGTAGGTGAGACGCTAACGTCCCACCAGGACAACATCCGGTGAAACTGCAGAGAGCTAACATTTTAAATACACCATTCGTTGTATTAAACATTCTTGTAAATGCATGTATCTTACATCATTTAAAAGATGAACGTCTTATTAATCCAGCCGCGGTGTCAGAATTCCAAAAGGTTTACTGCAAAAGCAAACATGCGATTTTCTGAGGACGGCACCCCACACACACACAAGTATTACTAGCATTTTCCAACCAAGCATTAGCGTCACGAAAGTCAGAAATAACAATAAAATAAATTGCTTACCATTGAAGATCTTCCTCTGGTGGCAATGCAAAGTGTCCTAACTACACAGTGAATGTTCGTTTTGTTTGATAAAATACATTTTTATAGCCTAACACGAAACATTTGTAAACCGGTTGCGTCGTGATTTCCCTCTCCTTCAACTTTGGACGAAGCGCTTGTGGTAAATACACACTAAACAAACGTTTATCCAGTCATGGTTGGTTTCATTGCAATCCACTGGTTGTTACTAACACAGCCATACATGATGGCTCTTTTCCCGGGACGTATTGCCTGAAAAATAAACCAATTTGAAGACACCAATCAATGACCTCATTGCGCACCAATGGTAAGACCGGTCTATCGTTGATTAACTATTTTGGACCAATGACCACTGATCATCTTGAAATCTAGTTTTGAGGATAGCCAATGAGCTGAGGTAAACGGCAATATGTAATGGTTATACGTTTGAAGACCAGCCTTTGTCGTAAACTCTGGCGTAAAAGAGGTTCATTCGCCATTGCAAATCCTACTTGACGGAGCCACGAGTGTTACGCATAGCAATACATATTCAATAGCATTTAACAAGTTTATATATTTAAATTATGGCGAATAAATCAGGAAAAGCTAAAACAAAGTCTAGGTATACAGATTTAACCCAAATTAAGAGGAAATTGATAGAGACAGCCCCCCATCTCACAGCTAGCCTTCAGGGAGCTGCTCATCCAGGAGCTTGCTAGCTACAGCAAGTCCACTGCAGCACCTTCTGCTCCGTCAACCAGTGGTGTTCACCTGCCCAGATTCATCTCTGCAGGCATGAATGTGCCTCAGGGCAAAAAGGGCACAGTGGGGAGGAGACGTTGTGCCCTTTGTCACAGGAAATGCCCCATCACCTGCACAGTAAGCCTCTGCTTTACAGCATAAAGAGGGCCATGGCACCAGCAGCACAATATTGTGTAAAGGACTGAGGGTCTTCACAATATTTATCTATTTATAAAATATACAATATTGTAAATAGAAAATGTGTAAATAGTTACCCTTGTTATTTGTTTATTATTATTGTTTATTTTTTTTCATATATATATATATATATATATATATAGCTCAAAAAAATAAAGGGAACACTTGAACAACACAATGTAACTCCAAGTCAATCACACTTCTGTGAAATCAAACTGTCCACTTAGGAAGCAACACTGATTGACAATAAATTTCACATGCTGTTGTGCAAATGGAATAGACAAAAGGTGGAAATTATAGGCAATTAGTAAGACACCCCCAAAAAAGGAATGGTTCTGCAGGTGGTGACCACAGACCACTTCTCAGTTCCTATGCTTCCTGGCTGATTATTTGGTCACTTTTGAATGCTGGCGGTGCTTTCACTAGTGGTAGCATGAGACGGAGTCTACAACCCACACAAGTGGCTCAGGTAGTGTAGTTCATCCAGGATGACACATCAATGCGAGCTGTGGCAAAAAGGTTTGCTGTGTCTGTCAGCGTAGTGTCCAGAGCATGGAGGCGCTACCAGGAGACAGGCCAGTACATCAGGAGACGTGGAGGAGGCCGTAGGAGGGCAACAACCCAGCAGCAGGATCGCTACCTCCGCCTTTGTGCAAGGAGGAGCACTGCCAGAGCCCTGCAAAATGACCTCCAGCATATATATATATGGTGTGGTGTGTGTTAGAATAGCATTTAATATATAGTTCATTCCTATAGTTCATTCCTTCAAAATGTATCACTGTACCAATTCGGCCACTTGGGTACATGTGTGGGACACCTGGGTGACTTCATGCTCAATGTCATGTAGCTCGCTCATTTTTGAAGTTATCTGTCCAAAACTTTGCTCAGCTATTGTTGCCATCTTATGTTCTTCATTCAAATCATCCACAGCATCCTATCCGTATGTTTGGATGTTCTTGGTCATTTGAAAGATGATGCAGCAAAAATAACAAACAGAACATGTATGTTTATTTCCTTGTATTTTCTTCTACCAGATCTATTGTGTTATATTCTCCTACATTCAATTCACATTTCCACAAAATTCAGTGTTTCCTTTCAAATGATACCAAGAATATGCTATCCTTGCTCCTGGGCCTGAGCTACAGGCAGTTAGATTAGGGTATGTCTTTAGGCGGAAATTGAGAAGAAGCGGGGGTACCCCAAAGAAGTTAACTACAATGTTGATCTATCCTCAATTTTCTCCTATCACAGCCATTAACGCTTCCTCTCCTTCAACGGAGTCAGGAAAGACGCCTGTATCACTGTAATGACCATTCAAAGCGTAATTAATAACTTGATCAAAGGGATATTCAATGTCTGATTTTTTACCCATCTACCAATAGGTGCCCTATTAATATACAGAACAACTATTGCCTTATGGCGAGGATAGCCGAGTTGCAAGCTAGCCTTCAGACGCAATCATTAGGCGAGGGCAATTGTGTGTAGGAAAGGATGATACAGCATCTGTGCCACCAGTAAATATAGGTAATAGTGTTAATCCCCCTGCACAATCCTCGCAGCCGAACAACTTCCTCAGGGCTTCTGGAAAGAAATGCTTTTAGCCGGGTTTCCCCACTAAGCAACGAGACGGAGTCAGAGCACAAGCCTTCTCAAGTGTCTCTTCCACACGTTACGGGGTGTCAGCTGCTGAAGCCTCCCACCATTAGCTCTGACAAATTTGAAAACTCCATTGCCCGCAATATTAGACTTTAAAAGCGATCATACACCGTTTACCAGGGGGCGGGGATATCAACGCAAAAGCTAATCTGAAGATGGTGCCGGCTGAGGCTAAAACTGGCGAGTGTAGATGGTATAGGGATATTGTTATCCACGTTGGCACCAACGGTGTAAGGATGAAACGGGTCACAAAGGGCAACATAGCTTCAGCGTGTAAATCAACTAGAAAGACGTGTTGGCATTGAGTAATTGTCTCTGGGCCCCAGTTAAGGGGAGTGATGAGCTCTACAGCAGACTCGCACAACATTAGGCTACCTGGGGCGGCAGGTGGTTAGAGCATTGGGCAAGTAACCGAAAGGTTGCTAGATTGAATCCCCGAGCTGACAAGGTAAAAATCTGCCGTTCTGCCCCTGAACAAGGCCGATACCCACTGTTCCTAGGCCGTCAATGTAAAAAAGAATGTTCTTAACTGACTTGCCTAGTTAAATAAAAATAAATAAATAAAAACTAAATCGCTGGTTGAAAACTTTCTGGGGCCAAGCCTGCTGAGGAGTGACCGACTCCATCCAAGCTGGAGGGGTGCTATCAACAGAGAGCCCCGTCTAACTCTTCTAGCTCCACAAGGAGATAGGGTGCAGGCCAGGCAGCAGGCGGTTAAGCCAGCCTGCCAGCTTAGTAGAGTCTGACACTAGCACAGTTAGTGCTATACTCTACTAGAGTGGGTTGAGTCACTGACGTGATCTTCCCGTCTGGTTTTGCTCGGGCTCGTACGGTGGAGATATTCGTGGGCTACACTCAGCCTTGGCTCAGGGTAGTAAATTGGTAGTCTGTTGATATCCCTCTAGTGGTGTGAGGGCTATGCTTTGGCAAAGTGGGTGGGGTTATATCCTGCCAGGTTGGCCCTGTCCGAGGGTATTGTTGGACATGGCCACAGGGTCCCCTGACCCCCCGTCTCAGCCTCCATTATCTATCCTGCAATAGTCTATGTGCCGGGGGGCTAGGGTCACCCATCCGGTGAAGTTCTCCTGTCTTCTGGTTCACTCTCTTCATCTCTCCCTGCACCTGCTGTCTCAACCTCTGAAAGCCAATGGACAACTCCTGAGGTGCTGACCTGCTGCACCCTCTACAACCACTAATTATTATTTGACCCTGCTGGTCATCTATGAATGTTTAAACATCTTGAAGGACGATCGGGCCTTAACGGCCATGTACTCTTATAATCTCAAACCCAGCACAGCCAGAAGAGGACTGTCCACCCCTCAGAGCCCGGTTCCTCTAGGTTTCTTCCTAGGTTCCTGCCTTTATAGGGAGTTTTTCCCTAGCCACCGTGCTTCTACATCTGTATTGCTTGCTGTTTGGGGTTTTAGACTGGGTTTCTGTATAAGCACTTTGTGACGTCTGCTGATGTTTATAAATACATTTATAAATTCACTGCTCGTCTGAGGGACCTTACAGGTAATTGTATGTGAGTGGTACAGAAATTAGGTAGTCTTTCAACAGCAAAAAAATTACATTATTATTGCAGAGTAAGCCTATGCAATTTATGTGACTTGTTAGACAAATTTGTATACCTGAACTTATTTCAGGCTTGCCATAAGAAAAGGGTTTGAATACTTATTGAATGAACACATTTCCGCTTTTCATTTTTAATTAATTTGTAAAGATTTCTAAAAACATAATTCCACTAACATTATGGGGTATTGTGTGTAGGCCAGTGACAAAATCTCAACTTTAACTTCAGGCTGTAACAGCAAATTATGGATACTTTAATTTGAAATACTTTCTGAAGGCACTGTATATGCAAGACTTTGTTCAATCTAGGGGTGTGAACGTTTAAACGAAATTAGGATGTTTAAAATTAGGAAAAATTACTAGCCGAAAAACAGTTTGTTTTTTTAAACGTAGATGCAGAAAGTAAACAGCTTGGTGGATCAATATCCGCAACAACTAAGAGCGTTGAAGCGGAAGGCTCAACTTTTCCACTGCTTTGGTGCCCTGGCTACCAAGCTGTCAACAGCTTGAAGTGAACCTGTGCACATACTGTGTTTGACTGTGTGAGAGCCAAGTCCTGTATGGCAATCCTTTGAGAAGTTAAATGAGAAGGAAATTGAGATAAAGTAGTACGGGTGCAATGGTTAACCATGTTGCTGGCAGCAACAATGAATTCACATGCAATTTTATGAATTTTTCTTCTTGTTTTAACGGAAACCTCGACAAAAAAATGTTTTAATCATACTCACGTCTATGATAAGGTACTCCACGGGAAGAGGCCGGGCTAGATATGTGATGTCGTTGCCAAATTTATCTTTGTCCTGTTGAGGAAGAGAAGAACAATCATCAATGGAGAGAGAAATAGGAATACTGTAGCAAAAGGTGCACAGTGTTTCCTCCGACACATTGGTTCGGCTGGCTTCCAATTTAAGTGGGTATTGTGTCAAGAAGCAGTGCGGCTTGGTTGGGTTTCGGAGGATGCACGGCTCTCGACCTTCGCCTCTCCCAAGTCCGTATGGGAGTTGCAGCGATGTGACAAGACTCACGACCAATTGGATACCACGAAATTGGGAAGAAAACGGGGTAAAAAACCCCCAGAAAAATTTGTTTCCTTTGCATTTTCAACTCTACTGATAGTTTTATCACTAAACATGTTGCGTTATATAGCGAATGTGTCCACTCTGGTCTTGGTACATGCGCTCTAGCCAACAGCTGGCAGATACAGTGCGGGTATAGCCTACATGAGATTATTATGGACAAAGAAATATAGATTTAAAATTTGTCAAATGCCAGCCAAGCATCGATCATGTCACCAGAATAAGACCCTCAATATTTATTAGAAAGGAGCATCAAGCTCATCACCTTGCACTTTCACCACCCTGTGAAGTTCATGATAACTTATTTCATCTGTAGCGTAATAAACTGCATGCTTTCCCAAGTCGTAGTGGGAGGACCACACCATATCATCACGTGACTCCAAGTTTACTTCGATATGATGGTTTATTATATCAATTGTATTATTATTATATTATATCAACTTTATTATTGGCACATAAAGGCATATCCACAGCCAATTTGCGCATAATTAATTACAGACAAAAAGATCCCACGTCAAACTAACAAATTATCTGTCGGCATTTATAAAATTGTACTGAAACTTCCTGTTTCCATCACAGCTGTCGTGGTTTATTTTATTTATACGGTATGACTTTACTTGAATAAAAACTGTGGATGGAAACGTGGTTAGTAATAGAAATAAAAGTGCTGAAAACATGTTGGCTCACTATTTAAAATTAAGAACAAATTATAGGATGAAAAATACTGGAGTTCTGGCGCAGGTACAACTGACTAGCGCTAGCTAATGCTACCTAGCAAAAATAAACAATCAATTCTTGGAGTCAAAGTATCGAAATAATATTGCGATGTAACAGTATAGCAATTTTTCCAGCAACACTATTGGCTAGCTCCATTTATTCATACCATAGCCACATCCATTTAACTGATCAACGGAATCATTTAACTTAATTGAAGCATAATAAACGTCATCAATCAAGCATGTCAACATTTGTTCCGTTAGTTTCAGCCAAAAGAAAATGTTTGGTGCACTAAAATGACAAATGGTATGTTAGTGGCGAGAAAGAAAAGGTAGTGACTTTGAGTGCAGTGTCTTTCAGAGTTTATTGAGCTTTGAGAAGTTCAGACAGTCTAAGAATGCGTGTGTGTGTGTGTTCCTGTACCTTGTAGAAGACGTCCGGTACATACTGCTCTGTGCTGGACTCTTTAGCGTAGCCCAGCTCGGGGGCGTCTCGGCAGGGCAGTAGGCACTCGTCTCTCACCAGGGCCATGCACTGGTTAGACACCTGGTAACCCTCAAAGTGCACCTGGTTATCAGGACCACCTGGCGGGTAACACAGAGTCTGACTGGGGGTTGATACCACCGTTGGTCAAAGACCATAGGATTTGTTTTATATATTTCTGTCATTTATAACCTATGTGGTGATGCTGTACTGTTAAGTTTGAGAGGAGATGCAAGAATAATTTCGCAAAACAAACACAAATAAATTGTATAGGAGTTGTAAGACGGCACAAAACAATCTGGGACCAGGCTAGGGATTTCCTGATCTATGAATATCATAAGATCAGGTAATACCAATCATCACTCAATGTTATGTAAACAGATTGCTATTTTAGACAGTAGCGCAGGCCCAGGATAGCAAAATATACACAGTGCATTCAGAAAGTATTCAGATCCCTTCACTTTTTGTTACGTTACAGCCTTGTTCAAAAATTTATCAAAAAATGCCCCTCGTCAATTTATAAAACAATTTAAACAGAAAGAGCCCATAAGTATTCAGACCATTTACTAAGTACTTTGTTGAAGCACATTTGGCAGCGATGACAGCCTCGAACCTTCTTGGATATGGCGCTACAAGCTTGGCACACCTGTATTTGGGGAGTTTCTCCCATTCTTCTCTGCAGATCCTCATGCTCTGTCAGGTTGGATGGGGAGCGTCGCTGCATAGCAACTTTCAGGTCTCTCCAGAGATGTTTGATCTGGGCTCTGGCTGGGCCACTCAAGGACATCGAGACTTGTCCTGAAGCCACGACTGCGTTGTCTTGGCTGTGTGCTTAGGATCGTTGTGCTGTTGGAAAGTGAACCTGTGGAGCAGGTTTATCATCAAGGATCTCTCTGTAATTTCCCTCGATCCTGACTAGTCTCCCAGTCCTTGCCGCTGAAAAACATCCGCACAGCATGATGCCACTATCATGCTTCACCGTATGCATGGTGCCAGGTTTCCTCCAGACGTGACGCTTGGCATTCATCAGACCAGAGAATCTTGTTTCTCATGGTCTGAGAGTCCTTTAGGTGCCCTTTGGCAAACTCCAAGCAGGCTGTCATGTGCCTTTACTGAGGAGTGGCTTCCATCTGGCCACTCGACCATAAAAGCCTGATTGGTGGAGCGCTGCAGAGATGGTTGTCCTTCTGGAAGGTTCTCCCATCTCCACCAAGGAACTCTGGAGCTCTGTCAGAGTGACCATCGGGTTCTTGGTCACCTCCCTGACCAAGGCCCTTCTCCCGATTGCTCAGTTTGGCCGGGCGGCCAGCACTAGGAAGAGTCTTGGTGGTTCCAAACTTCTTCCATTTAAAAATGGAGGCCACCGTGTTCTTGGGGCCCTTCAATGCTGCAGACATGTTTTGGTACCCTTCCCCAGATCTGTGCCTAGACACAATCCTGTCTCGGATCTCTACGGCCAATTCCTTCGACCTCAGCATGTTTTTTGCTCTGACATGCATTGTCAACTGTGGGACTTTATAAAGACAGGTGTGTGTTTTTCCAAACCATGTCCAATCAATTGAATCTATCACAGGTGGTCTCCAATCAAATTGTAGAAATATCTCAAGGATGATCAATGGACAGGATGCACCTGAGCTCAAGGGTCTGAATACTTATTTACATAAGGTACCCGTTTTTTTATTTTTAATACATTGGCAAAAAAAATCTAAAAACCTGTTTTTGCTTTGTCATTATGGGAGTATTGTGTGTAGATTGCTGAGGATTTTTTTTAAAATTATTCAACACATTTTGGAATAAGGCTGAAACGTAACAAAATGTGGAAAAAGTCAAGGGGTCTGAATACTTTCCAAATGCACTGTATGTATATATAAAATAAAACGTTTGTCACATACACCAGATAGGTTCAGAGAAAATATGTTTTACAGGGTCAGCCATAAAGCAAATTAGGTGGCTTGCCCAAGGGCACATCGACAGATGTTTCATCTACATAGCTCGGTCACTGGCCCAACGCTCTAACCGCTTAGAGGCTTAGAGTGAGCCACAGGTAGCCTAGTTAGGTGAGCCATGGGTAGCTAGCGTACCTGTGGCCACCACAGTGATAAACTTGGACCCAAAGTGTCCGTCGGGTGAGAGTCTGCAGGGGTTAGACTGTTGGTTCTGGAAGTGTCCAGCCGTGATGCACTCCTCTGCACTCAGGAAATACGAGTCCTACACAGACAAGATAAAACATTTTAATGATCAAAGAAATAAAGAAGTCAGATATTTCAGCTTTGTTCACCTAGAGTTGTCTGGATTCGTTCACAAAACTAATGCTGTGCGTTAGGCTATTCCTTGGTTTTTGGCAATTCTGGTCTACAGGTTAAGGTTATAGTGCTTGTCCAGACAGTGTATGGATGTGTTCTCACCTTGTTCCTGGTGTATTTAACCGTTCCTATCCTGGTGTCCTCAGAGAGCAGGTCAGTGAATATCCACCCCACCTACAGTAAAGACAACACAGGAAGACAGTCAGAACACCATACCAGACCTGCCAAACTTTAAGAATCTTTATGAGTAGCACTTCACTGCGGCGTAACTCCCGGCCTCGGACCCCAAGGCGGCAGATGTTGGCAGAAGACTGCCTCATTAGGAATGGTAGGTTAGTCTTATGGGAACTTGGTAATTGGCTTCTCTTCAGTAGAAATACATTTAAAAAATGTACAGTCAGGGCTCTCCCTAGGATTGTCTGAGAAAATGGTGCTGATGTAGACCTAAGGTTGTGTAGGGGGGTGTCCGAAGGGGGGTCAGTGACCCCGTCAGGAAGTTGCCGCATTTTGCGTAAAAATAATAAGTAGAACATTTCCTGAAACCTGGAGTCTTAAATTCCATAAAACTATGTAGCCAAATCAGCAGTCTAGAGATTGATCCTGAATGAAATTGAGGTGGAAATCCATTTTTTCGAGCTGAAAGACTATGGCTAGAGCTTACACAACGATTTAAGTCAATAAGTCATCGTATGATATATTTGGCCTTGAATTGACAAATCTGAAATGCCCAGTGTGAATCCGGTTTATTTTGCTATATTACGAACCACTAAGACTCTTCCTAGTGCTGGCCGCCCGGCCAAACTGAGCAATCGGGGGAGAAGGGCCTTGGTCAGGGAGGTGACCAAGAACCCGATGGTCACTCTGACAAAGCTCCAAAGTTCCTCTGTAGAGATAGGAGAACCTTCCAGAAGGACAACCATCTCCGCAGCACTCCACCAATCAGGCCTTTATGGTCAAGTGGCCAGATGGAAGCCCGTCAGTAAAAGGCACATCAGCTTGCTTGGCCAAACGTCTCTGGTCTGAATGCCAAGTGTCACATCTTTAGGAAACCTGGCACCCTTCCTACAGTGAAGCATGGTAGTAGCAACATCATGCTGTGGGGATGTTTTCCAGCGGCAGGGACTGGGTCAGGATTGAGGGAAAGATGAACTGAGCAAAGTACAGAGAGATCCTTGATGAAAACCTGCTCCAGAGCGCTCAGGACCTCAGACTGGGGTGAAGGTTCAGCTTCCAAAAGGACAACAACCCTAAACACACAGCCAAGACAATGCAGGAGTGGCTTCGGGACAAGTCTCTAAATGTCCTTGAGTGGCCCAGCCAGAGCCCGGATATCTCTGGAGAGACCTGAAAATAGCTGTGCACCAACACTCCCCATCCAAACAGACAGAGCTTGAGAGGATTTGCAGACAAGAATGGGAGAAACTCCCCAAAAACAGGTGTGTCAGGCTTGTAGCGTCATACCCAAGAAGACTCTATGCTGTAATCGCTGCCAAAGGTGCTTCAACAAAGTACTGAGTAAAGGGTCTGAATACTTAGGTAAATGTAATTTCCGTTTTTTTATTTTTCATAAAACTAAACTGTTTTTGCTTTGTCATTATGGGCTATTGTGTGTAGATTATAGAAGGAAAAAAACAACTTAATACATTTTACAATAAAGCAGTAACGTAACAAAATGTGAAAAAAGTCAAGGTGTCAGAATACTTTCCGAAGGCACTGTATATACAAGTAGCCTTTGTCGTTTTTTCAGAGGTGGAACCTAAAGGTGCATTTCCTCTGTAGGACAGGAAATTACATTGAAATAGTGGCAGCAATAATTTAGGGGTAATTATTATAGTCGGTGTTTGTGTGGATAGTCCAGTGAAAATGTAAACTGGCTTCTTAATCTTGTTTGGTGACAGAATGTGAATAACTCAATCGCTAAATGCAATGTAGAAGTCTAGCCTACTGTATTTGGAATATGAAACAACTGAACTAGTTTTATATATCACAGATAGGACAGAGACAGGAGACAGACAGACATAACTGCCAAAATAAAGGAAACACTTGAGTAAATGAGGGATACAAAGTACATTGAAAGTAGGTACTTCCAACACGGGTGCAGTTCTTAAGTTAATTAAGCAAGTAACATCCCATCATGCATAAAAATGTCCAGTTGCCCATTATTTTGGCTACCATGGCTAGAAGAGAACAGTGACTTTGAAAGAGGGGTCTCAAAGGAGCATAGTGGGTTTAAAACGTCTTCGGGATCGATATCCTGTCCACGGGACGGTTAACTTCTTTGGGGTAGGGAGCAGTATTTTCACATCCGGATGAAAAGCATGCCCAGAATAAACTGCCTGCTACTCAAGCCCAGATCCTAGGATATGCATATTATTAGTAGATTTGGATAGAAATCACTGAAGTTTCTAAAGCAGTTTGAATGATGTCTGTGAGTATAACAGAACTCATATGGCAGACAAAAACCTGAGAAAAGATCCAACCAGGAAGTGGGAAATCTGAGGTTTGTATGTTTTCAACTCTGCTTATCCAAGATACAGTGGAAATGGGGTAATGTTGCACTTCCTAAGGCTTCCACTAGATGTCAACAGTCTATAGAACCTTGTTTGATGCTTCTACTGCGACGTGGGGGTGAATGAGAAGAGATTGAGTAAGGTCTCTCCCAGAGTGCCACGAGCTGAACATGCGCTGACCATGTGCGTTCATGTGAGAGTTAGCTGCGTTCCATTGCACTTCTGAAGGCAAAGTAATTCTCCGGTTGGAACATTATTGAAGATTTATGTTAAAAACATCCTAAAGGTTGATTCTATACATCGTTTAACATGTTTCTACGGACTGTAACGGAACTTTTTGGACTTTTCGTCCGTACTTTCCTCTGGACTTGCACGCGCGTCGTGAGTTTAGATTGTGTACTGAACGCGCAAACAACAAGGAGGTATTTGGACATAAATGGACATTATCGAACAAAACAAACATTTATTGTGGAACTGGGATTCCTGGGAGTGCATTCTGATGAAGATCAAAGGTAAGTGAATATTTATAATGCTATTTCTGACTTCTGTTGACTCCACAACTTGGTGGGTACCTGTACGGCTTGTTTTGGTGGCTGAGCGCTGTACTCAGGTTCTCATGGTGTGCTTTCACCGTAAAGCTTTTTTGAAATCTGACACAGCGGTTGCATTAAGGAGAAGTTTCTCTCTAATCCTATGTATAACACTTGTATCTTTCATCAATGTTTATGCTGATTATTTCTGTAAATTGATGTGGCTCTCTGCGAAATCACCAGATGTTTTGGAAGCAAAACATTACTGAACATAACGCGCCAATGTAAACAGATCTTTGGATATAAATATGAACTTAATCGAACATGCATGTATTGTATTGTGTAACATGAAGTCCTATGAGTGCCATCTGATGAAGATCATCAAAGGTTAGTGATTAATTTTATCTCTATTTCTGCTTTTTGTGACTTCTCTCTTTGGTTGGAAAATGGCTGTATGTTTTTGTGACTAGGCGCTGTCCTCAGATAATTGCATGGTATGCTTTCACCGTAAAGCCTTTTCAAAATCGGACACTGTGGTTGGATTAACAAGAAGTTTATTTTTAAAATGGTGTATAATACTTGTATGTCTGAGGAATTTTAATTATGAGATTTGTTTGAATTTGGCGCCCTGCACTTTCACTGGATGTTGGTCAGGTGGGACAGTAGCGTCCCACCTAGCCTAGAGAGGTTAACGAGAGAATCACTGACATGTCAGCTGGTCCTTTTGTGCAGGGCTGAAATGCAGTGGAAATGTTTTTGGGGGATTCAGTTCATTTGTATGGCAAAGAGGGACTTAGCAATTAATTGCAATTCATCTGATCACTCTTCATAACATTCTGGCATATATACAAATTGCCATCATACAAACTGAGGCAGCAGACTTTGTGAAAATTAATATTTGTGTCACTCATCAGTGTGCTGTGTGAATTCTCATATGAGTGGAGAAGTGCAACTGAAGCACAAAATTAGTCTGATGCAGAGCAAAACACAGCAAGATATCTTTTTTTCCCCTCTGAGTGAAAAAATGCAGAATTCTGCGTGGACGTCTACGTCTAAAGTTACACCATAAAAACAAGAGTGGATATATATTGCAGAGCACAATCTTAGTGTCTTGAACAGGGTTGAGGTCAATTCTATTCCAATACAGTAAATTTAACAATCGAAATGGAATTGATAGTGATATAGAGAGAAGGTTGACATCAGAACCTAGAATAGCTAAAATAAAGCCAATAGTATAAGCTAGTGGTTTCAGCTTACCTTGCGCAGGCCCAGCTTCGCTGCGATCTCCTCCACGGCTGCAGCTTTAGGGTCCTCCACCAGCTCCAGACTGTTCTGGGTGGCAATCTAATGGACAGAGGAATTCACAACAGTTAAAACTAAACAAACCACTAAATATAACACATCTAGGATTAACTTATTGCGAATATAGGGGGTGCTGTTTCGACTTAGCATAAATTGGTCTCCAGATTAAACTGCCTAGTACTCAATTCTTGCTCGTACAATATGCATATTATTATTATTATTGGATTGAAAACACTCTCTAGTTTCTATAGCCGTTGGAATTATGTCTCTGAGTGAAACAGAACTCCTTCTACAGCACTTTTCATGACAGGGAGTGAGATTTCAGAAATCTTGGCCCCTGTTCCCAGGTCAGTTGTAATGTCCCTGTGAATGCTATGGGGATACAAACACTGCCTACGTCTTCCTCTAGATGTCAGTAAGTGGTGACACTTTGAATGGAGTCGATTGCGCAATCAGGGCCTGTATAAAAGACCAATGACCGGAAGTACATTTCTTTTCGTCTCTGCGCCTGACGCACGATGGACGTCGGACTGGCCTCCTTCCAAGCTGTTGTTTAGCCAGTAATATATCTCCGGTCATGTTTTTACTCGTTATAGGTGTTAAAAACATCATAAGGTAGTTAATTTAAACCGTTTCATAGCAATTTATATCCGTTTAATGCGATTTTATGGCATTTCTGTGTGACGCACTTCGAGGAGCTGGGCACTTTTCTAGTACATAATGAACGTTAGTGGCCATTTCGACGGGACAAGAGGACATCTTTCGACCAAAAGACGATTAGACCGGAGAAAGGATTCATTGCCCAAGATTCTGATGGCAGTTCAGCTAATAGTAAGAACTATTTATGATGATAAATCGTTGTTCTGTCGAAAAATGTTAAACGCATATGTCGCCATTTTCTTTGGGGTAGCTTCGCTTTGGCGCACCCTGTATTGAACAGTAAGGATAATTTAAAAAATGTAATTCAGCGATTGCATTAAGAACTAAATTGTCTTTCAATCGCTGTCCACCCTGTATTTTTTAGTCAAGTTTATGAGTATTTATGCATTAGACTAGATCACTGTCCAATATGGCGCCCGACATTTTCTGACCAGCTTGGCTACTTTTCTCATTGTATAACCACGATTTTGGTGGCTAAATATGCACATTTTCGAACAAACTCTATATGTATGTTGTAATATGATGTTACAGGAGTGTCATCTGAAGAATTCTGAGAAGGTTAGTGAAAAAATTAATACATTTGTGGTGATAATGCTATCGCTCTTTTTGCCGTGAATCAATGCTGGGGTAATGTTTGCACATGTGCTATGGTAATATAACGATTTATTGTGTTTTCGCTGTAAGACACTTAGAAAATCTGAAATATTGTCTGGATTCACAGGATCTGTGTCTTTCAATTAGTGTACGCTGTGTATTTTTAAGAAATGTTTTATGATTAGTAATTAGCTAATACACGTTGCTCTCTGTATTTATTCTAGTCGAGTTGTGATGGTGGGTGCAATTGTAAACTATGATTTCTACCTGAAATATGCAAATTTTTCTAACAAAACCTATCCTATACAATAAATATGTTATCAGACTGTCATCTGATGAGGTTTTATCTTGGTTAGTGGCTATCAATATCTTTATTTGGCCGAATTGGTGATAGCTACTGGTGGTGAGAAAAAATGGTGGACAAAGAAAAATGGTGTCTTTTGCTAACGTGGTTAGCTAATAGATTTACATATTGTGTCTTCCCTGTAAAACATTTTACAAATCAGAAATGATTGCTGGATTCACAAGAAGTGAATCTTTCATCTGGTATCTTGGACTTGTGATTGAATGATATTTAGATGCTACTATTTACTTGTGACGCTATGCTAGCTATGCTATTCAGCTTTTTTACTTATGGGGGAGGTGGGGGTGCTCCCAGATCCGGGTTTCTGAGTCGGTAGAAGTTAACATATTTCTGAAAAAGTACACAACCTTATATTTTCTTATGCTATTGGAAACTATGTATAGCTATAATGAACTGATTACTTAAAGATTCACTCTTTACTTGTTATATATTACTGCACGGTCAGAACTAAAAGCACAAGCATTTCACTACACTTGCGTTAACATCTGCTAACCATGTGTATGTGACCAATAAAATTAGATTGACATTTTTGTATTGTTTCCGCTAGTAGTTTTGAAAGCGGTGCTTACGAGCCAAAATGGGTTCCCGTTTTTTGTGTACTACGTCATCCATTTGTTTACTACGTCTTTAGTGTGATATATCACATGAATTGCTAAATTCGTAACCTGTTACAAATCCGATTAGTGCAATATGCTATGAATTTGATGTGCTTAAGATGCCGGAGTTCATCTAAGTCTGTGATAGAATTACTGCTCCAGCAAAAGCAGCATTTTATCAATATCCAATACCCCATTGAAAGTGAACTTACTGCCATCCTGTGGCTAACCAACCTTACTACATCTACAACTCACTAACAAACCATTAGACTGACTCCCGAGAGTGCAGAGCACTCACCTGCGGGGGTTCGTAGATGGCAGCGACCTCTGCTCTGATGGCCAGAGGGATGTCTTTGTGCTCTGTGTACCTTCCGTACAGGTAGCCCATCCTCTGGCTGCCCGTCTTCCTCCAGAAGTCCAGGAAACGGTCTGCGATGGTGTGGTTCTCAAACATGATGTTGTCTATATGTCTGTATTTCTGGTAGCAGGGATGAGGCGGGTTATACAAATCACTATCTCCACTAGGAATGAGTAGTGACTGAGTAATCTCTTGTGTATTTCAATAGGATTCCTCTCGTCATCTTCTCTTAATCTGAACTGATGGGAATGTAAATGAAGCCAAGGAGACAAGGAGAGGAAGACACTTTAAAATACTGAGATGGAGCCTTGGCAGCAAAGGGGAGTATTGATATGGACCCTTGGGAGCAAGGACATGAGTGTGTATTGGCCCTTTGGCGCAAGGAGGGAGTTATGGGGCGTACTTGTCTGTTGAGGGTAATGGCGCTGGGCTGGCACTTGGTGCAGATCCCCTCTGGCCAGGGAGGGTGGCCCTCACAGCCTGACTTGATCTTACAGCTGATATTCTCCAGGGCCACAAACTTTCCTCTGTAGAGGAAAATAGGTTATAAATAAAGACAAAGAGCTTGTGGATGTGGCCAATTCTCCTGCTAGGGAAGTGAAGAGTGCATAGACTGGTCCCAGATCTATTTGTGCAATCTTGTCAACTTCAATGGATGTTGTCATGCCAAACATGTTGCCAAGAAACCACAAACAGGTCTGAGATCAGGCTAGAGAACATCTGGTGCTACTCACTTGTCGGCACCTCCTGTCAGCTTACGGATGTAGGCGTGGAATGACATGTGCTTGACAGGCGGGTCTAGATGGCTCAAGTATTCTTCATCAAAAGGCTGACAGAGATAACAATTAAACGTATAGCAAAGAAGTACACCTGACATGTAAACCACCATTTTAAAGTAAACAGTAATAGTTGGACGAATGAAGGTGGAAAGAACACACACTTACCTCTAGTGGTACGCAGTGCACACACTTTCCCATTGATCCATGTCGACACCTGAAACAAGAACTGAATCAATACACTGACACAATTGAATGCCTTAATACAATAACATAACTAGCTACAGTCTACAAAGCTGTGTCTCTCTTACACTGTGGATATCTGTTCCTGTAGATATTTGCTTCAATAGAACATACAGGAAGTCTATGAAATATCTTACAGCTTTGGATCTCTGTTCCCGTAGACCACAGAAAGTTAGTGGCACCTTAATTGTGGAGAATGGGCTCGTGGTAATGGCTGGAGCAGAATTAGTGGAATAGAATCATATACATGGTTTCCATGTGTTTCATGCCATTTCATTCCCTCCATTCCAGCCATTATTTTGAGCCATTCTCCCCTCAGCAGTCTCCAATGGTAGACCTTTAAGTTGACAGGTTTCAGCAGATCACATGTCAAACTCATTCCAAGGAGGGCCGAGTGTCTGTGGGTTTTCGCTCCACCCTTAAACTTGATTGATGAATTAAGGTCACTGCTTAGTATGGAACTCCCCTCACCTGGATGTCTAGGTCTTAATTGAAAGGAAAAATAAAAACCCATAAACATTAACCTCCGTGGAATGAGTTTGACACCCCTGCCGTAGATCTTTAAGTCTATTAATCTATTGCAGCTGTGGATATTTGTTCCTGTAAATATTTGCTTCAATACAACATGAAGTATATACATATCTTACAGCTGTAGATCTCTGTTGCTGTGTAGCTTTGCTTCAATACAACATACAGAAATTAAATCACTCTCTTACAGCTGTGGATCTCTTCAAATGAAATCCCTATTTCAAGAACATTGGGAAACGATGGCACTCCAAAAGGACAAAAACACGTCACTTCATTTCACCTTTTCATTTTTGGCCAGGCAGGCTAATGCGTTTTGTCCTTTTTTTAAAGTGCCACGGTTTCCCAGGAATTATATAAAATCTCTTACAGCTGTGGATCTTTGTTCCTGTATATCTTGCCCTCCTGCTTGGCCAGGTACTGGTCAATCTCATCCTCTGGGATGTGGGGTGCCGAGTGGGAGCGTGACATCATGGACGATGAAGATGAGGGTAGTGATGAAGTGTGAGGCGTGGCCACGTCCATGGTCTCTCCGGAGGGTCCTGGGGAGCCCGACGGGTACAGGAAGAGCATGTCTCCATGTCTAGAGAAACACACACAATGAGCATAATGATAATCCGAAATAATAACAAGTGAACAAAATGAAGTGACGATATACACTGAATGTACAAAACATTAAGAACACCTGTTCTTGACAAACTGACCAGGTGAATGCTATGATCCCTTCTTTTAGTCACTTGATAAATACACTTTAAATCAGTGTAGATGAAGGGGAGGAAACAGGATAAAGGATTTTTAAGCCTTGAGAAATGGATTGTATGTGTTTGCCAATCAGAGGGTGAACGGGCAAGACAAGATTTAAGTGCCTTTGAACGGGGTATGAAAGTAGGTGCCAGGCGCACCAGTTTGTGTCAGGAACTGCAATGCTGCTGGGTTTTAAAGCACAACAGTTTCCAGTGTGTATCAAGAATGGTCCACCACCCAAAGGACACCCAGCCAACTTGACAACTGTGGGAAGCATTGGAGTCAACATGGGCCAGTATCCTTGTGGAACACTTGACGAATTGAGGCTATTGTTTAGTATACCCAGTGTAAATAATGACTACATGTTTATCTAGCTAAATGGAGTAGCCTAACAATTAGTGACAGGGTTCTCCCCAAAGAATGTAAGAGGGGTGCAGCGCCACCTTGTGGACTGACTGCACCACAGTAATTTGTTTGTTTTTAAAAGTATTTTGTTATCTCTAACCACATTTCTATCTACAGTTTTCATGTGAGTAAAGGCATACTGTATATAACAAAACTGTGACAGCTGTGATAAAACAGGAAGTTGCGGTACAATTTTATAAATGCACACAAATGTTGTTTGTTCATTAAGCAAGCCAGCAGCATACCAGCAGCATACCACCCTGCATACCACTGCTGGCTTGCTTCTGAAGCTAAGCAGGGTTGGTCCTGGTCAGTCCCTGGATGGGAGACCAGATGCTGCTGGAAGTGGTGTTGGAGGGCCAGGAGGCACTCTTTCCTCTGGTCTAAAAAAATATCCCAATGCCCCAGGGCAGTGATTGGGGACACTGCCCTGTGTAGGGTGCCGTCTTTCGGATGGGATGTTAAATGGGTGTCCTGACTCTCTGAGGTCATTAAAGATCCCATGGCACTTATCGTAAGAGTAGGGGTGTTAACCCCGGTGTCCTGGCTAAATTCCCAATCTGGCCCTCAAACCATCATGGTCACCTAATAATCCCCAGTTTACAATTGGCTCATTCATCCCCCTCCTCTCCCCTGTAACTATTCCCCAGGTCGTTACTGCAAATGAGAACGTGTTCTCAGTCAACTTACCTGGTAAAATTTGTAAGTCGCTCTGGATAAGAGCGTCTGCTAAATGACTTAAATGTAAATGTAAATGTAAAATAACGGTAAAATAAAATAAATAAAAAAATAAAAAATGGGATCATTTTGTGTTGGTAAAATTAATTATGCAAGAAACGGTGGTGGAAATATTGATATAATAACCATCGTATCAAAGTGAACTTGGAGTCACGCGATGATAGGGCTGTAGTCCTCCCACTACGACATGCAGTTTATTAGGCTACAGAGGAAATAAATTGTGATGAACTTCACAGGGTGGTGAAAGTGCACGGTGATCTTGATGCTCCTTTCCAATAAATATTGGGGGTCTTCTTCTGGTGACATGATCGATGCTCGACTGCAATTTGGCAAATATTCGCTTTTATCCATAATAATGTCATCTACCCGCACTGTATCTGCGAACTATCGGCTGGAGCTCACCTGCCAAGACCAGAGTAGGCACATTTGCGAATTAAAGCAACAGTTTGTGTGACAAAACTAAATCATTAGAGTTGAAAATGTGATGGTAACATCTTGAACTTTAGATATTTATTCGGTACATGAAGTACATTGTGTGCACTGTCATCACGCACTGATTTTTATCCGCAATAAGACCAATTAGTGGAAACACCTCTGTGTGCGCATATTATCTTTATGCAGATTATAGATTATTTGCATTAAAATAGGTCGCCAAGTGGATGGAAACCTATCTATTTAAGGCCATTTTTTGCTCTAGATTGCAGAAAATGGCAGTTAAGGTGTATATAAAAAAAATAATAATAAATAAAAAAAACTATACTCAGCAGCACCACCAGATTGTTAACCTGTTGAGGCTGGGGGCGCTGTTGTCACTATTTATGGTAATCGTGTAATTTTTGAAACGGCTTCCTACAAAATTCTTGATCGTACAATATGCATATTATTATTATTATTGGATAGAAAACAGTCTATAGTTTCTATAGGAGTTGAAATTTTGTCTCTAAGTGGAACAGAACCCATTCTACAGCAATTTCCCTGACATGGAGTCAAATTTCAGAAATTTTGGCCACTGTTCTGGAGTCAGTTTTAAAGCCAATGTTATTCCTATGAGTATACGGACACTGCTTACGTCTTCCCCTGGATGCCTTTACGTGATGACGATTTGAATGGGGTCGATTGCGCGTTCACAGGCACTATAAATTAAAAAACCCTGTAGCTAGTCACTCTTTTGGAGCTGCGTCATGCGCCTGGAGGACACCGACCCGCACCTGTTCCAAGCATTAGTGTTGGGAGTAATCTTTCTCCGGTCATGTTAAGACTCGTTATAGGAGTTTAAAAACATCATAAGGTAGTTAATTTAAAGCGTTTTATAGCAATTTATATCCGTTTAGTGCGATTTTGGGACATTTATTTCTGAAACGCTGTGAATCGCCGGGCACGCTTCCAGTTCATGCTGAACGCAGTTGGCATTTCCACATGGCAAGAGGACAGCTTTCCACCAAAAGACGATTAGACCCAAGAAAGGATCCTTTGCCCAAGATACTGATGGAAGAACAGCTCAAAGTAGGAAATTTTTATTATGATAAATCATGTTTGTCGAAAAATGTTAGTGGCTTAGGACGCCATGTTTTTTGACGTAGCTTCGCTTGGCGCAAACTGTATTGAAAAGTAAGGATAATTTAAAAAATGTAATTCCGCGATTGTATTAAGAATTAAATTGTCTATCAATCGCTGTCCACCCTATATTTTTTAGTCACGTTTATGAGTATTTATGTATACGAGTAGATCACTGTCTAATATGGCGCACGGACATTTTCTCACCAGCTGGGCTACTTTCCCCATTGTCTAACCATGATTTTGGTGGCTAAATATGCACATTTTCGAACAAACTGTATATGCATGTTGTAATGTGATGTTACAGGGGTGTCATCTGAAGAATTCTGAGAAGGTTAGTGAAAAAAATAATATATTTTGGCGATGTTTACGTTATCGCTCACTTTGGCTAGAATTAATGCTGGGGTAATGTTTGCACATGTGCTATGCTAATATAACGATTTATTGTGTTTTCGCTGTAAGACACTTAGAAAATCTGAAATATTGTCTGTATTCACAGGATCTGTGTCTTTCGATTAGTGTATGCTGTGTATTTTTACGAAATGTTTGATGATTAGTAAGTAGGTAAACACGTTGCTCTATGTAGTTATTCTAGTCCATTTGTGACGGTGGGTGCAATTGTAACCTATGCCATCTACCTGAAATATGCACATTTTTCTAACAAAACCTATCCCATACCATAAATATGTTATCAGACTGTCATCTGATGAGTTTTTTTTCTTGGTTAGGGGCTATAAATATCTTAGTTTAGCCGAATTAGTGATAGCTACTGTTGTTGGTGGACAAAGAAAAATTGAGGATTATGCTAATGTGTTTTTAGCTAATAGATTTACATCTTTACATAGTGTCTTCCCTGTAAAACATTTAAAAAATCGGACATGTTGGCTGGATTCACAAGATCTGTGTCTTTCATTAGCTGTATTGGACTTTAATGTGTGAAAGTTAAATATTTTTAAAAAAAAAATTTTTTGAATTTCGCGGCTCTGCCTTTTCAGTGGGGGTGGGGGGGGGAGTGCCGCTAGCGGCACCCTCATCCTAGACAGGTTAAAACAATAACTTAATGTTTCTCCAAACTCACTTGATCTTGAGCAGGCTGAGGGTCTTATTCTGGGACTGGATCTCATCGGTCTTGTTGCGGTTCAGGAAGATAGAGAAGCCATTGGAGGTGAAACCAAACTCTTTGCCCACCTGACAGTAGAAAAAGGGTAATAATGATTAGTCTCGCCTGCCAGACCCATGGTACGGCTGTGGAAAGAAACTAGGTAAAGAGATTAGGTAATGATGAGCTTTACTTTAGAGCAGCGGTTCCCAAAAGTTGTATAGTCCCATACCCCTTCATAACATTCAACCTCCAGCTGCATACCTCCTCTAGCACCAGGGTCAGCGCACTCTCAAATGTTGTTTTTTGACATCATTGTAAGCCTGCCACACACACACACTGTACAATAAAATGTTTAAACATAAGAATGAGTGTGAGTTTGTCACTTCCCACGAGCCGGGTTGTGACAAAGAGCTCTTATAGGACCAGGGCACAAATAATAATCAATAATTTTGCTCTTTATTCAACCATCTTACATATAAAACCTTATTTGTTCATCGGAAATTGTGAATAACGCACCGCAGATAAATGAGAAGGGTGTGCTTGAAATGATGCACATAACACTGCAATGTTGGGTTGGAGAATGTCTCCGTCTTAAATCATTTTCCACACAGTCCGTGCCTGTATTTAGATGTATTCGTGTTAGTGAGGGCCGAGAATCCACTCTCACATAGGTAGGTGGTTGCAAAGGGCATCAGTGCCTTAACAGTGCAATCTACCAAGGCAGGATAGTCTGAGCGCAGCCGTATCCAGAAATGTGGCAGTGGCTTCTGATTCAATTACATTTGCACAGAACCTCTTATTGCAATTTCGATGGGGCTCTCTTGTTCAGATATCGGTAAGTGGACTGGAGGCAGGGCAGGAAAAGGATAACAAATCCAGTTGTTTGTGTTGTCCAGTTAGGGAAAGTACCCGCGTAAAACGCACACCCAGCTCACTCAGGTGCTTCGCTATATCAGATTTGACATTGTCCATAAGCTCGAGTTCATTTGCACACAAAAAAAAAATCATACAAATGATGGAAAGACCTGTGTTGTTCTTAATGCAGAGAAGAACTACAACTTCTTAATCATAGCCTCAATTTTGTCCCGCACATTGAATATAGTTAGAGATCCCCTGTAATCCTAGATTCAGACCATTCAGGAGAGAAAAAACATCACCCAGATAAACCAGTAGTGTGCGAAACTCATCATGCAAGCGGTCAGACAAGTAAAAATTATGGTCAGTAAAGAATACGTTAAGCCCTTCTCAATTTAAAAAAAAACATGCCAATACTTTACCCCTTGATAACCAGCGCACTTCTTCTGTATGTTGTAAAAGCGTTACATGGTCGCTGCCCATATCATTGCATAGCGCAGAAAATACACTAGAGTTTAGGGGCCTTGCTTTAACAAAGTTAAACCATTTTCACTGTAGTGTCCAAAATGTCTTCCAAGCGGTCAGGCATTCCCTTGGCAGCAAGAGCCTCTTGGTGGATGCTGCAGTGTACCCAAGTGGCATCGGGAGTAAGTGCTTGCACGTGCATTACAACTCCACCATGTCTCCCGGTCATGGCTTTTGCGCCATCAGTACAGATACCAACATGAGCAGGAGCTACATTTGGCTACATATGGACCGTTCGTGGAATTCCCAAGAGAAAGTAACAGTTAATGTTGGTTTTAGGTGCCAAGCCAAATTTCTTCAGCCTCCTGAGGTTGAAGAGGCGCTGTTGCAACTTCACCATACTGTCTGTGTGGGTGGACTATTTCAGTTTGACAGTGATGTGTATGCCGAGAAACTTAAAGCTTTCCACATTCTCGACTGCGATCTAGTCGGTGTGAATAAGGGGGGGGCGGGGGGGGGCTCCCTCTGCTGTTTCCTGAAGTCCACAATCATCATCTTTGTTTTGTTGATGTTGAGTGAGGTTATCTTCCTGGCACCACACTCTCAGAGCCCTCACCTCTACCCTGTAGGCTGTCTCATCATTGTTGGTAATCAAGCCTACTATTGTTGTGTCATCTGCAAACTTGATTGAGTTGAAGGTGTGCTTGGCCACAAAGTCCTGGCTGAACAGGGAGTACAGGAGGGGGCTGAGTACACACCCTTGTGGGACCCCAGTGTTGAGGATCAGCAGAGTGGTGTTGTTTCCTACCTTCACCACCTGGGTGGGCCCGTCAGGAAGTCAATGACCCAATTGCACAGGGCGGGGTTCAGAACCAGGGCCCCAAGCTTAATGATGAGCTTGGAGGGTACTATGGTGTTGAATGCTGAGCTATAGTCAATGAACAGTATTCTTACCTGGGTATTCCTCTTGTCCACATGGGATAGGGCAGTGTAATGGCGATTGCACCATCTGTGGATCTATTGTGGCGGTAAGCAAATTGAAGTGGGTCTAGGGTGTCAGGTAAGATATGATCCTTGACTAGTCTCTCAAAGCACTTCATGATGACAAGTGATTGCTACAGGGCGATAGTCATTAAGTTCAGTTACCTTTGCTTTCTTGGGTTTAAATGTTTTTATTTAACACGGCAAGTCAGTTAAGAAAAAATTCGTATTTACAATGGCGGCCTACACCGGCCAAACCCGGACAACGCTGGGCCAATTGTGCGCCGCCCTATGGGAGTCCCAATCACGGCCGGTTGTGATACAGCCTGGGTACAGGAACAATGGTGGCCATCATGAAGCATGTGGAGAACTCACACTGGGATCGGGGGAGATTGACTATGTCCATAACACACCAGCCAGGTGGTCTGATAGGGTTAACACGCTTAAATGTCTTACGTCGGCCACGGAGAGACCACAGCCATTGGTAGCGGACCGCGTCGGTGGCACTGTTATTCTCAAAGCGGGCGAAGGGGTTTAGCTTGTCCAACGTGATGCAGCCTCATGATATCTGGTTTCCAGTTTGCACAAAGTCCAGTGAAGTTCTTTGAGGGCAGTCGTGGTATCAGCTTGACGAGATATACACGGCTGTGACAATAACCGAAGAGAATTCTCTTGGGAGATAACACGGTCAGCATTTTATTGTGAGGTATTCTAGTTCGGGGGAACAAAAGGACTTGAGTCTTTAATCATGAAACATACACACCTGCCCTTCTTCCCAGAGAGATATTTATTACAGTCTGCGCGATGAACTGAGAATCCAGCTGGCTGGACTATTTCAGAAACATGGCTCTCTCGAGATATACTGTCTGTGAAACAGATGTTACAACCCCGGATGTCTCTCTAGAAAGAAACCTTCCCCCTGAACTCGTCAAATTTATTATCCAAAGACTGAACATTAGCGAGTAATAAACTCAGAAGCGGTGGGTGGTCTGCATGCCTCCTAAGTCTGACTAGAAGACGACGCCGAGTACCTCTCCTTCACCGGCTATGTTTTGGATCGGCCTCTAGAATCAGTTAAATTGCCCTGGTGGGTGCGAACAAAGGATCCGCTTCGGGAAAGGCGTATTCCTGGTCATAATGCTGGTGAGTTACCGCCGCTCTGATATCCAATAGTTCTTCCCGGCTGTATTAAATAACACAAAACCGTTTCTGGGCTAATATTGTAAGAAATGCATAAATACTGCAAAGTGAATGTTTGCACGGTGTTCAATAAAGACATGAAAATGTAGAATTGTTCGTGTGTTATTAGTTTAAGCAGACCGTGTATGTCCATTTGTTGTGACCTAGATGAAGATCAGATCACATTTTAATATCAATTTATGCAGAAATCCAGGTATTTCTTGCATCGCAGTGCTAGCTGCGCCACCAGAGTCTCTGGGTTCGCGCCCAGGCTCTGTCGCAGCCGGCCGCGACCGGGAGGTCCGTGGGGCGACGCACAATTGGCCTAGCGTCATCTGGGTTAGGGAGGGTTTGGCCGGTAGGGATATCCTTGTCTCATCGCGCTCCAGCGACTCCTGTGGTGGGCCGGGCGTAGTGCGCGCTAACCAAGGGGGCCAGGTGCACGGTGTTTCCTCCGACACATTGGTGCGGCTGGCTTCCGGGTTGGAGGCGCGCTGTGTTAAGAAGCAGTGCGGCTTGGTTGGGTTGTGCTTCGGAGGACGCATGGCTTTCGACCTTCGTCTCTCCCGAGCCCGTACGGGAGTTGTAGCGATGAGACAAGATAGTAATTACTAGCGATTGGATACCACGAAAACTTGGGGAGAAGGGGATAAAAATTATTTTAAAAGAAGAAAAAAAATCCAGGTATTTCTAAAGGGTTCACATACTTTTTCTTGCCACTGTATATTCCACCCTAAGGAGAGCTGGGTGGACTGTCAGTCACCTTCATAGCTGCAGTGGGGTTACTCTGCCACAAAATGCAGGCTGTGTTAATTACTGCAAACTCTGTATCTGTCCGGTGGTTTGATAACTTGAGTCTGTGGTGCTGTACCAGGAAGTGGGTCGGCATCTGTAACACACTCTGGGTGTTCTTCTCCACCCTTTGGAGAAGTCTCTAAAGCACTGTGGAGGTCTTTCAGGTGGCGTTGATTTCGAAGCAGCACTCCCTTGCCTGTCTGGACTAAGTATGACCTGGGTGTGTGACACTGTTGAAGCACTGAAGTGGTCTTTGTCCAGCCTCATTCGTCATCTAGCTTTACGGCAAGGTTGACTACGGGCTGGAGTTCTGGAAGGGTTCTGACGTTATACCTGTTGTAGTAGACATATTCATGTAGCTCTGCTTTGTTTTCTGGTCGATACGTCTCACCCGCTGGAGGTCTGGCCATGCCGGTTAAGCATGGCCTGTGCTGGTCTCGCACCTGTGGCTTACAGTGGTATTGCTCTGTAGGTCATGAGAGCTAGGAATGGGACAACCGGTTTCAGGATCCCTTTGGCTGTCTGCACTGCTTCACCATTTGCTTGGGCGTAGTGGGGGCTGGTGGTAATGTTTCTGAAATCATTGTCCTTCGAGAATTGCGTGAAAGTTCTACCTGAGAATTGGGGAGCATTGTCTGTAATTAGAATATTTGCTCACCCCACCTGGCGAAGATGCACTTCAGTTTAGCTCTAGTTGTTTCACCTGACATGTCTTTGAAGTAAGCTATTCCTAATCATCAAGAGAAATAGTCCACAACTACCAAGAGATTTGCTTGTTGAGTTCACATACAGTGCCTTCATAAAGTATTCAGAACCATAGACTTTTCCCACATTTTGTTAACTTCTACTTCATCACAATCCCGGATCTGGGAGCACCCCCATCAGTAAAAAAGCTGACTAGCATAGCCTAGCATAGCGTCACAAGTAAATACTAGCATCTAAATATCATTAAATCACAAGTCCAAGAAACCAGATGAAAGATACACATCTTGTGAATCCAGCCATCATTTCTGATTTTTAAAATGTTTTACAGGGAAGACACAATATGTATTTCTATTAGCTAACCACGATAGCAAAAGACAACTTTTTTTTCCCACCATTTTTTTCCTGCATAGGTAGCTATCACAATTCCGACCAAATAAAGATAGTCACTAACCAAGAAACAACTTCATCAGATGACAGTCTGATAACATATTTATTGTATAGCATTGTTAGAAAATTGTGCATTTTTCAGGTATAAATCATAGTTTTACATTGCAGCCACCATCACAACTCTCACCAAAGCAACTAGAATAACTACAGAGACCAACGTGAATTATCTAAATACTCATCATAAAACATTTATGAAAAATACACAGCGTACAGCAAATGAAAGACAAAGATCTTGTGAATCCAGCCAATATTGCAGATTTTTTTAAGTGTTTTACAGCGAAAACACAATATAGAATTATATTAGCTTACTACAATAGCCAACCAAACAACAGCATTGATTCAAGCCAACAATAGCGATAAAGAATAAACCAGCAAAAGATATACATTTTTTCACTAACCTTCTCAAACTTCTGCAGATGACAGTCCTATAACATCATATTACACAATACATATAGAGTTTGTTCGAAAATGTGCATATTTAGCGGCACAAATCGTGGTTATACAATGAGAATAGTAGCCAAGCTGCCAACAATATGTCGGGAGAAATCTTGGGAGAGGCACCTAATCTAATCAGTAACTAATCATAAACTTGACTAAAAAATACAGGTTGGACAGCAAATGAAAGATACATTAGTTCTTAATGCAACTGCTGTGTTAGATTTTTTAAAATTAACGTTACTACGACATACAGCGTGCGTTAACCTCTAACGCCTCCCTAACCCGGATCCGGGAGCACCCCCAACACAAAAGCTGACTAGCATAGCCTAGCCTAAAGTTACAGGGATATCATAAAATAAAATGGTCATGAAATCACAAGTCCAAGACACCAAATGAAAGATACAGATCTTGTGATTCAAGCCATCATCTCTGATTTGTAAAATGTTTTACAGGGAAGACACAATATGTAAATCTATTAGCTAACCACTGTTAGCAAAAGACAACAATTTTCTTACTCCACCATTTTCTTACTGCATCAGTAGCTATCACCAATTCGGCCAAATAAAGATATTGATAGCCACTAACCAAGAAAAAACCTCATCAGATGACAGTCTGATAACATTTATGGTATAGGATAGGTTTTGTTAGAAAAATGTGCATATTTCAGGTAGAAATCATAGTTTACAATTGCACCCACCATCACAACTCGACTAGAAAAAATACAAAGAGCAACGTGTATTACCTAATTACTAATCATAAAACATTTCTTAAAAATACACAGCGTACACTAATTGAAAGACACAGATCCTGTGAATCTAGACAATATTTCAGATTTTCTAAGTGTCTTGCAGCGAAAACACAATAAATCGTTATATTACCATAGCACATGTGCAAACATTACCCCAGCATTGATTCACGGCAAAAAGAGCGATAGCATTATCACCACCAAAATGTATTAATTTTTTCACTAACCTTCTCAGAATTCTTCAGATGACACTCCTGTAACATCATATAACACAATACATATAGAGTTTGTTCGAAAATGTGCATATTTAGCCACCAAAATCATGGTTAGACAATGAGAAAAGTAGCCCAGCTGGTCAGAAAATGTCGTGCGCCATATTAGACAGTGATCTAGTCTTATACATAAATACTCATAAACTTGACTAAAAAAAATACAGGGTGGACAGCGATTGATAGACAATTTAATTTTTAATGCAATCGCTGAATTACATTTTTTTAATTATCCTTACTTTTCAATACAGGTTGCGCCAAGCGAAGCTATACCAAACAAAATGGCGGCATAAGCGTTTAATATTTTTCGACAGAAACACGATTTATCATCATAAATTGTTCTTACTATGAGCTGTTCTTCCATCAGAATCTTGGGCAATGAATCCTTTCTCCGGTCTAATCGTCTTTTGGTCGAAAGATGTCCTCTTGCCATGTGGAAATAAACACTAACGTTCGGCATGAACTGGAAACGTGCCCAGCGGTTCAAAGTGCATCAGAAAGAAATGCCTCAAAATCGCACTAAACGGATATAAATTGCTATAAAAGGGTTGAAATTAACTACCTTATGATGTTTTTAACACCTATAACGAGTAAAAACATGACCGGAGAAATATTACTGGCTAAACTAAAGCTTGGAAAGAGAGCAGGTCCGATGTCCATCATGCGTCAGGCGCAGCAGGAAAAGGACGCTACTTCCACCTTGTGCGCTTTTATACAGGCCCTGATTGCGCAATCGACTCCATTCAAAGCGTCACCACGTACTGACATCCAGGGGAAGACGTAAGCAGTGTTTGTATCCTCATAGCATTTACAGGGACCTTAAAACCGACCCCAGATCAGGGGCCAAGATTTCTGAAATCTGACTCCCTGTCATGAAAAGTGCTGTAGAAGGAGTTCTGTTTCACTCCGAGACAAAATTCCAATGGCTATAGAAACTAGAGAGTGTTTTCTATCCAATAATAATAATAATATGCATATTGTACGAGCAAGAATTGAGTACTAGGCAGTTTAATCTGGAGACCAATTTATGCTAAGTCGAAACAGCACCCCCTATATTCGCAAGATTAAAGCGAGACCACACCGAAATTAATGGCGGAATAGGAATTTTACATTTTTCAACAGAACAACGAATTAACATCATAAATACTTCTTACTTTTTGATGAGCTCCCATCAGAATCTTGGGCAAGTTGTCCATTGTCCAGAGGAATCGTTGCTCGGTTGTAGATTGTCGCCTTCAACTTAGGAATTAGCAGTAAACATTAGCCATGTGGCGAAGACGTGTCCAACTCACTATAACGCAGCACTAAGAAATATCCGAAAATCGCAGTATACTGATATAAACTGATATAACTCGGTTTAAAATAACAACATTATGATGTCTTTAACACCTATATCGAATAAAATCAGAGCCGGATATATCTAAGGCCTATAACGGGAGCTTTCCAGAACGCACTCCTGAGGTCTGTCTTACGTCATGGCGAATGTTGAAAAGACTGCACCCCACGTTCCAAGACCATTTATATGGCCTCAGATCTGCCTAGCAACGCCATTCTAATTCTCACTGTTTGCTGACATCTAGGGGAAGGCGTATGCAGTGCATCTCGACCAATAGAAGACATGCAAATTAATAAACTGACCTCAGAACAGCCTGCCTGATTTCAGATTTCTCACAGGAAAATTGCTCCAACTTGAGTTCTGTTTTACTCACAGATATAATTCAAACGGTTTTAGAAACTAGAGTGTTTTCTATCCAATAGTAATAATAATATGCATATTGTACGAGCAAGAATTAAGTACGAGGCAGTTTAATTTGGGAATGAAATTTTTACAAAGTGAAAACAGCACCCCCTATTGAGAAAAGGTTTAAGTTACAGCCTTATTCTAAAACCGATTAAATAGAAACAAATCCTCAATCTACACACAATACCCAATATTGAAAATGCAAAAAAAGTTTTTTTTAGAATTTAAAAATGTACAAAAACTGAAATACCTTATGTAAATAAGTATTCAGACCCTTTGCTATGAGACAAAAAATTGAGCTCAAGTGCATCCTGTTTCCATTGATCATCCTTGAGATGTTTCTACAACTTGATTTAAGTCCACCTGTGGTAAATTCAATTGATTGGACATGATTTGGAAAAGCACGCACCTGTGCTATACAAAGGTAACATAGTTGACAGTGCATGTCAGAGCAAAAACCAAGCCATGAAGTCAAAGGAATTGTCCGAGACAGGATTGTGTCGAGGCACAGATCTGGGGAAGTGTACCAAAAAATGCCTGCAATATTGAAGGTCCCCAAGAACACAGTGGCTTCCATCATTCTTAAATGGAAAAAGTTTGGAACCACCAAGACTCTTCCTAGAGCTGGCCGCCCGGCCAAACTGAGCAATCAGGGGAAAAGGGCCTTGGTCAGGGAGGCGACCAAGAATCCAAAGGTCAGTGCTCTAGAGTTCCTCTGTGGAGATGGGAGAACCTTCCAGAACGACAATTTTGCAGCACTCCACCAATCCGGCCATTATGGTGGTGGCCAGATGGAAGCCACTCCTCAGTAAAAGGCACATAACAGCCCGTTTGGAGTTTTCCTTAGGTGACTTTTGGCACTCAGACCATGAGAAATATGATTCTCTGGTCCGATGAAACCAAGATTTTACTCTTTGGACTGAATGCCAAGCGTCACGTCTGGAAGAAACCTGGCACCATCCCTACGGTGAAGCATGGTAGTGGCAGCATCATGCTGGGGGGATGTTTTTCAGCGGCAGGGACTGGGAGACTGCTTCAGAGCGCTCAGGATCTGACTGGGGAGAAGGTTAACCTTCCAACAGGACAAGGGCCCTTAGCACAGAGCCAAGACAATGCAGGAGTGGCTTTGCGACAAGTCTCTGAATGTCCTTGAGTGGCCCAGCCAGAGCCCGACTTGAACCCTATCGAACATCTCTGGAGAGACCAGAAAATAGCTCTGCAGCAATGCTCCTCATCTAACAGAACTTGAGAGGATCTGCAGAGAAGAATGTGAGAAACTCCCCAAATGAAGGTGTGCCAATCTTGTGGCATCATACCCAAGAAGACTCAAGGCTGTAATCGCTGCCAAAGGTGTTCAAAGAAAGTACTGGAGTAAAGGTTATGAATACTTAAGTAAAAGGTGATACGTTTATTTTTTATACATTTTCAAAACTGTAAAAACGTGTTTTTGCTGTCATTATGGGGTATTGTGTGTAGATTGAGAAGGGGGAAAAATGTTTAATCCATTTTATAGTAAGGTTGTAACGGAACAAAATGTGTAAAAAGTTAAGGGGTCTGAATACTTTCCGAATGGACTGATCTTTCACCACGGGCAACTGGGGAATGGCGTAGTCATAAGAAATTCCCTCTGAGTAGGTTTAGACTCCTGGCAGTCTTTGCATGTTCTTACAATTTCCTGGATGTTTTTACTTATTCGAGGCAATCCATACCCACACGAAACTTCACAATGCCTTGATGGCCGTTGTGCATGCACTTCAACATCTCAGTTTACATTTGTCTTTTAGCAGACGCTCTCATCTAGAGCGACTTACAGGATAAATTAGAGTTAAAACATCTTAAGGATCCAACCCTTTTTTTCAATTTCCACCTAAAATGACATACCCAAATCTAACTGCCTGTAGCTCAGGACCTGAAGCAAGGATATGCATATTATTGGTACCATTTGAAAGGAAACACTTAAGTTTGTGGAAATGTTAAATGTAGGATAATATAACACATTAGATCTGGTACCATCATCTTTGAAATGCAACAGAATGGCAATAATGCATTATTCCAGCCCAGGTGCAATTTAGATTTTGGCCACTAGATGGCAGCAGTGTATGTGCAAAGTTATAGACTGATCCAATGAACCATTGCATTTCTTTTCAAAATGGTGCATCAAGACTGCCCAAATGTGCCCAATTGGTTTATTAATAACTTTAAGTTCATAACTGTGCACTCTCCTCAAACAATAGCATGGTATTATTTCACAGTAATAGCTACTGTAAATTGGGCAGTGCAGTTAAATTAACAAGAATTTAAGCTTTCTGCCAATATCAGATATGTCTATGTCCTGGGAAATGTTGTTACTTACAACCTCATGCTAATCGCATTAGCCTACATTTGCTCAACCCACCGATAATGTAGCGGTTAAGTGCCTTGCTCAAGGGCACGTCAACATTCTTCACCTGGTCTTCGAACCGGTGACCTTTCAGTTACTGGCACAATGCTCATAACCGCTAGGTTACCCCGCTCCCCAGTTCTCATGTCTTGAGGCGTTACTATTTTATTACCATACAACACTTGTCCTTGTGAGGTTTTTTATTTTTTATTCAAGTAGGCAAGTCAGTTAAGAACAAATTCCTATTTACAATGACGGCCTACCCTGGTCAACCCCTAACGATGCTGGGCCAATTGTGCACCTCCCTATGGGACTCCCAATCACAGCCGGTTGTGTTACAGCCTTTAAATCGAACCAGGGTCTGTAGGGAGGCCTCTAGCACTGAGATGCAGTGCCTTAGACCGCTGCGCCACTCGGGAGGTTGAGAGGTTCTGTTGGGAGGTGTAGTAGGCTTTCACCTTGTCTGGCACTTTGGCTGCATACTTAGGCCATCCTGTTGTCACATGGTGTTTAATTAGGGCCGATTTCAAGTTCTCATAACAATCGGAAATCGCTATTTTTGGACACCGATTTGGCAATTTTTTTAATTTTTTTTTTTTACACCTTTATTTAACTAGGCAAGTCAGTTAAGAACACATTCTTATTTTCAATAACAGCCTAGGAACGGTGGGTTAACTGCCTTGTTCACAGGCAGAATGACAGATTTTTACCTTGTCAGCTCGGGGATTCTATCTTGTAACCTTACGGTTAACTAGTCCAACGCTCAGTCAACTTAACTGGTAAAATAACGGTAAAATAAATAAATAAAAATAATCACTAGTTAACTACACATGATATGATATGATATGATATTATGATATTACTAGTTTATCTAGCGTGTCCTGCGTTACATATAATCGATGCGATGCACACTCGCGAAAAAGGACTGTCGTAGCTCCAACGTGTACCTAACCAGAAACATCAATGCCTTTCTTAAAATCAATACACAAGTATACTGCTCAAAAAAATAAAGGGAACACTTAAACAACACAATGTAACTCCAAGTCAATCACACTTCTATGAAATCAAACTGTCCACTTAGGAAGCAACACTGATTGACAATAAATTTCACATGCTGTTGTGCAAATGGAATAGACAAAAGGTGGAAATTATAGGCAATTAGCAAGACACCCCCAAAAAAGGAATGGTTCTGCAGGTGGTGACCACACACCACTTCTCAGTTCCTATGCTTCCTGGCTGATGTTTTGGTCACTTTTGAATGCTGGCGGTGCTCTCACTCTAGTGGTAGCATGAGACGGAGTCTACAACCCACACAAGTGGCTCAGGTAGTGCAGTTCATCCAGGATGGCACATCAATGCGAGCTGTGGCAAAAAGGTTTGCTGTGTCTGTCAGCATAGTGTCCAGAGCATGCAGGCGCTACCAGGAGACAGGCCAGTACATCAGGAGACGTGGAGGAGAACGTAGGAGGGCAACAACCCAGCAGCAGGACCGCTACCTCCGCCTTTGTGTAAGGAGGTGCACTGCCAGAGCCCGGGAAAATGACCTCCAGCAGGCCACAAATGTGCATAAAATTGGCTGATTAAATCGGAATCGGCTTTCTTTTTTATCCCATTTTCTCCCCAATTTTTCATTGTATCCAATCGCTAGTAATTACTATCTTGTCTCATCGCTACAACTCCCGTACGGGCTCGGGAGAGACGAAGGTCGAAAGCCATGCGTCCTCCGAAGCACAACCCAATCAAGCCGCACTGCTTCTTAACACAGCGCGCCTCCAACCCGGAAGCCAGCCACACCAATGTGTTGGAGGAAACACCGTGTACCTGGCCCCCTTGGTTAGCGCGCACTGCGCCCGGCCCGCCACAGGAGTTGCTGGAGCGCGATGAGACAAGGATATCCTTACCGGCCAAACCCTTCCCAACCCGGACGACGCTATGCCAATTGTGCGTAGCCCCACGGACCTTCCGGTCGCGGCCGGCTGCGACAGAGCCTGGGCGCGAACCCAGAGACTCTGGTGGCGCAGCTAGCACTGCGATGCAGTGCCCTCGACCACTGCGCCACCCGGGAGGCCCCGGAATCGGCTTTTTTGGTCCTCCAATAATCGGTATCGGTGATGAAAAATCATATTCGGTCGACCTCTATTTCCTACCCAATACTGTCTCACAGTCGCTGAGTGTCACGTTCCTGACCTTATTTCCTTTGTTCAGTCTTGTTTAGTTGGTCAGGACGTGAGCTGGGTGGGCATTCTATGTTATGTGTTTCTATGTTGGGTTTATTGTTTGGCCTAATATGGTTCTCAATCAGGGGCAGGTGTTTGTCATTGTCTCTGATTGGGAACCATATTAAGGTTGACTGTTTTCACTGTTTGTGGGTGATTGTTCCTGTTCGTTGCATTCATTGTCTCCATGTTCAGGTCTGTAGCGTCGTTAGTTTCATTTTCTGTTTATTGTTTTGTTCGTGTTGTTAAGTATTCCAATAAATATGGAAACGTACCACGCTGCAATTTGGTCCTCCTCTCTTCCACCTAACGACGAGCGTTACACTGAGGTCCAGTTGTGGTCAAGACTGGCAGGCAAGCAAGCATGCGGATGTGATACAGCTATTTATAAACCACTGTTCAAAGTAATTGCAATAATACACAGCTCTCCCGCTCCCTCTAAGACCCAGCTCCCTCTCCACATAGGTTCTACAGCTGCACCATCGAGAGCATCCTGACCAGTTGAGTCACTGCCTGGTATGGCAACTGCTCGGCATCTGACCGTAAGGCGCTAGAGGGTAATGCGAACGGCCCAGTTTCCTGCCATCCAAGACCTATATAATAGGCAGTGTCAGAGGAAAGCCTATAAAATTGTCAGAGACTCCAGTCACCCAAGTTATAGACTTTTCTCTACTACCGCACAGCAAGCGGTACCGGAGTGCCAAGTCTAGGACCAAAAGGCTCCTCAACAGCTTCTACCCACAAGCCATAAGACCGCTGAACAATTCATAAAATCATCACCGGACATTTTATGTTGACCCCCCTCCCTTTTGTACACTGCTGCTTGTTTGTTACCTATGCATAGTCACTTCACCCCCACCTACATGTACAGATTACCTCAACTAGCCTGTACACCCACCAACTGACTCAGTACCGGTGCCCCCTGTTTATA
This sequence comes from Salvelinus fontinalis, assembly GCF_029448725.1. Lineage (NCBI taxonomy): Eukaryota > Metazoa > Chordata > Actinopteri > Salmoniformes > Salmonidae > Salvelinus > Salvelinus fontinalis. The sequence continues at coordinate 71,130,501 of NC_074665.1, forward strand.
GCCTCGATATTGTTATTCTTATTGTGTTACTTTTTATTTTAGTCTACTTGGTAAATATTTTCTTCTTCTTGAACTGCACTGTCGGTTAAGGGTAAGTAAGCATTTCACGGTAAAGTCCACACTTCTTGTATTCGACGCATGTGACAAATAAAGAGTGATTTGACATAACACCCACAGGTCTCTGCTGAGCCATGCATTGGATCCTTCCACAGTGGATGGCTCACTCTCATTAGCTGCAAAGTGCACAGGCAAGGGGGGACACTGCAGAAATACTCTCCCTTTCCTGCAGAGCAGCCTACCTCATAAATGAACACTGAGCTTGAGCACAGGCTGGGCACAGGGAGAGAGAGTGAGAAAGACAGAGAAAGATGTCAATCTTCTGATGCTACCTGGCCAAAAGCAGTTAGACAGAATGTGCTATTAATATGACTACAGAATGACAGAAAGAACCACAAGTTTTCCATGTGTTTGTGGAGAATAGTTTGTTTTTGTACAGAGCCCAACCATATAGCCTACAATATCACTAAGAGCCTATGTTCGTCTTCATGTCATGTTTCCATACCTTATTGAGGAAAGCGGCTGCTGTCTCTTTCTTGGTGGCGGGGATCTTCTTCATCCCGTTCGGGGACTGAACCCGGATGATCTGTAAATTAGGAAAAATATTACATTTCTGCACATCATAATCTATCATTTCCTTTATCTCCTAAATGTAGATTGCTTAACCAAACACATTGGAAAACCATATTGATCATGACTCATCACCAATGAAAAGATAACGCAAATTCTCAAAAAGTTCTACAGCTGCACCATTGAGAGCATCTTGACTGGCTGCATCCCCACTTGGTACAGCAACTGCAAGGCACTACAGAGGGTGGTGAGTACGGACCTCTATACCAGGCTGTCAGTGGAAGGGGCAAAGCAATTGTCAAAGACTCCAGCCACCCATGGCATAAACTGTTCATTCTCTCTGCTACCGCAATGCAAGCGGTACCAGCGCACCAAGTCTGGAACCAACAGGACCCTGAATACGCTGCTGTTGCTACTGTCTATCTATCCTGTCACCTAGTCACTTTACCCCTACGTTTATGTACACATAGTACATTACCATGTACCCCTGCACATCGACTCAGTACTGGTACTTCTTGTATTCAGCCATGTTATTTTTAACTCATTATTGTCATTCACTTTGTATTTGTGTCACTATTTCTATGTTGTTGTTTTTACCTTTAACTCTATTGTTGGCAAACAACCTGTAAGTGAGCATTTCACTGGCAGTCTACACTTGTTTACAAAGCAGGTGACAAATAAAATGTGATTTGACTCATCAGCTAATTTTATTAACACCCCAAACTGTCTCGCTGACATTTGTTGCAACCCACTGAAAACAGGACACTGCTGTAACTATTTAGCTAGATTTTTCTGCTAGAGCTGTCAGTGCCAGGGTCATGACAGTGCAGAAATGTGGGTGAGGGTGGAGGGTCGTTGGCACCCGTCGTTCATTGATGTAGTGACACAGTGGTTATAATTAACAAGCAATAATTTGGTTGTGATGGTGAATTACCTTGTTTAGTTAGCTAAGAATTGTAAAGGACATGATATGAGCAGCTTCTGTCATGGGCTGGCTGGTTTTTAAATAATTACTGTAGGTACGTTAACTCGCTGGATTGTTTAATCTCGAATGAACAGGGGAAACAACCCTAAACAGTATAACTTAGCAAGCTAACTAACGTTAATTATTTAGCTAGCAAGCCAGCCAACTCGTGACTAAGTAATTAGCTATCTAAAACTATTTTTAGGCACAAGTTGAAGACAAGGTCGCTATGAACACTGACTAGATAATGTAACTTAACAAAGTTAGTTAGTTACAGAAGCTATCACTTCTTTCTTGCAAAAAAACAATGGGGGCCAGGGAATGTTGATAAAACTTGTTAGCTGCTTAGGTAGCTAACAACGTCAACAGCAATGTGCCTTTGTCAAAGTGAACGTCCACGCATTTTTCAAAACCAATAGTTACAAAGATAGTTAGCTCCCTAGCTAACACACGATTTAACTATTTTTCTAATAAATAGCTATGATAGGTTAACGTAAACTGAGCCACCGTAATGTAACATGTTGGCAAATTTGAAATAAAAGATGTCTGACTAACTAGCTAGGTAAGCTTGATAACAGAGGGATTTAGCGGTTATCTAGGCCCTGTCAGTCTAGTGAGATGCTAACTATGTTAGCTAGCAAATGGCTAATTCTGCTGCCTCATCACTCCACTGGTCAGACTTTGGTAACGTTAGCTAGCTGGCAATCAATCCTAAATATTTTAGCTTTAACTACAATGCGCTGTCATACTTACAATATTTTCTGCCATGATGTTCGGGTTTGTGGTCCCGATTTATTTCACTGTGTAGCAAAAAAGAACGATACCAACGATAAAATATTTACTGACTGGACAGAATCAACGGAACTCCATTCCACGACGCAAACACCGAGTGTTACACGCTAACAAGTCCGCAACTGCCCGAGTGAAAGAGGCATCGATATAAAATCCTTCCGAGACTGTTGTTCTGCAGCATTTCCACAGGTTTTTGCTCCCTCGCAAAGAATTCTCAACTCCACGATACTCAAAGGAGTTGAGTTGCAAGGCGATGAATTTTGGCAGAGTGTAACGTTACCCTACCTCCGAATATAACGGGTCGGTATCAGTCGATACTTGTAAAAATGTCCATTCTTTCATACAATGTAGGGTGAATTCATATCAGAGTGGACATCTTATAAACTAAGACAGCTTAATCCTGAGGCGTTTATTTATTGGTCTGACAAGAGAAAATCTAAACTATTGTTACGACATTTTTTCTTCAGTTTTGATGTTAAGGTTATAAAACTCATACATAATGCACAGTGCCAAATTGTAAATGTGCCTACTATGTACTGGTGCATGAAAATACATTTTAAAAAGTTGCCAATATTATGTTTACATTTTGTATTTTAGTAATTTTTTTTACTAAATAGGACAGCGTGGGTTAGCTAAAGTGGGGCAGTTTTAGGAAAGATATCCAATTTACAATAGGGACCACCCTGTACTTAGGTTAGGCAGGGCTCTGGTTCTTGTAGTGCTACAGTATATCATGCGAAAAAAATATGTAGTCCTGTTATTAGTCCTGTTATTTAATTAAGTGAATTCAGAAAAAGTGGGACACTTTTTGCATTTCATTTTCTGTAACCTCTTTCCAACATATTAGCCTGACATGATACATTCCTGAAATTATCAGATGTTTCACAAATCACAAAATGGAATAGATTTGTAATTGTAATTGACTATAATAATGCTGCCCCAGTTTGTCTAACCTGCAGTCCCAGTCTACCAAATAACAACTGAACATATTTTACTCAATGTACACAAATGGTTGTGTCATGCCTCCTGTGAATATGATATCAACATTTGTTTTTTGTGTGTGATTAGGAAACATCTTGAGGATTCCCGAAATGTATCATGTGTTGGTTGGGCTAATATGTTGGATAGATGTCGAAAGAGGTTACAGAAGACAGAAATGGGAAATGTGTCCCACTTATTGCAAATTCTCCCTACTGTGTAAATGTTATTTTCTTGGGGTGCTGCAATCCATAGTTTTTGATAAACACGTAAATCGATGTGACTTCAGTCAAATTGCACAATTGTATTTTTTAAAACGACCGATTGCAGCTCCCAAAGAAAAGAACGGTGTTACACAGAACACTGCCTGGACACATTATAAGGTACTGTATATTCATGAAAAAATGGACATCGACTGATACCGACTCAATATAGTCAGAGGTACTGTAAATTAGCCCTACAACTGCTTTTAAATGCTATGAAAAAATGCATGCTCTTCAACTGATTGTTTCCTGCACCCGTCCGCCTCCTTCACTCATGCTGCCAAACATACCTTCGTAAAACTGACTATCCTACCGATCCTTGACTTTGGCGATGTAATTTACAAAATAGCCTCCAACACTACTCAGCAAACTGGATGTAGTCTATCACAGTGCCATCAGTTTTGTTACCAAAGCCCCATATACTACCCACCACTGAGACCTGTATGCCCTCGTTGGCTGGCCCTCACTACTTATTCGTCGCCAAACCCACTGGCTCCAGGTCATCTATAAGTCTTTGCTCTGTAAAGCCCCGCCTTATCTCGGCTCACTGGTCACCCTAGCAACACCCAACCGTAGCAAGCGCTCCAGCAGGTATATTTCACAGGTCATCCCCAAAGCCAACACTTCCTTTGGCCGCCTTTCCTTCCAGTTCTTTGCTGCCAATGACTGGAACGAATTGCAAAAATCGCTGGAGTCCTATATCTCCCTCTCTAACTTTACGTATCAGCTGTCAGAGCAGCTTACCAATCACTGTACCTGTACACAGCCAATCTGTAAATAGCACACCCAACTACCTCATCCCCATATTGTTATTTATCCTCTTACTCTTCTACATTTGCACACACTGTACATAGATTTTTCTATTGTGTTATTGACTGTACATTTGTTTATGTGTAACTTTGTGTTGTTGTTTTTATCGCACTGCTTTTCTTTATCTTGGCCAGGTCACAGTTGTAAATGATAACTTGTTCTTAACAGGCCTATCTGGTTAAATAAAGGTGAAATAAAAATAAAAACTACACTCTGGCAATACTCTTCCTCGATGAGGTTTAACGGCAGTTGGCATCCAATAAATGTTGCATTACGGCCACCTACTAGACTGGATTATATTTTTTATTTATTTTTCTAAATCAACAAATACCCTGTCATCTAACTCTACACTCATGAAAAACCCGCCACCCACTACACTATTTAAATCTATCTAGTCCTACCTCAGACTAAAAGCCTGAAAGGACGGGACACCACCACTCAATACACCCTGTAACTCTTCTGACGTCAAGTCTTGTATACCCAAATTCTTCTCTGCAGCTTCCACCACAACCTCCATTTTCTGCGATTTACGTTCCATCCCTGCAGAACGGTTGATAACCATTGCTATAAATGCTAAAAAGTATATTTTATTGAAGCATATATCACTTGTTGGCCTATCTACTACTCACACGAATCCTCTCAGGATCCCTCCACCTTAACCCATCTTCCTCTACTTTCTTCACTGCCTCAGCATATGACAACTTCTTCACTACTCTAACCCTGGAAACCTCAACCTGCCTCTCTTGCACCAGCCATTATTAATCCTCCAGCCCCATGGGAAGTTTGGCTCAAAGTGGAAGAGAGATTGACTTCATCACTACTTGTTCTTGTAAGATGTGTTGACATTCTGAATGCACCGAGGTGTCTGTTTAAACCACTAGCACACAGCTCGGACACCCACGCATACCCCACAAGCAGTGTTGGGGAGTAATGTAAGGGATTATAAAACACGCTAACTGTAATCCGTTACATTACCAGCAAAAATATTGTAATCAGATTACAGATACTTTTGAAAAAATAGATGATTACTTAAAGGATTACTTTTAAATTTAGAAAGGATGTTTGCGAAAAAAATCTTTGACACTTCTCTGTTTTTCTCAATGACATTCAAATCAACACAAATGTACATTTTGTTCTACCTGAGCGAGTCTGACCACAAGTCAGAGACCACTATGATGACACACCAAATGTGTTTGATGGATCGCGGGTAAAGAGCAGGAATAGGCTTCTGTAGGCTACAGTCCAAGCTATGTCTTCCAATGGTCAGACGCAGGTAGTCTAGTGGTTAGAGCGTTGGGCCAATAACTGAAAGGTAGCTGGATTGAATCCCCAAATTGACAAAGTAAAAATCTGTCGTTCTGCCCCTGAACAAGGCAGTTATTCCACTGTTCCCTGGTAGGCCGTCATTGTAAATAAGAATTTGTTCTTAAAACTAACTTGACTAGTTAAATAGAGGTTAAAAAAAAATGTAAATGGTGCGACTGCTGTCTGCATCTAAATATTATCCAACTTGAATAAATGCTTGGAGGTAAACATGACAGCAGTGTATTCTACTGCAATACTGCTGCTCTCTCGTTTAGCTTTTTGCGCCTTACAGATTGCGGTTGTTGTGGATGGCTGTTCACAAATTAAATGTGTATTTGAACCCAATAATGGTTGAATTCTAGAAGTTTAAGCTGCCTATCAATCATTGTTTTTTAAACCAATGGACAGCCAGTAAAAAATGCGCTCTAGCAATAGCTGCATAGTACTGATCCCAACCTATGGAATAAAAGTGGGGCTTTTATTGCTCACTCTAATTCATGCTGAATAAAAATATAAATCCATAGGCCTAATGGACACATGCTCAAACTCGCACAATTTTGATAGACTTAAATGCACAATCTGTAGTTGGTGTCGTGGCAATTTCCTGTATTACCAAATGAGGAGAGTTACAAACCACACACCAGTCAGAGTTATATTTAAATTTCAACTTTAATAATAATTAAGCTTTGCAATAGCATTTGACTTTCAACAATTCACTATCTCTGATGAATAGTTGAGAGTGTCAACATAATGGCAACTGAAATCTTTTATAGCAAAGATCCACCCCCCTAGTCGACATGACAAACCACAAATCTTAGGAACTCTTCACAAAGGGCCTTTTACTTAAGAAAGGAGTATCCCTTAGCCAGATTGCATTCGCTATAAATTATCGCTCAGTCTCGTTCCTGGTATTTCATAGTACCAAAACATTACCTCATCCAAGGCATAACTCAATTGTCAAATCTATATTCTCCCATCTCAAGTAAACCCCCTCTTCTCCCCACTCCTGGACAAGCTCATTGAGGGGAGTGACTTGCGCACAGACATTGTGGAGCCAAGAGATAATTGCTTCCCCCTTAATCATGCCATCCCTTCACATGGTTTAACAGATACATTTGCATATGATGACAATGTTCCATTCTGACCTCTCCCCTCTCTGGGCCCCAAGTGACTGAGCCCTAGCTGAGAAGGGAAAAGTGCAACTGCCAACAGTATATCCAAAGGGATACATTCTAATGACAAGTATCTCACATAAGCATATGATGTAAATAAAACATCTTATTTATCTATGTTACACAACTAATTCTGATTCATCCTCCACATTGGTACATCCATTTTTGGACTTATAAATTATATATATACAGTACAGTACCAGTCAACAGTTTGGACACACCTACTCATTCCAGGGGTTTTCTTTATTTTGACTATTTTCCACATTGTAGAATAATAGTGAAGACATCAAAACTATGAAATAACACATATGGAATCCTGTAGTAACCAAAAAAGTGTTAAACAAATTAAAATATATTTTATATTTAAGATTCTTCAAAGTAGCCACCCTTTTCTTGAAGTGCAGTCGCAAAAACCATCAAGCGCTATGATGAAACTGGCACTCATGAGGACCGCCACAGGACAGGAAGACCCAGAGTTACCTCTGCTGCAGAGGATAAGTTCATTAGAGTTAACTGCACCTCATATTGCAGCCCAAATAAATGATTCACAGAATTCAAGTAACAGACACATCTCAACATCAACTGTTCAGAGGAGACTGCGTGAATCAGGCCTTCATGTTCGAATTGCTGCAAAGAAACCACTACTAAAGGACACCGATAATAAGAAGAGACTTGCTTGGGCCAATAAACATGAGCAATGGACATTAGACCAGATGAAATCTATCCTTTGGTCTGATGAGTCCAAATTTGATATGTTTGGTTGCAACAGCCGTGTCTTTGAGAGGTGCAGAATAGGTAAACGGGTGATCTCTGCATGTGGTTCCCAATGTGAAGCATGGAGGAGGATGTGTGATAGCGTGGGGGTGCTTTGCTGGTGACACTGTCTGTGATTTATTTTGAATTCAAGGCACACTTAACCAGCATGGAGACCACAGCATTCTGCATCGATATACCATCCCATCTGGTTTGCTACCATCCCATCTGGTTTGCGCTTAGTGGGACTATCATTTGTTTTTCAACAGGACAATGACCCAAAACACACCTGAGGCTGTGTAAGGGCTATTTGACCAAGAAGGAGAGTGATGGAGTGCTTCATCAATTGACCTGGCCTCCACAATCACTCGACCTCAATCCAACTGAGATGGTTTGGGATGAGTTGGACCGCAGAGTGAAGGAAAAGCAGCCAACAAGTACTCAGCATATGTGGGAACTCCTTCAAGACTGTTGGAAAAGCATTCCTCATGAAGCTGGTTGAGAGAATGCCAAGATTGTGCAAAGCTGTCAAGGCAAAGGGTGGCTACTTTAAAAAATCTAAAATCTAAAATATATTTCAGCTTTTTTGGTTACTACATGATTCCATATATGATATTTCATAGTTTTGATGTCTTCACTATTATACTATAATGTAGGAAAAATTATAATAATAAAAACCCTTGAATGAGTAAGTGTGTCCAAACTTTTGACTGGTACTGTGTATATATATAAGTTATATTCTTCAAGAATCACTGTATATATATATATATATATATATATATATACATTGATTCTTGAAGAAAGTGTTGGTGACACTTTGATATGCAGCTGTTTAAAGGGCAAATCCACAGATGAAACAATAACAAAACGGTCGCCCCGCCTCTGTTTTGGTAAAAAGCTGAGGGATGAGCCTGGAGAAATGTAACCACTCTCAGATTAATAGACAGAGCTATGGATGCTAAGGACTGACCATCCATGATATTTAAATTATTGTTTTTACCATGTTATGAGGCTATACATTTACACTGTTTACAAACATTGTAGAAAAAACAAGCTTATATTTTGGGTTCTCATGGAGTGTGAGAGTTGAACTAAGCTCGAAGAATATAACTTATAAATGCCTCATGAGCTTAGTTCAACTGTATATATACCCAAAATATAATCTTGTTTTTCTACAATGTTTGTAAACAGTGTAAATGTAGCATTAGTACTGGAGTGATATATGTGCAGATGATGATGTGCAAGTAGAGATACTGGGGTGCAAAAGAGCAAGAGGGTAAGTAATAATATGGGGATGAGGTAGTCAGGTGTGCTATTAACATCACTTTGTCGGGCAAAGACTCAACATCAAAACTATATGTATATATATATATATATACAGTGGGGAGAACAAATATTTGATGCACTGCTGATTTTGCAAGTTCCTACTTACAAAGCATGTAGAAGTCTGTAATTTTTATCACAGGTACACTTCAACTGTGAGAGACGGAATCTAAAACAAAAATCCAGAAAATCACATTGTATGATTTTTAAGTAATTAATTTGCATTTTATTGCATGACGTAAGTATTTGATACATCAGAAAAGCAGAACTTAATATTTGGTACAGAAACCTTTGTTTGCAATTACAGAGATCATACGTTTCCTGTAGTTCTTGACCAGGTTTGCACACACTGCAGCAGGGATTTTGGCCCACTCCTCCATACAGACCTTCTCCAGATCCTTCAGGTTTCGGGGCTGTCGCTGGGCAATACGGATTTTCAGCTCCCTCCAAAGATTTTCTATTGGGTTCAGGTCTGGAGACTGGCTAGGCCACTCCAGGACCTTGAGATGCTTCTTACGGAGCCACTCCTTAGTTGCCCTGGCTGTGTGTTTCGGGTCGTTGTCATGCTGGAAGACCCAGCCACGACCTATCTTCAATGCTCTTACTGAGGGAAGGAGGTTGTTGGCCAAGATCTCGCGATGCATGGCCCCATCCATCCTCCCCTCAATACGGTGCAGTTGTCCTGTCCCCTTTGCAGAAAAGCATCCCCAAAGAATGATGTTTCCACCTCCAAGCTTCACGGTTAGGATGGTGTTCTTGGGGTTGTACTCATCCCTCTTCTTCCTCCAAACACGGCGAGTGGAGTTTAGACCAAAAAGCTCTATTTTTGTCTCATCAGACCACATTACCTTCCCCAATTCCTCCTCTGGATCATCCAGATGGTCATTGGCAAACTTCAGACGGGCCTGGACATGCGCTGGCTTGAGCAGGGGGACCTTGCGTGCGCTGCAGGATTTGAATCCATGACGGCGTAGTGTGTTACTAATGGTTTTCTTTGAGACTGTGGTCCCAGCTCTCTTCAGGTCATTGACCAGGTCCTGCCGTGTAGTTCTGGGCTGATCCCTCACCTTCCTCATGATCATTGATGCCCCACGAGGTGAGATCTTGTATGGAGCCCCAGACCGAGTGTGATTGACCGTCATCTTGAACTTCTTCCATTTTCTAATAATTGCGCCAACAGTTGTTGCCTTCTCACCAAGCTGCTTACCTATTGTCCTGTAGCCTATCCCAGCCTTGTGCAGGTCTACAATTTTATCCCTGATGTCCTTACACAGCTCTCTGGTCTTGGCCATTGTGGAGAGGTTGGAGTCTGTTTGATTGAGTGGGTGGACAGGTGTCTTTTATACAGGTAACGAGTTCAAACAGGTGCAGTTAATACAGGTAATGAGTGGAGAACAGGAGGACTTCTTAAAGAAAAACTAACAGGTTTGTGAGAGCCAGAATTCTTATTGGTTGGTAGGTGATCAAATACTTATGTCATGCAATAAAATGCAAATTAATGACTTAAAAATCATACAATGTGATTTTCTGGATTTTTTTTTATTCCGTCTCTCACAGTTTAAGTGTACCTATGATAAAAAATTACATACCTCTACATGCTTTGTAAGTAGGAAAACCTGCAAAATCGTCAGTGTATCAAATACTTGTTCTCCCCACTGTATATATATATATACACATTGATTATTGAAGAATATAACTTATAAATGCCTCATGAGCTTTGTTCAACTGTCACACTCCATGAGAACCCAAAATATAAGCTTGTTTTTCTACAATGTTTGTAAACAGTGTAAATGTAGCATAAATACTGGAGTGATAGATGTGCAGATGATGATGTGCAAGTAGAGATACTGGGGTGCAAAAGAGCAAGAGGGTAAGTAATAATTTTGGGATGAGGTGGTCAGGTGTGCTATTAACATCACTTTGTCGGGCAAAGACTCAACATCAAAACTCAAAAGAACAGACAACAACTCTTCTGTTTTACCACTTACGCCACCCTGTCTGCGTCGCACCAAACGATGAGCATCACAAACACCGGAAATCTTCCCCTTCAGTTGATCAACTTTCATATTTACCGCTACCATCATAATCACTCCTTTCAATGGCACCCTCTTCTTGAGAGCAAACGGTTCACATCTCTTGTCCCCATTTGTTTGACTCAGATCGCCTGTTCCCTCTGACCAGCAGAAACACAAACATTTATCACAAGACCACTTCTGGTTACCTTCACCGATTCCACAGCACTCAGCTCTGTTTTCACCCACCCTGAAACCACAAATGGATCAGCCAAAGGGCAAAGATTCCACTTTTCCCCAAAATGTCAATCCTACCGTCACAGAACAATCTATATTCTGACCCTCGGTGCAAGCCTCGTGCTCTGAGAACTTCACCACACCTACCACCTCTGATAATTCGCCCTCACTCACTTCTATATCTCTTCCTGTCTTCAATCTGGCATACAGCTCACTAAGCTTACACTTTCCACCATTTTAATTTAACAAACTATCTCCCTTTTTTCCGCCATTCTTAACCGATTCAAGCTCATTCACTTCCTCCCTCTCTCTCTCTCTCTCTTAGACCTCCTCTGCATCTCTTTTTCCCTCCATTCCTCCTCTGTATTACAAGTATACGTCTCCTTATGATAATTTTGTACTTCCCCTAACATACATCTTGTTCTTGCCCTCTCAATGGATTGCATTCCCCTCAGCTCCTGGGGAACCCCCGATAGCAAAGTTCAATTGTCTCCTGGTTGAATATTTGTTGTCAAACTTTGGAGCCCTTTCAAAAGAACTGCTCGTCCACCTTTCTCCTGCATCTGATCCACACCGACCTTGGCAAAACTCATCTCCTCGCCACTAACTCCATTGAGTACAGAGTACCACAGTATGAGTCATAATACCCATAAAACCTAGCGGTCAAACAAGGAAATGGTTCCAATCGTTTTTCCGCCATTAATTTTTCCCATAGGGAATTTTAGAAACACTTGAAATAAGGGCTGTGTTTCATGCAGGCCTTCCCTGGCAGGATGTTTTGATAACCGTGTAATTCTCTCTCAGACAATGTGACTTTTAGCAATATATTCACCTTTATTTGCCCTCCAAAAATGAAATGCTAATTAGCTGTTAATGTAGCTATGTGTCTTGTGCAAGTTTTAAATTGACACAATACCTGTTAGGAAAGGTGTCAGCTAGAACAAAAGTGGAGGAGCTTGCAGGGATTTGTAGTTTTGCATGATGTCTACTTTGATGCTAATTAGCATTTTTTAATGTGAGAATAAATAGAGCCGAATATATTGATAAAAGTCACTTTGTCCGAGAGAGATTTACATGGTTATCAAAAGGTTGGAGTCCACCTGTGGTAAAGTCAATTGATTGGACATGATTTGGAAAGGCACACACCTGTCTACATAAGGTCCCACATTTGACAGTGCATGTCAGAGCAAAATCCAAGCCATGAGGTGAAAGGAATTGTCCATAGAGCTCCGAGACAGGATTGTGTTGAGGCACAGATCTGGGGAAGGGTACCAAAAATATTCTGCAGCATTGAAGGTCCCCAAGAACACGGTGGCCTCCATCATTCTTTTTTTTTTTTTACCCCCAGTTTTGTGATACCCAATTGGTAGTTACAGTCTTGTCCCATCTCTGCAACTCCCATACGGACTTGGGAAAGGCGAAGGTAAGGGGACCTGCGTCCTCCGGAAAACAACCCGCCAATCTGCACTGCTTCTTGACACACTGCTCACTTAATCTGGAAACCATCCGGACCATTGTGTCGGATGGGAAACACCGATACCTGGCACCATCCCAACAGTGTAACATAGTGGTGGCAGCATCATACTGTGGGGACGTTTTTCAGTGGCAGGGACTGGGAGACAAGTGAGGATCGAGGCAAAGATTAACGGAGCAAAGTAATCCTTGATGAAAACCTGCTCCAGAGCGCTTTGGACCTCAGACTGCCACAAAGGTTCACCTTCCAACAGGACAACGACCCTAAGCACACAGCCAAGGAATGGCTTCGGGACCAGTCTCTGAATGTCCTTGAGTGGCCCAGCCAGAGCCCAGACTTGAACCCAATCTAACATCTCTGGAGAGACCTGAAAATAGCTGTGCGGAGACACTCCCCATCCAACCTGACAGAGCTTGAGAGGATCTGCAGAGAAGAATGGGAAAAACTGCCCAAATACAGATGAGCCAAGCTTGTAGCGTCATACCCAAGAAGAATTTATGCTGTAATCGCTCCCGAAGGTGCTTCAACAAAGTACTGAATAAAGGGTCTAAATACTTATGTAAATGTGATATTTCCATTTTTGCTTTGTCATTTTGGGGTATTGTGTGTAGGAAAAAACAATTGAATACATTTTCGAATAAGGATGTAATATAACAAAATGTGGAAAAAGTTGAGGGGTCTGAATACTTTCTGAAGACACTGTATTTTCTGGAACAGTAGTCTGGAAAACCAATTCTATGTGGACGTGTGTCATGAACTGCTCTAAACCTGTGCCAGTGGAGGGAAATGCCAATACACTTTTTTTTTTATTGATACTGCTATGCCAGCTAGGAATGTATCCTCTTTTTTGGAGATATTGTAATATCATATATATGCTATATTTTTATAGACCTTAAAAAATAAACCAGGCAAAATATTTATTTTTCTTTTGTTTTTAGCTTTTTTTATTTGATCCTGTACAAGGACAGATCTCTGATGACATGATTAGCCTATGTTGGCAGCTGAAGCATCCATCTTCCTCATCCCTTATTTCTTACCATTCATTCACTGCTACTAATTTTACATTCACAAGAAACTGAGACAACGTGGACATCCATCCTGCAAGACTACAAACCCCTCAAGTAACTTTTCACTGTCAGGGTGAGGATTCCAACACAAACTAGCTGTTGTAGGCTATCCATAGCCTTCAACTCATTTACCAGAAAAGGAGAAGAATGAAAAATGGTAAGATAAAATAAGTTAAGGGCATTTTAAAAGGTTATTCTTCAGCCGGTACAACATATTGCAAATCAGTGACAAAATTTAGCATAGAACTAAGAATGTACACTCTTTAGGCCAGTATCAGTGCAGACTGGTCCAAGGAATGTGGAGGTCAATGTTCTATCTAGAGATTAAGTGAAATGATCAACTACAATGATGATGAAACACTAGGCTGTATGGTGAGAACACTACGATGATGGATGAGATGATAGAGAGATAATGATGATGAAACACTAGGCTGTATGGTGAGAACACTACGATGATGGATGAGATGATAGAGAGATAATGATGATGAAACACTAGGCTGTATGGTGAGAACACTACGATGATGGATGAGATGATAGAGAGATAATGATGATGAAACACTAGGCTGTATGGTGAGAACACTACGATGATGGATGAGATGATAGAGAGATAATGATGATGAAACACTAGGCTGTATGGTGAGAACACTATGATGATGGATGAGATGATAGAGAGATAATGATGAGGAAAGATGGTCTTTACATGATTACACAACACAAACTACAAATGGACAAGTGCAGAATAAAGCGGACATAATGAAAAGATGACATAATGATAAAATAAGTGTGCAACACCCACAATATACACAAGACACAATGCCAACATGCGATGGACAAAGTAAAAGACAGAGAACATGCAAAAATAAAATAAATACATCTATACATTATATAGGCTATTAAAATGACTGGCCACAATGTATACATAAGTGTACATTGATCTCAAGAAATACGATACAAATATGAGACTACAGTGAAACACAAGCAAACAAAATGATGGTAAGCATGACAATTGTGGAATGAGATGAAATTATGGATGGAATGAATGAATTATAGAGAAAATTCATGAAATAGAGATGACATGCCCAAATAAATAAAGTGACAAAGAGATGTCAACATGAGCATTGGGGAAGGTAACCTAAACAAGATTACACAAGACATCACTACTACTGCCCAATCACAGTGACCTACTATGGTAGATTATCAGGTGAGAATCACATCTGAAATCAAGTTTGACATCTGAGGTTTATGGGGGAATCTGCATCTGTTGTAGTAATGTTGCACACTCATTAATCTCCATTCAATGTCTATCATGCTGCTTGTGGTAAAAGTGAAGGCAGCAAGAGCCAAAACTGCCAAGGACAATGTGTTTTTTCCCCAAGCTATAAAACAAGTTTATATCCCTGAGAATAAATAGTTAAAATATACGTTACATAATAAAGATAGTCACAAATTCTTCTTTGTTATACAAAATGTGGAAAATAAGGATGCCAGAGTTAAACGGGACGATAGAATGATAGAATCCTTGTTCTGTTAAAAGGTGTGTGTACCAGTGAAGGATTGGTGATCCTGAGGGAGGAGGATGATGTTGTTTCATCCACATTGTACCAGTGACAGACTACAGATTATGCTCATTCATGACAAGCAACCGTCTCATCTCTACAGGAATCAGATATTATATGTGTGATATTCGGCATCGATGACAGATTTCATCTATGATGATAAAAGAGGTGCCGAGGAACGTGAAATGAGAACCCACCTATTTCACGGGTATGTCACTTGTTTGTGTACTCAACTTTTGAGGCTGCATTGCTTTTCATAAATTGTTTGTTGTGTTCCATGAAGAAGAGGAGCAAAAAAGAGGATAGCAGAAGAGAAGCGCTTGGAGATAGGGGAGGAGAGAAAAGGAAAATGGCTGCTGGTTAATGTTAGATAGAATATCGCTGCAAACCTGATAAAGATAGACAGAGGTACCAGAACAGAGTCCTAATCATGAGCAGACATGTTGTATGTGAACTTTGGCAGCTGCAGAAACAAAAGAAGAAACCAGTTAAAGATGGAGACGGTTATTTTCTGTACCGCTTTCCTTTTTTTGTGGGGGGGGGGAGTTCTTCACTTTGGTATATGTTTTGATAGTTCCAGTCAAACACAGTGAGAGGGCTGGGGGCAGATGGATGGTTTGAACAGAGACGGTAGAGAAAGCGACACATCCCACCTTTTTTTGCTGATTGGGGTGGGGACACTCTGGTCTAGTTATTGCCCCCACCCTGCGGAGGGGGTGCCCCAGAGAGAGACATCTCTCTAGCTCAGGGACAATAACTAGACCAGAGCCAGCTGTTTCCTTTCTTGTGTGTGCATTCCAGTAATTATGGAGGAACTGTGAGCTCACGCGGGAAAGCATGCTCACGAAAGAGAGGGAACACCCACTTCCACAGACGGGAACATTGAATATTTTTTACAATAGTAAACTGCTTGAGTGAACTATCTTCATGTATCCACAATCTCTGGTTGTAAGTAGATGGAGGTGGAAGTAGAGGATCGTGGGATGGATGGTGGAGGTCTGAAAGATTTAGATGATACCATACTTGGCCAGCTCGCTAAGCTCCAGGTGGTTGAAGGCCTCCCAGGGGCAGATGACTGTGATGTCTGCAGAGGAAACATATTATGTTTAGTAACAGTCAGTAGACCAAGCAAACCCAGTATGGTTTTCTACAGTTATTAGGGAAGGCACAGATAGAGTAGACAAACAGTTGTAATGAACTTACCAGTGCCTAAACCCTCCATTCCAGGGATATCATCACCAAAGCTGTAAAGGAGACAGAGTTAATTTATTTATAATCAGAGCTCATGAAAATGTCATTGTGCACTTGTCGAATGCCTGTTTGATACTAAGAAAACCCAATGAATGTGGCCTCACCCCTGGATTCCCTTCTTGGGGGGCTTGCTCTTGAACTGACGAGTCTGTCTCTGCTTGAATTTAGGGGGTCCCTTGCGTGGCGTGGCAGGGCCCCCGGTGACACGGGTGGCAGACTTGATCTCCAACTTGGGGACCTCGAGATTCATGGTTAGTAGTTAGCTGTTTTTTTTGTGCAGGTGGTTATGTGTTCAATCCCTCTCTGAAGTGTTGTCGTCTTGATGAAATCTCCTCAACTGGGGAAATGAGGGAAACAGATTTTATCCAATTTTGATCCTCCCATCAAAACTACAGTACATGATCTAGTGCTCACATTTTCATGACAATACAGGCTTGTTCTTCAGTATTGACCATTTCGAGCTTAGAATGGAAGAAATTAGAAGAAAGAAAAGAAGAAAGGAGATAGCTACTGGCAAGACGATCCTCAACAACACAGAGCATATTGAACACCAACGCTATCTGCTTTGATACCTACATTATTACACGTTTTATAAGGAACTTAATTTACTGAACAGCCCCTCACAACCTTTTCTGAGGGCTCAACCTAATGCCTAATCCCCTTACTGATCTGATATTAGTGGGATTACGTTTTAAATGCATATTGTCCTTGTAATTGAATGTCTATCTAGGATAGGCTACCTTGTTGAGTGACGCAAAATGATGACCCAATTTCATCATGTAATCCCCAGCTCAAATTAATAAGCACCCCCCTCCCCACCATCTCCACCCTCCTCGTTTTAAGCCAGCGGCCAGCCATCCACATTTGGGTAATCTCATTAGTACAAGGACAACATAAAGAATATGCTGAGCAGGCAGACTGTCTAAAATGCTGCTCAATCTTATCCTCTCTTACAATGACATTCCAAAAACTCACAACATGGCTCATGACCTACAATGTTTCATATTGGAACCAATTTAACTATGTTGAAGCAATATCAAAATGAATGTCCAATGGCTCATTGATAATTGAAACCTAAAACAATGAAATATGAAAATAAAACATCAGCCTAATTTGCTTTCCACAATTGGGTAACTAGCATTATACAGACCTTTGAAAATAAATACACAAAAGAATGTCATATTGTTGTTCTGTCTAAAACACATTTCCAACATCAAGAACTTTCTGTCTAATTGTAATATACATCCTTGAACCAGATGAGAACCAATTATCCGGAAAACACATTGGGCCATATTCATAGCTTACAAACTACAGATATACTGTAGGATCTTAATTTAACCAGTTTCTCACAGCAGGAAAATAATAATTATTGTGTGGATTATAATTAATGGAACATTTTGTAGGGGTTACATTTTTAGTTAGGGCAAATCAAGTCTGAAGAGTGGAAATTACAAATATAAGAAGTATTTTTAAACCTTGAATACACTACAAGTTAGAATTAGCTGCTGAGCAGGAACTGCAACAACAGGGTGATCATATTAAGACCCTACACCTGGTGTAAGTACTTAACGCAAATCGGTTTGTTTCTCCGACCCACTACTCAAAACTGTCTCAGCACAGGACAAGGTCTTCAATAATTCAAATAGAATATTCTGCACATTTTTTACTCTTTCCCACTTCTCTTTTCTACAAAAAATGTTGAACAGTACAGTAACAAAATCCATCAAGTGTCTGTCATCATGGAGTAGGTTTCTGAATGGATGGGTGTACTCAGCAGCTACCCTTGCAAGTTAGACAATTGTTTCTGAAATATTACATATCTATAACTTTTATTGTTGTATCTTATTTAACCTTTATTTAACTAGGCAAGTCAGTTAAGAACAAATTCTTATTTACAATGATGGCATACCAAAAGGCAAAAGGCCTCCTGCAGGGATGGGGGCTGGTATTAAAAATAAAAATATAGGACAAAACACACATCACGACAAGAGAGACACCACAACACGACATAAAGCGAGACCTAAGACAACAAAGTTAATGTGAATAACTGGAAATGACTGCTACTCACCGGGTTCTTGGGTGAAGGCTAGCCAGACGAGTGGACGTGAGCTCTGAGCACAGCTCTCTCTAGTAGATGTGTGTGTGGGTCTATGCTAGGTTTGCTATGAATGCCAGGTGGGGCTGACGGGACCTCTTATATTCACCTCTGCAGATTAGGAGTGTCTCGCCTCCCATCCCTGACCTGCTGTCATCGCTGCTGTGGCCTGAGGTGGGGGTCAGGGGGTGGGGGACACTCGTGAAGGAGTGGGGAGCAGAAGAGAGGGGGTGAGGGAAGATGGATGGAGGGAGTTGGAACACAAAGACAGCAATAACTTGAATGCATTTAGTATTGATTGTATTTTAGCATGTTTTCCAAAGTGGTCTTCAATTGTTGTTCATCCACAGCCTTAAAAATCATTAAAACTAAATGCAGAGACATAATAAGGGATACCACATTGCACAGAGATGTGAATGAATCAATTGGATGAATGGTGTAATCGTGGCACCCAAAACCAAATCAGTTACTCAGTTTTAATGATAAGACTGCATCGAAAGATGATGAACTATGTCGCTAATACAATATTGACTTGGATGGTAATGAAGATTCTCCATATACTGGGAACCTTCCAGTCCTAGCCCTACTGAGCAGCCCTCCCACCAGTTATGCAACATTCTCTCCATCCATCTGCTGGGCCTGGTTCTCTGGGATGCCCTGGCCCAGGGTGTCAACAAACCCCCAATCCCTTAACAGTATCTCAGATTGACCTATCTATTACTCGATGCACAAAATAGGCTAATCCTTTACGGCGAGTGTCTTCATGGTGCACTACTCACCATTGCGTTCAGAGCTGAAATGACTCACTAGTACCTCACTCCAGACACCCCATCTGCTCTCGGTTGTAGCCCCCCCCCCCCCCCCCCCACCCCACCCCACTCAGAAAAACAATTACTCTGACTGTAGTTGTTGATTATAGTGTCTGGATTCTGTTTTTCTGATTAGTTAATTACATTGGGTAAACCCACCCGTGCAGCGGGGATTATTTCGCCTCAGTAGTTATTGACCAATCTGTGATCAATCTTGCTCATTATCTACAAGCATTACATTTTAAATTAGACAGATTGCATGTAGCACTCTGCATCAATACCATCTACTTGCATCAACACTGTAGCCTACATAGTGTATATTTACCTATGTTTGATGGTCATTTGACCAGACAACTACTGCAGCATATTATCACTTTAATAGGATATAGTTTAGTTTATTAGGATCCCCATTAGCTATTGCACATGCAGCAGCTACTCTTCCTGGGGTCCACATGAAACGTACAAATACATGACAAAGTACAGAACAGTAATAGACTAGAAGAGTAGAAGATATGACATTAAATAAAAAATAAATAAAAAACAATAATATCAATATAGTGACATTGACAATGTCCCCAACGTTAGTTTTGGGTCTGTGGTAGGTAGGGGGCATGAGGCTGAAGGGACGAGGGCTTGTTTCGTGTGGTTTAGTCGGGATGAAGGGTGTGTGTGTTTGTGTGTGTGTGTGTGGAGGGTGGGGTAGGGGGGGTAGACTGTGGTGGGGGTCATTGCTGCCCTGAGGATGTGTCTGTCTGGTCTGGCTGTGCCTGATCACCTCTAAGGTCAACTCATAAGGACACACAAGGTGCTTCAGTATCTTTCTGTATGGAGTTAATGAAGGGCGAAGGATCACTCAGGACGGGAGAGACAGCAGAGGGCCATGATCATTGTAAAAAATACTATTGTCAGGGATCAGTCCATATACTACAGTCTGATCAGTAGCCTATGATATTAATTCTGGGACAATAATTATTCCTCCAGACCAGACATGAGGCATATTAACAGTTCTTCCCCTCAGATCGCTTCATATTGTCCAGAGCCCTTCTAATTCTGCTACCTTCACTGTTAGAACACCTTCTATGCTCCTCTATTGATATGGAGCACATGTCAGTGTGTGATATTCGTAAGAGGCAAAAATGTGTAGGCCTATTGTTCAGAACTGCGATGTTGTTTCATGTCGCCCATAGAGCATTCCATGCATTGTACTACATGCCTATTTTGAAGTGAATACCACTATTGGAAAATAGATACAATAGACTGGATTCATTTTACATCAGGTGGCTAATCATTATGTTACCTATACAAGGCATAGGTGTACTAGGACCCCTGGGGGTTCTTGGCCAATCCACAGGGGGCACTTGAGAAGACTCATGGGACCATTGGCTTACTGGTAAAATGCATGAGGGGGTACTTCAGGGGTACTCCGAGCAGAGCGAAATTCAGTTGGGGGTACAGTAAGCAAAAGTTGGGAACCACTGCGCTAAGTGAAATGGAAAAAGAGTACACATCATGACTTGAGTGTAAATGCATTGTAGACTCCCAGGCATCTCCTAAAACACTGCACGTTCCTAGAATCCTGTGTTGATGTCATTCATTGGAGCTGTAGTCAGTCAATCACTAGTTGCCAAGCAGTGTGGAGTGCCCCTGGTTTCCTAGGTGACAATGAACCTGATCTTACCAGCTGTGTCCTACTAGGAATGCAGACAGCGCTAGACTGGCAGCGAGGGTGCAGAGGGGACATGCTTTTGTTTGATCTGGGTTACTCTGGGGGGATTAAAAAAGAGCTAGGTGCTTTAGGGTGATCGTGACTGGTTCTGACTTAAAGGAAAACATGTAAGTTACTGGCTGCACTGTAGCTTAATGCCCAAGTGCCTATTTCACCAATGCTACATGTCACAATACCCTTTTCCTGTGCATTCGTTCTCACATGGAAACAAAACTTGTAGTGACACTACAGATAGTTCCTAGTGTGAGGTAAGGTTTCACCCATTGCAGTTGAAAACATTGAGGTAACCTCTGTCCCAGGTGTAGCAGGTATAGGATATAGAGGTGGCAAATGTGCTATTCAACAGATTAACCGTGTATTATTGAAAAAGGGCAACCTCCAGTGGGCAATAGAGTTAAAATAGTCAAAGAAAATGACAAAGGCTTCATTCATTCACACAAGTACAATATTTATTTCACACATGTTGTCCATCATCAACATACTTATAATTTAGATAATACAATAACACATCAACCAATATAAAAATGTATTCAGTCCATATACCTCAAACATGTAAAAATGCTAATTCATCAAATGTAATTGTGCGTATTGAATTTGAAGTCTCAGCTAAAATAAATAAAGCAAATCAAATCAAAGTTTGTCACGTGCACCGACTACAACAGGTGTAGTTACAAGCCCTAACCAACAGTGCACTTTTTAAGTATAAAATAGGTATTAGGTAAACAATAGATAAGTAAATAAAAATAATAATTAACAGTAAAATGGCAGTAACGAGGCTACCGTTGAAGTCGGAAGCTTACATTTTTCAACCACTCCACAAATTTCTTGTTAACAAACTATAGTTTTGGTAAGTCGGTTAGGACATCTACTTTGTGCATGACACAAGTCATTTCTACAACAATTTTTTACAGACGGATTATTTCACTTATAATTCACTGTATCACAATTCCAGTGGGTCAGAAGTTTACATATACTAAGTTGACTGTGCCTTTAAACAGCTTGGAAAATTTCAGAAAATGATGTCATGGCTTTAGCAGCTTCTGATAGGCTAATTGACATAATTTGAGTCAATTGGAGGTGTACCTGTGGATGTATTTCAAGGCCTACCTTCAAAATCAGTGCCTCTTTGCTTGACATCATGGGAAAATCAAAAGAAATCAGCCAAGACCTCAGAAAAAAATAAACCTCCACAAGTTTGTTTCATCCTTGGGAGCAATTTCCAAATGCCTGAAGGTACCACGTTCATCTGTACAAACAATAGTATGCAAGTATAAACACCATGGGACCACGCAGCCGCCATACCGCTTAGGAAGGAGACACGTTGTCTCATAGAGATGAACGTACTTTGGTGCGAAAAGTGCAAATCAATCCCAGAACAACAGCAAAGGACCTTGAGAAGATGCTGGAGGAAACAGGTACAAAGGTATCTATATCCACAGTAAAACGAGTCCCATATCGACATAACCTGAAAGGCCGCTCAACAAGGAAGAAGCCACTGCTCTAAAACCGCCATAAAAAAGCCAGACTACGGTTTGCAACTGCACATGGGGACAAAGATCATACTTTTTGGAGAAATGTCCTCTGGTCTGATGAAACAAAAATAGAACTATTTGGCCATAATGACCATTGTTATGTTTGGAGGAAAGGGGGTGAGGCTTGCAAGCCAAAGAACACCATCCCAACCGTGAAGCACGGATGTGGAAGCATCATGTTGGGGGGGGGGGGGGGGGGGGTGGTTTGCTGCAGGAGGGACTGGTGCACTTCACAAAATAGATGGCATCATGAGGAAGCTAAATTATGCGGATATATTGAAGCAACATCAAGACATCAGTCAGGAAGTTAAATCTTGGTCGCAAATGGGTCTTCTAAATGTACAATGACCCCAAGCATACTTCCAAAGTTGTGGCAAAATGGCTTAAAGGACAACAAAGTCAAGGTATTGGAGTGGCCATCACAAAGCCCTGACCTCAATCCCATAGAACATTTGTGGGCAGAACTGAAAAAGCATGTGCGAGCAAGGAGGCCTACAAACTGACTCAGTTACACCAGCTCTATCAGGAGGAATGGGCCAAAATTAACCCAACTTATTGCGTCAAGCTTGTGGAAGGCTACACGAATCATTTGTCCCAAGTTAAACAATTTAAAGGCAATGCTACCAAATACAAATTGAGTGTATGTAAAATTATCACCCACTGGTAATGTGATGAAAGAAATAAAACATTATCTCTACTAGAGGTCGACAGATTAATCGGAATGGCCGATTAATTAGGGCCGATTTCAAGTTTTCATAACAATCGGAAATCGGTATTCGCTGATTTTTTAATTTTTAATTATTATTTATACCTTTATTTATCCTTTATTTAACTAGGCAAGTCAGTTAAGAACACATTCTTATTTTCAATGACGGCCTAGGAACGGTGGGTTAACTGCCTTGTTCAGGGGCAGAATGACAGATTTCTACCTTGTCAGCTCTGGGATTTAATCTTGCAACCTTACAGTTAACTAGTCCAACGCTCTAACCACCTGATTACATTGCACTCCACGAGGAGACTGCCTGTTACGCGAATGCAGTAAGAAGCCAAGGTAAGTTGCTAGCTAGCATTAAACTTATCTTATAAAAAACAGTCAATCAATCATAATCACTAGTTAACTACACATGGTTGATCATATTACTAGTTTATCTAGCGTGTCCTGCGCTGCATATAATCGATGCGGTGCGTATTCGTGAAAAAGGACTGTCTTGCTCCAATGTGTACCTAAGCATAAACATCAATGCCTTTCTTAAAATCAATACACAGAAGTATATATTTCTAAACCTGCATATTTGCTAAAAGAAATCCAGGTTAGCAGGCAATGTCAACCAGGTGAAATTGTGTCACTTCTCTTGCGTTCATTGCACGCAGAGTCAGGGTATATGCAACAGTTTGGGCCGCCTAATTTGCCAGAATTTTACATATCGATGACATAACATTGAAGGTTGTGCAATGTAACAATAATATTTAGACTTATGGATGCCACCCATTAGATAAAATACAGAACGGTTCCGTATTTCACTGAAAGAATAAACTTCTTGTTTTCGAGATAATAGTTTCCGGATTCGACCATATTAATGACCTAAGCCTCGTATTTCTGTGTGTTATTATGTTATAACTAAGTCTATGATTTGATAGAGCAGTCTGACTGAGCGATGGTAGGCACCAGCAGGCTCGTAAGCATTCATTCAAACAGCACTTTCGTGCGTTCTGCCAGCAGCTCTTCGCAATGCTTCAAGCATTGAGCTGTTTATGACTTCAAGCCTATCAACTCCCGAGATTAGGCTGGTGTAACCGATGTGAAATGGCTAGCTAGTTAGAGGGGTGCGCGCTAATAGCGTTTCAAACGTCACTCGCTCTGAGACTTGGAGTGGTTGTTCCCCTTGCTCTGCAAGGGCTGCGGCTCTTGTGGAGCGATGGGTAACGCTGCTTCGAGGGTAGATGTTGTCGATGTGTTCCTGGTTCGAGCCCAGGTAGGGGCGAGGAGAGGGACGGAAGCTATTCTGTTACACTGGCAATACTAAAGTGCCTATAAGAACATCCAATAGTCAAAGGTATATGAAATACGAATCGTATAGAGAGAAATTGTCCTATAATTCCTATAATAACTACAACCTAAAATTTCTTACCTGGGAATATTGAAGACTCATGTTAAAAGGAACCACCAGCTTTCATATGTTCTCATGTTCTGAGCAAGGAACTTAAACGTTAGCTTTTTTACATGGCACATATTGCACTTTTACTTTCTTCTCCAACACTTTGTTTTTGCATTATTTAAACCAAATTGAACATGTTTCATTTTATTTGAGGCTAAATTGATTTTATTGATGTATTATATTAAGTTAAAATAAGTGTTCATTCAGTATTGTTGTAATTGTCATTATTACAAATATATTTAAAAAAAAGAATCGTCCGTCTTTTTTTGGTCCTCCAATAATCGTTATCGGCGTTGAAAAATCATTATCGGTCGATCTCTAATCTCTACTATTATTGAGACATTTCACATTCTTAAAATAAAGTGGTCGTCCTGACGGACCTAAGACAGGGAATTTTTACTAGGATTAAAATGTCAGAAATTGTGAAAAACTGAGTTTAAATGTATTTGGCTAAGGTGTACATAAAATGATAATACATGATTTATGCTACTCATGTAAAATACCTAATCTATAGTAAGTAAGAAGATTTTATAATGACAAAAGCTAGTTAAAATGTACTTGAACAAGTAAAATGACAGTTTGACAAACTCATACGATAAAATGCACAACAGTATTCAAATCTGAGTGAGTGATTTTAAAGTGCATACAGTATAAAAATGCCCTCAATGTCCCCATTCCCTCTCACTCACTGCCGCACAAAGCCATACTTAAAAACTCGACTTCTTCATCATCCTGATCTCCATCTTTAGGAAGGCTTTTAGGTTCTCATCCGGGACGTTCTCCTCAATAGCAGCCAGGGCCTTTTCTATCCCCAACCCTCCATTATGGTAGTAGGCTAGGAGCTGTTCTGTGTGCTCGATCCATACACAGTTATGACAGCCGCTCATACAGCAGTGGGTGGGAGTGGGTGGAGGGCCATTGGCCTTGGCAGGAGGGGAGTCAGAGGTACTGGGGCCAGAGCCAGACTCAGGGCTACTGACTGTAGTTGCTGTCTGCTGGCTACTGTCTGTGGTTGATGTATTCAGAGTAGGAGGAGTGGCTGAATCGGGTCCAATACGGTCAATGGTAGAGATACTACAAGGAGTGGCTGAATCAGGTCCAGTGGTGACACTACAGATAGTTCCAAGTCTGAGGTAAGGTCTCACCCATGGCAGTTGAAAACATTGAGGGATTCTCTGTCCCAGGTGTAGCAGGTACAGGATACACAGCTGGTAGAAATATAAAGCATATTAACTAATGTAATCGCCAGCAGATGACACGCTTGCTTACACCTGCACTAGGGTTGGACAGACTTCCTGTGTAGATTAAGACAACATGGAGCCTGCGCAATATGTCTTGGAAAATGTACCTCAATCCATGGATGAGAAATGTGTTGTACTCCGAAATGCCCCATTATCCCAACTGTTACACCAAGAAGATTGAATGACTGCTAGTTGTAATTTTTTTATTTACTTAATTTATACAGGAAGCCTATCCAACCCTAGTGCAGCTGTAAGCAAGCGGGTCGGACCTGCTGGCTACACGATCATGTTATTATGAAAACAGAGGTAAAGACAGTTTCAAGTTGGATATTCCACTGATATTTGCCTGTAGTTTTCCTTCCATCCACCAACATCAGTTAGAGACTGTCAACAAAGTGACAAATCAAAATGTTCACATTTCAATAGCTCTTAAACCATTACTCCTAAAACTGTCAAAACTGGTTCTAGCTAACCTGATGGCATAGACACACATTGCACACACTTTGTTTGTAGATTTACATCTCACACTATTTTAAATTATTAAAATTTTAGAATTTTAATAGCTCTTTGGTCATGTGACCTGACTTCAAAAAGGTTCAGAATGTACACTCAGTGGTCCCTTAGGTTTGTCCATTTTCATCTCACACGTTTTTACATGAATTTTCAATGCTTTTAATTTTCAACAGCTCCTTGGTCATGTGACCTACTGACCTCAAACAAGATTCAGAAACTCCACTGACTACCCTTCTATATTGCACACCCTTTAGTTTGTCAATTTTCTCTTTTCGTTGTGGAGGGCAGTGCACCCTGAAATGGGTTCGCCCTGACACAGGGGCCCAAGCCCTGGAAAGCGTTGTGGTTTCGGCGGCGTCCAGTGAGCTCTCCCTGGCCCTTGAGAATCTGGGGGAGAGGGTGTAAATCTCACGCTGGGCCGTACCCATATCCGCAGCAGGTCTCCAAGCTGAACAGCCTCTGGCATGTTATAACAATGTAGGTAAGGAAAGTTGACAAAAAAAGATCCATAACTTCGGAATAAGGATTGGCTCGAGCCGCGGCTGGGGGAGCAGTCGCTCCGTCGCCCTCCTCTCGCCACCATTGGAAGTTCGTTGTACGGCCCATCTCGCGGTCTCTCATGCGTGGTATCGCAAGGGGCTGCGTGTGGGGGTTTGTCGGGGTGGTGTCCGTCGGTGGGCCGGTGGGGGGTTGGGTACGGCAGTTGGCGGTGGCAACTATGGACGCGCGCCGGGCCCTTCTCGCGGATCTCCCCAGCTACGGCGCTCGCCAGCCCCACACATTGTAGGTGGGGACATCTCCTCTACGCTCACTAGACTTGAGGCTGAGACTAAACCCATTGGCCCCACAGTGATAGGGCATTGCATGGATCTGGCTCATGCCCTACGAAGTGGGGAGAGGTATCCCCAGCTTGTCTGGGGAGGGAGGCCTACATCTGATGTGGGTAGTACCATCCACGCCCATTAATTTGCTGCGGAACCATAAAACGGACGGAAGAAGCCTAGGTTCCCACTGGGCACGGATCATTGAATGTCAACTTGATGACATTCAAAGGAGCGTACCCACATGTCGCGATCGCACTCAAATCACCCGTGGGGTGACTGTGACCCCCCTCATGTCAAAGTGAGGAATATCAGTGAAGCGGAGGTAAACGGCGGGACATAATTAAGAGTCTCGAGGTAGCCAAATGCCTCGCTATCTAATTAGTGACGCGCATGAATGGATGAATGAGATTCCCACTGTCCCTACCTTCTATCTAGCGAAACCATAGCCAAGGGAACGGGATTGACGGAATCAGCGGGGAAAGAAGACCCTGTTGAGATTGACTCTAGTCTGGCACTAAGAAGAGACATGAGAGGTGTAGAATAAGTGGGAGGCCTTGGCCGCCGGTGAAATACCACTATCCTTACAGTTTTTTCACTTACCCGTTGAGGGAGGGAGGCGAGCCCCGGGTGCGACCCGCTATGGGGACAGTGGCAGGTGGGGAGTTTGACTGGGGTGGTACACCTGTCAAAAAGTAACGCAGGTGTCCTAAAACTAGCTTAGGGAGGACAGAATTCACCAAGCGTTGGATTGTTCACCCACTAATAGGGAACGTGAGCTGGGCTTGGACGGTCGTGAGACAGGTTAGTTTTACCCTACTGATGATGTGTTGTTGCAATACTAATCCTGCTCAGTACGAGAGGAACCGTAGGTTCAGACATTTGGTGTATTTGCTTGGCTGAGGAGGCGAAGCTACCATCTGTGGGATTATGACTGAACGGCTCTAAGTCAGACATCCCCCTAAATGTAACGATATCGTAGAGCCACGGATCTTCAGTTGGCCCGGGATAGCCTGCCTCTTTTGGCAGGTGAGTAGAGACGTTTGTGACGGGGTTGGGGTGCGGCCGGATGAGTTGCTGTCCCTCTCCTGATGCGCTCTGCATGTTTGTTGGGAACCTGGTGCTAAATCACTCATAGACGACCTGATTCTGGGTCAGGGTTTCATACGTAGCAGAGCAGCTCACGCGCTGCGATCTATTGAAAGTCAGCCCTCGATCCAAGCTTTTGTCGGGGACGGAAGGCGTCTTTCTTCCCCATCCTCCATCTTTACTTACGGGTTACTAGGTGCACGGAGAAAGGCCAGGGGCCAGAGGCCAGACACAGCGTGTGAGAGCCCAGGCAGGCGGATAGAATGCATAATACATTGACATTGGGCTCTGGATAGGTAGGGGGCTAGGTGGTGGTCGCCCAACAGTCCCGGGCACGTCCTCTGGTGGGACTGTGAGTCAGGTTGGAACACGCTGTGGAAGTCAAAAGGTCATCAGGTGCACGTGGAGACCTCCCCCAAGGCGGGGGTCATTCCGAGTCTGAGCAGGGGCGACCGGACTCAGGGGCAGCACTCAGGCTGTGGAGGTTGGGTTGGTGACTTAGTCTCTGAGCGGATAAAAGTGGAAGGGTCACCAGGTGCACAGAGCTTGTTTCAGGTGCACAAGGAGGCCTCCATCAAGGCGGGGGGCACTCCTAGTTTAAGCAGGAGCGGCCGAAATCAGGGGTTGGGGGCAGCACTCAGGCCATGGAGGTTGGAGTGGGAACTTAGTCTTTGAGCAGAAAAAAAGCTGGAGGGTCATCAGGAACACAGAGCCTGTTACGGGTTACCAGGTGCACATGGTTCCTGACAGTAGGACTATAGACGTCTTAGTAAATCCAGGGGGTAAGCTATACTCTAAGGCCAAGGGAGAGGGGTGTTGACCGGTAGGGAGAGTAGGTGTGGAGGCCTGGAGGTCTGTAGTTCCAGGGAGTAAGCTACACACTCTCAGGCCCAGGGAGAGGGCAGGCAGGCGGGCCGGGAATGCAGACCTGTCTACACATTGCACCCCCTTTAGTTTGTCCCTTTTCATCTCACAATATTTTCTGTTCATTTGCCTGCTCTGCCCCCCTGAAGGACAGTGTCACTCACACACCTATTCACTTCAGCCTTCTCCCTGGGGCCTGCCTGGAGGTCAGGAAGGCCCCAACGTAAAAAAAGTTTGTACTTAGTTTTCGCTCCCTAACTAATTAAACTGGGAATACAAAATGCTGCTCACATTTCCACGTTTATTAGCGTTGGAAAGTGAATTAATGTCCAAATCGTGGGCAGTGTTGTGCGCAATTTTTCCAACAACATGACACTTATTTGGAGTCTGTGGCTCAAGTGGTTTAAAAGCGCGAATTTCCAACTCGAAACTGTCTTTACCTCGGTATTATGGAAGCTATTGTGAGAAAGAAACGGGATGGTGTGGTAAGTAAATAGCTAGTCCCGATGCTTTCCATTACTTGTACAGCATAGCCACATACATTTAATAGAAAAAAATACTAAACATGCCTTGTCTGTCACGAATGTTGAATAAAGTTATATTTGAACTGCCAGTTGTCTGTTGGGTTAGTCATTCAGCTGATATAAATTTGATACAAAATATCCACAGGAAAGTATTATTAAACCGACTTAAAAATGATACTAATCGAAGTCTTGCAAGCATTTACATGGTTTTGCGCATGAACCAAGTTTTACAAATTTCAACTGCAGTACTGGGTCTAAAAAGTCGGGTAAATAATAATTTCCTGTGGATATTTTGTCTCAAATTTCGAACAACTGAAGGACCAACCCCACAGAAAACCGGTAGAATAAGTTCAAAAGTCATTTTATTTAGCTTGTAAATAAACTTCAAGTTTTAGTCGTGCTTTGTTTCAGAC
Source organism: Salvelinus fontinalis (assembly GCF_029448725.1). NCBI lineage: Eukaryota > Metazoa > Chordata > Actinopteri > Salmoniformes > Salmonidae > Salvelinus > Salvelinus fontinalis. Next base: position 71,160,868 of record NC_074665.1, read on the forward strand.
TGTATAACGTTACCAATAATTGTTATCACTAACCAGGTTTCCATCCAACCTTTTTTATGCGAGTAAAGTAGCATATATATATCCGATTAAAAACAATATGTAATCATGGCAGGCCTGATGGAAACAGCAAATGTGTTGGTAAACTTTCCAAATGTCGACGAAACAAAATATGCTAGACAAGGTGGGATCTTTTTGTGTCTGTAAAATGAATAATGCGAGAAATGGCGGTGGAAACGCCTTTATTTGCAAATATTCATATAATAAGTAAACGTGCTATGGTGCGTGTTCCTCCCACTAATTTACAACGCCGGAGAGCATGAGGTTTGTTAGGCTACAGCTTAAAGTTATGAACTTCACAGGGTGGTGAAAGTGCACGGTGATGAGCTTGATGCTCCTTTCCAATAAATATCGAAAGTCTTATTCTGTTGACATTATGATCGATGCCTGGCTGCTGTTTGACAAATAAAAATGATCTCGCTCTTCTGTCCATAATAATCTCATCATGTAACGTTAGTAGGCTTCACCCGCACTCCTTTCTACTAGCTGTTGGCTAGAGTGCACGTGCCAAGACCAGAGTGGGCACATTAGCTATATAACGCAAAAAATGGTGTCAAAAACATCAGAGTTGTAATGTGATGGAAACTCATTTAAATTATATTTTTTATTACGCACATGGGAATTTAACATCAAGTTATTTATGTGTACTACGTCAACACGCACAGCCGATTATTGCAAAAAGTAATTTAATGGAAACATCTCTGGTAGGGGAAATGCGCTGATTCTAGAATATTCCAATGAAAATCTGTCGCCAATTGGATGAAAACCTAGCTGGTTTGATTTATTAGGCAAATATCTAGCTAGCTAACTAGCCCAATGTACTGTGCTGCATGTACTGTGTAAACTTTGGTGAACGAGAGCTAGTATTTAGCTAATGGAATCCCAATAGTTACGTATTGATTTACGACATACAGATAAACAATACTTTGAATACTAGCTAACTAGTTCTGAATAATCATGCTGGCGAACTAGTATTTGTTTTTATTTACAAATAGAAGGCTGTAGCTGGCTAGTGGCGTTTAACAGCTGAAATTAGCTACTACCAACCTTTTGTGAAGACGACGATCCCATAATATTTACTCTTAAACGAAACATATTTTTTCCGATATCTTATCTATATTACGGAACACTTCATTTCCTATGTAGAGTACAATCCACCAAGGTCTTTCTCAATGTTGTTCATCTACTTAGCTAGCTCGCAGGCTAGCTGTGAAATTTCTCCATGTTGGAACGAATTAACTATGACTGTCAGTGATTGTAAACAACGTTGCTGATTGGCTGAAAGAAACCATAGGCATAGGGTGTTCATGACTGCATTGTCAGGTTATGTCCACAAGATGTCAGTGGATAATATCTATAGATTTGGCCTTCAGTTGAAACATGTCCCACCTTCCAACCTTTTTATGCAAGTGAAGTACATAACAAAATGTCATGACAGGCCTGATGGAAACAGCAAATTGTTTTGGTAAAATTTTCAAATGTCGTCGACAACTATTTAACTAACTCTTTAGCAGTCTTATAGCTTGGAGGTAGAAGCTATTCAGGTTCCTATTGGTTCCAGACCTACAGTGTATGACTTGGGTGGCTGGAGTCTTTGTCAATTTCTAGGGCCTTCCTCTGACACCGCCTGGTATAGAGGTCCTGGTTGACATTGAGCTCGGCCCTGTACACACTACCCTCTGTAGCGCCTTGCTGTCGATCACCAAACAGTTGCCATACCAAGCGGTGTTGAAGCCAGTCAAGATGCTCTCAATGGTGCAGCTGTAGAACGTTTTGATGTGGATATCGGGCTTGCTCGGCTCTCCATTTCCTGTAGTTCATGATCAGCTACTTTGCCTTGCTAACATTGAGGGAGAGGTTGTCCTGGTGTAACAGTATAACTTTGGCCCGTCGCCCCGACACGGGCGCGAAACAGGGACCCTCTGCACACATCAACAACTGACTCCCACGAAGCGTCGTTACCCATCGCTCCACAAAAGCCACGGCCCTTGCAGAGCAAGGGGCAACACTACTAATAGGTTTCAGAGCAAGTGACGTAACTGATTGAAACGCTACTAGCGCGTACCCGCTAACTAGCTAGCCATTTCACATCCGTTACACTCAACCCCCTTTCAACCTCCTCCTTTTCCGCAGCAACCAGTGATCCGGGTCAACAGCATCAATGTAACAGTATAACTTTAAACCGTCCCCTCGCCCCGACATGGGTGCGAACCAGGGACCCTCTGCACACAACAACGGTCGCCCACGAAGCGTCGTTACCCATCGCTCCACAAAAGCCGCGGCCCTTGCAGAGCAAGGGGCAACACTACTATTAGGTTTCAGAGCAAGTGACGTAACTGATTGAAACCCTGCTAGCGCGTACCCGCTAACTAGCTAGCCATTTCACATCCGTTACACTCACCCCCCTTTCAACCTCCTCCTTTTCCGCAGCAACCAGTGATCCGGGTCAACAGCATCAATGTAACAGTATAACTTTAAACCGTCCCCTCGCCCCGACACGGGCGCGAACCAGGGACCCTCTGCACACAACAACGGTCGCCCACGAAGCGTCGTTACCCATCGCTCCACAAAAGCCGCGGCCCTTGCAGAGCAAGGGGCAACACTACTAATAGGTTTCAGAGCAAGTGACGTAACTGATTGAAACGCTACTAGCGCGTAGCCGCTAACTAGCTAGCCATTTCACATCCGTTACACTGGCACCACACTGCCAGGTCTCCGACGTCCTCCCTGTAGGCTGCCTCATTGTCTGTAATCAGGCCTACCACCGTTGTGTCATCTGCAAACTTAATGATAGTGTTAGAGTCGTGCGCGGTCACACAGTGGTGGGTGAACAGGGAGTACAGGAGGGGACTAAGCACGCACACCCGAGGGGCCCCGTGTTGAGGGTCAGCGTGGCAGATGTGTTGTTGCCTTCTTTCACCACCTGGGGGCAGCCCGTAAAGAAGTCCAGGATCCAGTTGCAGAGGGAGGTGTTTAGTCCCATGGTCCTTAGCTTAGTGATGAGTTTGGAGGGCACAATGGTGTTTAACGCTGAGCTGTAGCCAATGAACAGCATTCTCACATAGGTGTTCCTTTTGTTCATTTGGGAAAGGGCAGTGTGGAGTGCAATAGATTGCATCATCTGTGGATCTCTTGGAGCGGTATGCAAATTTGTCCATAATAACTCATCATGTAGGCTAGACACGCACAATGCGAGCTGTTGGTTATAGCGCATATGCCAAGACCATAGTGAGTACATTCGCTATATAACGCAATTTTCTTTGTGACAAAACCATCAGTAGAGTTGAAAAAACATTGGAAACCCATATTTTATTCGCTATATGGGAATCGTTATGTGCGCTTCGTCATCACGCACAGGCTTTTATCCACAACAAGTCAATTTGATGTCAACATATCTCTGCTGGGAAAATGTGCATATTGTTTTTATGCACATTTTTGAATATTGCATGAAAATCTGCCCAATTGGATGGAAACCTACGCAGCTGGCACATAACGTTCTGAGAACCACATGTTTCTTAGAGCTTGGTGAGAGTGTGTTTGTCCAATGGTTATTTTGGATACAACCTTCCCACAACTTTCTAGGAATGGTGCAGGATAATTGCTTGGCTTTGTGGTATTCTCAGTACATTTACATTTAAGGAACTTGACCCCCAAAAATGTAATGAAATACCAAGAAAATCATTAACAGTAGCAATGCACCGATATGACATTTTTGGCCGATACAGATATCTGATATTTTCCTTGCCCAAAAAAATGATATTTACATTTTTTTGCGGCCTTTTAAGCATTCTAGTACAGTTAAGTAGTTAACACACACACTGTCACGACTTCCGCCGAAGTCGGTCCCTCTCCTTGTTCGGGCGGTGTTCGGCAGTCGACGTCACCGGTCTTCTAGCCATCGTCGCTCCACCTTTCATTTTCCATTTGTTTTGTCTTGTTTTCCTGCACACCTGGTTCACATTCCCTCATCAGACTAAATGTATATTTCCCTCTGTTTCCCCCATGTGTGTGGAATTGTTCTTTGTGTAGGGTGTTACGCTACAGGCTGGCTGCGCTAGGTTTGTTTCAAACCTAGGTTTGTTTGTTTTGTTTAATCCGGTTCATGTTACCATGGTTGTGCTTTGTGCTGCCTCGTCTGTGCCTTTGGTCCAGGGTGTATATTAAAGTTCTCCTGTTATCACCCATCTCTGCTCTCCTGCGCCTGACTTCCCGGCAACCAGTCACTCACCCCGTTACACACACACGCGCACACACACACATGGATGCAGCGGCCTAAGGCACTGTATCTCAGTGCAAGAGGCGTCACTAAAGTCCCTGGTTCGAATCCAGGCTCTATCACATCCGGCCGTGATTGGGAGTCCCATGGGGCGGTGCACAATTGTCCCAGCTTCGTCCGGGTTTGGCCGTCATTGTAAATAAGAATTTGTTCTCAGCTGACTTGCCTAGTTAAATAAAAGGTTACACACACACACAGACCCCAAAAATGTTTTGTTGGCATTTACGTATGTCCCCATTACTAGTAAAACATAATCAAAAACTCTTTCACATACTTGCTGTGCTGTGTCCTTGTTCATTTCTTCAGTCGTTTCATTCTCAGCCAGGATTTCTATGGAAAGCGTTTGGGTCTTTGCGTGTCAAAAAAGATATGTGTCAAATAACACTTTGACATACCAAATAAGCTTGTTGACCAATCAGCGCCGACAGAGATGGCCGCCTCGCTTCGAGCTCCTAGGAAACTATGCAGTATTTAGTTTTTTTTGTGTGTTATTTCTTACATTGTTACCCCAGGTAATCTTAGGTTTTATTACATACAGTTGGGAGGAACTATAGGATATAAGAGCAACGTCAACTCACCAACATCACGACCAGGAATACGACTTTCCCGAAGCGGATCCTCTGTTTTGCCCACCACCCAGGACAATGGATCGGATCTCAGCCGGCGACCCAAAACAACGACGCCGTAGAAGGGGCAGACGGAGCGGTCTTCTGGTCAGGCTCCGAATACGTGCATATCACGCACCGCTCCCAAGCATACTACTCGCCAATGTCCAGTCCCTTGACAACATGGTAGACGAAATCCGTGCAAGGGTAGCCTTCCAGAGAGACATCAGAGACTGTAACTTTCTTTGTTTCACAGAAACATGGCTCACTCGAGACACGTTATCTGAGTCGGTACAGCCAGCTGGTTCCTTCACGCATCGCGCAGACAGAAAGAAGCATATTTTTGGTAAGAAGAAGGGCGGGGGTGTATGCCTTATGGTTAACGAGACGTGGTGTGATCATAACAACATACAGGAACTCAAGTCTTTCTGCTCACCTGACTTAGAATTCCTCACAATCAAATGTCGACCGCATTATCTACCAAGGGAATTCTCTTCGATTATAATCACATCCGTATATATTCCCCCCAAGCAGACACATCGATGGCCCTGAACGAACTTCATTTGACTATGTAAACTGGAAACCACATATCCTGAGGTTGCATTTATTGTAGCTGGGGATTTTAACAAGGCTAATCTGAAAACAAGGCTCCCTAATTTCTATCAGCATATTGATTGCGCAACCAGGGCTGGCAAAACCCTAGACCGTTGTTATTCTAACTTCAGCGACGCCACAGCACCCCCCGCCCTCCTTTCGGAAAAGCTGACCACGACTCCATTTTGTTGCTTCCAGCCTATAGACAGAAACTAAAACAGAAAGCTCCCACGCTCAGGTCTGTTCAACGCTGGTCCGACCAATCGGATTCCACGCTTCTAGATTGCTTCGATCACGTGGACTGGGATATGTTCCGCATTGCGGCGAACAACATTGATGAATACACTGATTTGGTGAGCGGGTTTATTAGCAAGTGCATCGGCGATGTCGTACCCACAGCGTCTATACGTGCAAAACTGAAAGCGCGAACCACTGCTTTTAAATCAGGGCAAGGTGACCGGAAACATGACCGAATACAAACAGTGTAGCTATTCCCTCCGCAAGGCAATCAAACAAGCTAAGCGTCAGTATAGAGACAAAGTAGATTCGCAATTCAAGGGCTCAGACACGAGAGGTATGTGGCAGGGTCTACAGTCAATCACGGACTATAAAAGGAAAACCAGCCCCGTCGCAGAACAGGATGACTTGCTCCCAGACAAACTAAACAACTTCTTTGCTCGCTTTGAGGACAACACAGTGCCACTGACACGGCCCGCTACCAAAACCTGCGGGCTTTCCTTTACTGCAGCCGAGGTGAGTAAAACATTTAAACGTGTCAACCCTCGCAAGGCTGCAGGCCATGACGGCATCCCCAGCCGCGTCCTCAGAGCATGCGCAGACCAGCTGGCTGGTGTGTTTACGGACATATTCAATCAATCCTTATCCCATTCTGCTGTCCCCATATGCTTCAAGAGGGCCACCATTGTTCCTGTTCCCAAGAAAGCTCAGGTAACTGAGCTAAATGACTACCGCCCTGTAGCACTCACTTCCGTCATCATGAAGTGCTTTGATAGACTAGTCAAGGACCATATCACCTCCACCCTACCTGACACCCTAGACCCACACCAATTTGCTTACCGCCCCAATAGGACCACAGACGACGCAATCACACTGTACACTGCCCTAACCCATCTGGACAAGAGGAATACCTATATGAGAATGCTGTTCATCGACTACAGCTCAGCATTTAACACCATAGTACCCTCCAAACTCGTCATCAAGCTCGAGACCCTGGGTCTCGACCCCGCCCTGTGCAACTTGGTCCTGGACTTCCTGACGGGCCGCCCCCAGGTGGTGAGGGTAGGTAACAACATCTCCACCCCGCTGATCCTCAACACTGGGGCCACACAAGGGTGCGTTCTCAGCCCTCTCCTGTACTCCCTGTTCACCCACGACTGCGTGGCCATGCACGCCTCCAACTCAATCATCAAGTTTGCAGACGTCACTACAGTGGTGAGCTTGATTACCAACAACGACGAGATGGCCTACAGGGAGGAGGTGAGGGCCCTCGGAGTGTGGTGTCAGGAAAATAACCTCACACTCAATGTCAACAAAACAAAGGAGATGATCATGGACTTCAGGAAACAGCAGAGGGAGCACCCCCTATCCACATCGACGGGCCGCAGTGGAAAAGTTCCTCGGCGTACACATCACTGACAAACTGAAATGGTCCACCCACACAGACAGCGTGGTGAAGAAGGCGCAGCAGCGCCTCTTCAACCTCAGGAGGCTGAAGAAATTCGGCTTGTCACCAAAAACACTCACAAACTTTTACAGATGCACAATCGAGAGCATCCTGTCGGGCTGTATCACCGCCTGGTACGGCAACTGCTCCGCCCATAACCGTAAGGCTCTCCAGAGGGTAGTGAGGTCTGCACAACGCATCACCGATGGCAAACTACCTGCCCTCCAGGACACCTACACCACCCGATGTCACAGGAAGGCCAAAAAGATCATCAAGGACAACAACCACCCGAGCCACTGCCTGTTCACACCGCTATCATCCAGAAGGCGAGGTCAGTACAGGTGCATCAAAGCGGGGACCGAGAGACTGAAAAACAGCTTCTATCTCAAGGCCACCTGACTGTTAAACAGCCATCACTAACATTGAGTGGATGCTGCCAACATACTGACTCAACTCCAGCCACTGGAAAAATGTATGTAATAAATGTATCACTAGGCACTTTAAACAATACCACTTCATATAATGTTTACATACCCTACATTACTCATCTCATATGTATATACTGTACTCTATACCATCTACTGCATCTTGCCATCTTGATGTAATGTATCACTAGCCGCTTTAAACAATGCCACTTCATATAATGTTTACATACCCTACATTACTCATCTCATATGTATATACTGTACTCTATACCATCTAATGCATCTTGCCTATGCCGTTCTATACCATCACTCATTCATATATTTTTTAATGTACATATTCTTATTCATTCCTTTACACTTGTGTGTATAAGGTAATTGTTGTGAAATTGTTAGGTTAGATTACTCTTTGGATATTACTGCATTGTCGGAACTAGAAGCACAAGCATTTCGCTACACTCGCAGTAACATCTGCTAACCATGTGTATGTGACAAATAAAATTTGATTTGAATATGACTGCACGTCACATAATAATTTAACGCGTTCATACATTTTTTACGTAGTTATTACACATTGATTACACTATCACTCGTATTTCATGTCACAACAATTCATCAATATGTATGCTATGATGCTGGTAAAGTTGTCTCGCTCACCTACAGTGCTGGTCATAAAAAAAGCTAGCTAGCTCATGGATGCAAACAATGTTCTTCCCCAAAAACATATCAAAACTACATGATCTGTTTCAGTAGCTATAGTTAGCAAGCGAACTATATATATCTAGGTTTCATCATCTAAAATAACCCTAATTTATAAGACAGTTCTTATTTAATTAATTGTGGTCGGATCCATCTGTGAAGCCAGCCACAATAAGGATTTGCCAAAATAGTGGACTTAGCGGTTAGCCTTCATAATAAAATAATCACATTCTTCTATTTGTATTCATTTGCATCACAGTCAATGACACTTTTATTTTGAAGGAAAACCGCAAATTCCACTATTGTGCCTAATCCTTATTGTGGCTAGCTTCAGAACACATAACCCGGTCCGGTTGAGCCTCACTAGCCAGATGAAGCTAGCTGCTTATAACGTTAGCTTTGGGCAACAGGGTTAAGTAGCTGACGAGCTATTTATTTTCATTAACTGAAGTTCAATTTCAATAGGCGAACAACAAGTGGCAACCTAGCTAATACTTACAAGGATTCCTAAATCATTGCTAAGAATAATGAAAATGACTGCAGTTTCTACTGGTCATTGTTTTCAGGCTGGTTGTATTGGTGCTAGCTAGGTACCAAACTAAAGCTAGCTACCCCAGAAGTTGCGGTCAAACATTTTTTAAATTTATTTCACCAGGTAGGCCAGTTGAGAACAAGTTCTCATTAACAACTGTGACCTGGCCAAGATAAAGCAAAGCAGTGCGACAAAAACAACAGTTACACATGGGATAAACAAACATACAGACAATAACACAATAGAAAAATGTGTATACAGCGAGTGCAAATGAAATAAGGCCAATAGTGGCAAAGTAATTACAATTTAGCAATGATGCTTTATTACCAACGCGGTATTGTTAACACGTCTTTCGTGGCCGGTGTTAGTTGTTTGCAGTCTTTTTTGTACACCTTTGACAGTGCTACTGTATCTTTTTGGACACGCAAAGACCCAAACGGCATTCCATAGTATGTACAGTTGAAGTCAGAAGTTTACATACACCTTAGCCAAATACATTTAAACTCAGTTTTTCATAATTCCTAACATTTAATCCTAGTAAAAATTCCCTGTTTTAGGTCAGTTAGGATCACCACTTTATTTTAAGAATGTGAAATGTCAGAATAATAGTAGAGAGAATGATTTATTTTAGCTTGTATTTCTTTCATCACATTCCCAGTGGGTCAGAAGTTTACATACACTCAATTAGTATTTGGTAACATTGCATTTAAATTGTTCAACTTGGGTCAAACGTTTAGGGTAGCCTTCCACAAGCTTCCCACAGTAAGATGGGCCAAAATTCACCCAATCCTCCTGACAGAGCTGGTGTAACTGAGTTAGGTTTGTAGGCCTCCTTGCTCGCACATGCTTTTTCAGTTCTGCCCACAAATTTTCTATAGGCTTGAGGTCAGGGTTTTGTGATGGCCGCTCCAATACCTTGACTTTGTTGTCCTTAAGCCATTTTGCCACAACTTTGGAAGTATGCTTGGGGTCATTTTCCATTTGGAAGACCCATTTGTGACCAAGATTTAACTTCCTGACTGATGTCTTGAGATGTTGCTTCAATATATCCGCATAATTCTCCTGCCTCATGAAGCCATCTATTTTGTGAAGTGCACCAGTCCCTCCTGCAGCAAAGCACCCCCACAACATGATGCTGCCACCCAAGTGCTTCACGGTTGGAATGGTGTTCTTCAGCTTGCAAGCCTCCCCCTTTTCCCTCCAAACTTAACAATGGTCATTAGGGCCAAACAGTTCTATTTTTGTTTCATCAGACCAGAGGGCATTTCTCCAAAATGTACGATCTTTGTCCCCATGTGCAGTTGCAAACCGTAGTGTGGCTTTTTTATGGCTGTTTTGGAGCAGTGGCTTCTTCCTTGCGGAGTGGCCTTTCAGGTTATGTCGATATAGGACTCGTTTTACTGCGGATATAGATATTTTTGTACCTGTTTCCTCCTGCATCTTCACAAGGTCCTTTTGCTGTTGTTCTGGGATTGATTTGCACTTTTCGCACCAAAGTACGTTCATCTCTAGGAGACAGACCGCGTCTCCTTCCTGAGCAGTATGACGGCTGCGTGGTCCCATGGTGTTTATACTTGCATACTATTGTTTGTGCAGATGAACGTGGTACCTTCAGGCATTTGGAAATTGCTCCCAAGGATGAACCAGACTTGTGGAGGTCTACTATTTTTTTCTCAGGTCTTGGCTGATTTCTTTTGATTTTCCCATGTCAAGCAGAGGCACTGAGTTTGAAGGTAGGCCTTGAAATACATCCACAGGTACACCTTCAATTGACTCATTATGTCAATTAGCCTATCGGAAGCTTCTAAAGCCATGACATAATTTTCTGAAATTTTCCAAGCTGTTTAAAGGCACAGTCAACTTAGTGCATGTAAACTTCTGACCCACTGGAATTGTGATACAGTGAATTATAAGTAAAATAATCTGTCTGCAATTAATTGTCGGGAAAATTACTTGTGTCATGCACAAGGTAGATGTCCTAACTGACATGCCAAAACTATAGTTTGTTAACAAGAAATTTGTGGAGTGGTTGAAAAACGAGTTTATGACTCCAACCTAAGTGTATGTAAACTTCCGACTTCAACTGTATGTCCTGAAGCTAATAGCAGTGACGCTATTAATGTGTAACTCCGGTCGTTCAACATGTTAAAAATAGCGCACTTGGTGGTGTGTACCAGTGCTCGACCAGTCGGCGAAAGCCAACATCACCCACGACAGAGAACGGTTGATTGTCAAGGGCAATGAATTCCATTATCTTGGCTTTAATGGATTTCGCCTTTGAGTTTTCTCGCTGAACTTTTCTTACTCTTTCAAATGACTGCTCGACTTGTTGACTGCTTGATCCACACAGGAGAGGTTAGCGATGCTGTGTTGCACATGTTGCGCAAAATTTTACTTGGCGTCATTAAATAGGTATGCACGGCAGTTTTGATATCAGTTTTTAACATCGGCGTTAAACTAGACATTGGGCAGATACCGATGTTGGCATTTTTAGCTAATATCTGATGAATCCGATATGTTCACTGATATATCGTGCATCCCTAATTTAACAGAATTTTTCCGAAAAGTTTGAACATGGTTACATGTTTTCAATTTTGGTAATGTTCTAGGAAACTTCTCCAACTGGTTTGACATTGGGAATGTTCTCAAATACTTCAGAGAACTTTAAGAAAAAACGTTATTCTGTGGGAATTTCAGTACTTCAGCATAACGTTTTCTACATGTTTCTTCATGGGTCTATTTAAAGTCATGTTCTCATTGTTCTGAGAACTTTAAGAAAACTTTGCATAAAAAACACAAGAAAACTTATTTCCTTTTAAAATGGGGTCCGTTTGAATCAGCTTTGTATACATAAAAAAAACATGGGATGCTAGCTCCATCCCGGGGTGCAGTAGATTAATTCCATGGATAGAGAACAGAAGATAAAAAAATCCAAATACCTTCACAGATCTTCATTGTAAAGGGTTTAAACAGTGTTTCCCATGCTTGTTCAATGAACCATAAACAATTAATGAACATGCACCTGTGGAACGGTTGTTAAGACACTAATAGCTTACAGACGGTAGGCAATTAAGGTTACAGTTATGAAAACCTAGGACACTAAAGAGGCCTTTCTACTGACTCACCAAAATAAAGATGACCAGGGTCCCTGATCATCTGCATGAATGTGCCTTATGCAAGGAGGCATGAGGACTGCAGATGTGTCCAGGGCAATAAATTGCAATGTCCGTACTGTGAGACACCTAAGACAGCGCTACAGGGAGACAGGACGGACAGCTGATCATCCTCGCAGTGGCAGACCACGTGTCACAACACCTGCACAGGATCGGTACATCCAAACATCACACCTGCAGGACAGGTACAGGATGGCAACAACAACTGCCCGAGTTACACCAGGAATGCACAATCCCTCCATCAGTGCTCAAACTGTCTGCAATAGGCTGAGAGAGGCTGGACTGAGGGCTTGTAGGTCTGTTGTAAGGCAGGTCCTCACCAGACATCACTGGCAACAACATCGCCTATGGGCACAAACCCACCGTCGCTGGACCAGACAGGACTGGCAAAAGTGCTCTTCACTGACGAGTCTGCGTTTTATCTCACCAGGGGTGATGGTCGGATTCGCGTTTATCTTCAAAGGAATGAGCGTTACACCGAGGCCTGTACTCTGGAGCGGGATCGATTTGGAGGTGGAGGGTCTGTCATGGTCTGGGGCAGTGTGTCACTGAGGTTTTGTCATTGAAGGCAATCTCAACGTTGTGTGTTACAGGGAAGACATCCTCCCTCATGTGGTACCCTTCCTGCAGTCTTATCCTAACATGACAATGCCACCAGCCATACTGCTCGTTCTGTGCATGATTTCCTGCAAGACAGGAATGTCAGTGTTCTGCCATGGTCAGCGAAGATCCCGGGTCTCAATCCCATTGAGCACATCTGGGACCTGTTGGATCAGACGGTGAGGGCTAGGGCCATTCCCCCCAGAAATGTCTGGGAACTTGCAGGTGCCTTGGTGGAAGAGTGAGGTAACATCTCACAGCAAGAACTGGCAAATCTGGTGCAGTCCGTGAGGAGGAGATGCACTGCAGTACTTAATGCAGCTGTGGCCACACCAGATACTGACTGTTACTTTTGATCTTGTTCAGGGACACATTATTTAATTTCTGTTAGTCACATGTCTGTGGAACTTGTTCAGATTATGTCTCAGTTGTTGAATCTTGTTATGTTCATACAAATATTTACACATGTTAAGTTTTCTGAAAACAAATGAAGTTGACAGTGAAAGGACTTTTCTTTTTTTGCTGAGTTTAGGTTCGAATCTCACTGTTGTGTCACAATAAAAATAAATAGTTTGCATGATTAATGCATAAGAAAATTAATTTCCATGTGTCTTATCTGTGCATGGAGTAAAACAAATGTTAACCCAAAATAAGCTACCAGTGTTTTTGAAACATTTAAACATGAACGTTTTAAGGAAGTTTAAAAAAAACTCCAACCTCCATCATTTCCACTCTCAGAATGTTAAGAAAATCTCCCTGGAAAACTTGAAAAGAACCAGAATTAAAAGTTCTCAAAACCTCCCTGCCACCTAAAAGTAAACGTTCCCAGATCAGGCTAAATGTTCACTTCCGTTATCAGAATGTTTGAAAAACATTCCGTTTTACAGGTCAGGAAACGTATGGCTTTGTTCCCAGTGTAAGGGCTGTCGTTCTCCTCATCCTCGGATGAGGAGAGGAGAGAAGGATCAGTAGACCAATACGCAGCATTCGGGAAATAAGCCATCTCTTTATTTTGACACGATGGCAAACACGAAAACAAACACTTACAAATTTACAAAACAAAAAACGACGTAGACGAAAACCTGAACATGAACTACATAACTAACGTAAAACTCACGGACAGGAACAGACTACATCAAAACGAAACGAACAGCCAAACAGTCCCGTATGGTGCAAACATAACACAGATACGGAAGACAATCACCCACAAACAAACAGTGAGAACACCCTACCTAAATATGACTCTTAATTAGAGGAAAACGCAAACCACCTGCCTCTAATTAAGAGCCATACCAGGCAACACAAAACCAACATAGAAACAGAAAACATAGACTGCCCACCCAAAACACACGCCCTGACCATAAACACATACAAAAACAACATAAAACAGGTCAGGACCGTTACACCCAGAACCAATGTGAAACCAAAACCTTCCGTTTCCACAACTTCCAAGGAGCCAAATGTCCTAGCTGGGTAGCTACTGTCTCAATGATTTTGCCAAGAATTACTGAGCAAGTGAATGTACAGCATGGAGGTACATTTATAAACAATGTATATTTCAACTGATATTTTCCTGGGGAGATTTGGAATACAGATGGTAGATTTATTTTGTGTCCTGCTGGCTGTACATCAATACATGTCTACTTTCAACAAAGAGAGACCCCTGCTTCATCACTACTATATCAAGCTAAGGTTGGATGTAGCGTGTGAGTATATCCCAATGGACTGTCTTGTTGCCAAGCACTACCTGCTTAGAGAGTTGTAGAGCCATGCATCTGCCCTTTCAGATTCTCTCAATAGTGCATGAGGAAGAGTCTACCATACTATACTGGAGCTCTATGGTTCAGCTTTGTAAAAATACTTTTCGTTTTAGTTATATATAATGCTCTATGTTTTTTAGCAGCACACCAACTAGTCTCCTCTGTTCTACAGTATGCCAACAACAATTTTAACATATTGATGCTGGTCCTTTCCATGATTCAGTTCCTAGCAACTCACACCTTGAAAAAACTATTTTTCCTTTGACTGTATTACAATGGTTGGCAAACATACACAGCACAATTGTACCTTTCGTCCAGTGGTTTTTAGTATTTTATTTGGATCCCCTTTAGTTGCTGCTGAAGCAGCAGCGACTCTTCCTAGGGTCCACAAGGTCTATTGACATTAGGTTACTAGCCTACCTCTGTGTGTGACTGTGAATCATGGAAGTCAATATTTACACTAACAGGAATCTCTGTCACTGTATAGCCAGTCTAAAGACATGTGATAAGTTATGTTATTTCTCTACACAGGCTAATCTACTAAAGCGGAAGGGAGAGGTAGAGAGGTAAATGGGGACAGAGAGAGAGAAACTCTTTGAGTGTAATGTTTACTGTACATTTTCTGTTTATTATCTATTTCACTTGCTTTGGCAATGTTAACATATGTTTCCCATGCCAATAAAGCCCCTTAAATTGAATTGAGAGAAAGATAGATTGACAGACAGAGAGAAATAAGGAGAAACATAGAGAGAGAGAAACACAGAGAAAGAGAGAGAGAACACCATTTTAAATACAACCCATATTTATGTTTATTTATATTCCTTTTTGTACTTTAACCTGTTGGGGATGGGGGCGCTGTTTAGACTATTTATGCTAATGTGGCAAATTTTTTAAACGGCTTCCCACAAAATCCTTGATCGTACAATATGCATATTATTATTATTATTGGATAGAAAACAGTCTATAGTTTCTATAGGAGTTGAAATTTTGTCTCTAAGTGGAACAGAGCCCATTCTACAGCAATTTCCCTGACATGGAGTCAGATTTGAGAAATGTTGGCCACTCTTCTGAAGGCAGTTAAAAGGGCACTGTCGTTGCTATGACTATACGGACACTTCTTACGTCTTCCCCTGGATGCCTTTACGTGATGACGATTCCAACGGGGTCGATTGCACGTTCACAGGCCCTACAAATGAAAAAACCCTGAAGCTAGTCATTCTTTCCTTGGTGCGTAACGCGCGTGCTGGTCACCGACCCGCTCCTGTTCCAAGCGTTAGTTTAGCCTGTTATATTTCTCCGGTCATCTTTTCACTCGTTATAGGAGTTAAAAACATCATAAGGTAGTTAATTTAAAGCGTTTTATAGCAATTTATATCCGTTTAGTGCGATTTTGGGACATTTATTTTTGCAACGATGTGAAAAGTTGGGCACGCTTTTCAGTTCATCCCGAACGCAGTTGACATTTCCACATGGCAAGAGGACAGCTTTCCACCAAAAGACGATTTCTCCCAAGAAAGGATCCTTTGCCCAAGATACTGATGGAAGAACAGCTCAAGGTAGGACATTTTTATTATGATAAATCGTGTTTCTGTCGAAACATTTTAGTGGCTTAGAACGCCATGTTTTATGACGTAGCTTCGCTAGGCGCAAACTGTATTGAAAAGTAAGGATAAATTAAAAAATGTAATAACGCAATTGTATTAAGAATTAAATTGTCTATCAATCCCTGTCCACCCTATATTTTTTAGTCACGTTTATGAGTATTTATGTATAAGAGTAGATCACTGTCTAAGTGGCGCAAGGACATTTTCTTTACCAGCTTGTCTACATTTCACATTGTCTAACCATGATTTTGGTGGCTAAATATAAACATTTTCGATCAAACTGTATATGCATGTTGTAATGTGATGTTACAGGAGTGTCATCGGAAGAATTCTGAGAAGGTTAGTGAAAAAATTAATATCTTTTGGCGATGTTGACTTTTATCGCTCACTTTGGCTAGAATCAATGCTGGGCTGCTAATTGCTATGTGCTAAGCTAATATAACGATTTATTGTGTTTTCGCTGTAAGACACTTAGAAAATCTGAAATATTGTCTGTATTCACAGGATCTGTGTCTTTCGATTCGTGTATGCTGTGTATTTTTACGAAATGTTTGATGATTAGTAGTTAGGTAAACACGTTGCTCATTGTAATTATTCTAGTCCATTTGTGATGGTGGGTGCAATTGTAAACTATGCCATCTACCTGAAATATGCACTTTTTTCTAACAAAACCTATCCCATACCATAAATATGTTATCAGACTGTCATCTAATGAGTTTTTTTGTTGGTTAGGGGCTATAAATATCTTAGTTTAGCCGAATTGGTGATGGCTACTGGTGTTGGTGGACAAATAAAAGATGGTGGATTATGCTAATGTGTTTTTAGGTAATAGATGTACATCTTTACATATTGTGTCTTCCCTGTAAAACATTTTAAAAATCGGAAATGTTGACTGGATTCACAAGATCTGTGTCTTTCATTAGCTGTATTGGACTTTAATGTGTGAAAGTTAAATATTTTAAAAAAATATTTTTTTTGAATTTCGCGGCACTGGTTTTTCAGTGGGGGGGGGGGGGGGGGGGGGTGCCGCTAGCGCCACGCTGATCCTAGACAGGTTAACTATTTGCACATCGCTACAACACTGTATATAGACATAATGACATTTGAAATGTCTTTTAGAACTTCTGTGAGTGTAATGTTTACTGTACATTTTTGTTTATTTCACTTTTGTTTATCTATTTCACTTGCTTTGGCAATGCAAACATATGTTTATCATGCCAATAAAGCCCTTGAATTGAGAGAGAGACAGAGAGAGCAGGACAAACCAACCTAACACACCCCACCCCTACCTTACAGCCCCCCTGTCAGCTCCCCTGACAACCCTGCACACATCCCCTGAGGACACACAAAAGCCAGAGATTGTGCTCCTCATTGACTCAATTGGCAAATATATTCAAGATGATAAACCTTTCCCCAAACACAAAGTGGCTAAACTCTGGTGCCCAAACTCTAGGCATGCCCAAACTCATCCTGGAATATACATTGAAAAAGCATCTTCCACTTTCCCCAACAATTGGTTATCTCCATCCTGCTACCACGAAAATACTTTCACCCTGCCACCATACAGTGGGTGAATGCAAGCATTTAGCGAGACTGTGCCTCAAAACCTAATGTCTACCTGGCCCACCACTCCACCCTGGACTTGAACAGCCTTTATGACCAGGTCCACCTCTACAAGGCACTAATCCCAACTTTTGCCAGGACGCTGAAGGACGTCACTCTCAAGCATAGCCCCAGCACCTCACACAGGGGCAACAGAGCAATGGACACCCCGCCCAGACCAGCAAGACACCATCCCAGACCTGCAAGACCCCCTCCCAAAGGACCTGCACCAAGAGAACCTATGCCAAGAGGACCAACACCCAGACCACAGCATCACCAGCCACACCCCAACCAGCTAAGACCACCCCAAGTAAACCCTGGTCACACCCTATATAGCCCCCCCATATCAGACCTCTGCCCCTTCTGCCCACCCCATGCCCCCCGCCCCTGCGACAAGGACCTCAACATGACAGCAGGACATATGCCCAGGCCGTGAGCAGAGCAACAGGCCCAACCCGCCACTATTACACCTGCCCAAGCCCCATCCTGTATCTAAGAGGTATGTATCAGATGCTCAACGCGCTCTGCTCCTGCGATCTAAGAGGTATATATCAGATGCTCAATATGCTCTGCTCACACCTACTGTGATGGTCTGGGCATAAACCACACACACAAAAAACACTAGACACTATAGAACACAAAGCTTTTACTATCTCATCCTGGAATAAACAAGGCCTGAGGTCATCTGCCTTTGGCCTAAAGAGCAGGATACCAGATTTCATTAAAGAAATTGGAAATATAGACATTGTCATCCTACAAGAAACATGTTATAAAGGAGACGGACCCACTGGTTGCCCTCTAAGTTACAAAGAGCTGGTAGGCCCATCCACCAAACTACCAGGTGTGAAACAGGGAAGAGACTCAGGGGGTATGCTAATTTGGTATAAAGCAGACCTAACCCGCTCTATTAAATTAGTCGAAACAGAAATGAATGAAGAAATGATCTCAGCAGAGAAAATGTCCTCATGTGTGCTACCTACAGTTGAAGTCGGAAGTTTACATACACTTATGTTGGAGTCATTCAAATTTGTTTTTCAACAACTCCACAAATGTCTTGTTAAACTATAGTCTAAGTCGGTTAGGACATCTACTTTGTGCATGACAAGTCATTTTTCCAACAATTGTTTACAGGCAGATTATTTCCCTTATAATTCACTGTATCACAATTCCAGTGGGTCAGAAGTTTACATACACTAAGTTGACTGTGCCTTTAAACATCTTGGAAATTCAGAAAATTATGTCATGGGTTTAGAAGCTTCTGATAGGCTAATTGACATAATTTGAGTCAATTGGAGGTGTACCTGTGGATGTATTTCAAGGCCTACCTTCACACTCAGTGCCTCTTTGCTTGACAAAAATGGGAAAATCAAAAGAAATCAGCCAAGACCTGAGAAAAAAATAGTAGACCTCCACAAGTCTGGTTCATCCTTGGGAGCAATTTCCAAATGCCTGAAGGTACCACGTTCATCTGCACAAACAATAGTACGCAAGTATAAACCCAATGGGACCACGCAACCGTCATACCGCTCAGGAAGGAGACGCATTCTGTCTCCTGGGGATGAACGTACTTTGGTGCGAAAAGTGCAAATCAATCCCAGAACAACAGCAAAGGACTTTGTGAAGATGCTGGAGGAAACAGGTACAAAAGTATATCCACAGTAAAACGAGTCCTATATCGACATAACCTGAAAGGCCGCTCAGCAAGGAAGAAGCCACTGCTCTAAAACGTAAAAAGCCAGACTACGGTTTGCAACTGCACATGGGGACAAAGGTCGTATTTTTTGGAGAAATGTCCTCTGGTCCGATGAAACAAAAATAGAACTGTTTGGCCATAATGACCATCGATATGTTTGGAGGAAAAAGGGGGATGCTTGCAAGCTGAAGAACACCATCCCAACCGTGAAGCACTTGGGTGGCAGAATCATGTTGTGGGGGTGCTTTGCTGCAGGAGGGACTGGTGCACTTCACAAAATAGATGGCATCATGAGGAAGCAAAATTATGTGGATATATTGAAGCAGCATCTCAAGACATTCAGGAAGTTAAAGCTTGTTCACAAATGGGTCTTCCAAATGGACAATGACCCCAAGCCTCCTTCCAAAGTTGTGACAAAATGGCTTAAGGACAACAAAGTCAAGGTATTGGAGTGGCCATCACAAAGCCCTGACCTCAACACTATAGAACATTTGGGGCAGAACTGAAAAAGCATGTGTGAGCAAGGAGGCCTACAAACCTGACTCTGTTTACCCAACTTATTTTGGGAAGCTTGTGGAAGGCTACACGATTTGTTTGACGTAAGTTAAACAGTTTAAAGGCAATGCTACCAAATACTAATTGAGTGGAGGTAAACTTCTGACCCACTGGGAATGTGATGAAAGAAATAAAAACTGAAATAAATAATTATCTCTATTATTATTCTCATATTTCACAATCTTAAAATAAAGTGGTGATCCTAACTAACCTAAGACAGGGATTGTAAAAAACAACAACTATAGAATCCCCATACATTAACGATGATGATCTCCCCCTCTAAGATGGAGAAGCTAATTTCCAGGCCCAGGGACAAGTACTAGTCTGTGGCGATCTAAATGCCAGAACTGGACAAGAACCTGACACCCTCAGCACACAGGGAGACAAACACCTACCTGGAGGTGACAGCATTACCTCTCCCATATGCCCTCCCAGACATAACTACGACAACATAACCAACACAAACAGGTCACTACTCCAGCAGCTCTGTCAGACGCTGGGTATGTACATAGTCAATGGTAGGCTTCGAGAGGACTCCTACGGTAGGTACACCTATAGCTAATCTCTTGGCAGTAGTACTGTAGACTACTTTATCACTAACCTCAACCCAGAGTCTCTCAGAGCATTCAGTCAGTCCACTGACACCCCTATCAGATCACAGCAAAATCACATTCTACTTGAACAGAGCTATGCTCAATCATGAGGCATCAAAGCCAAACAAACTGAATAATATTATGAAATGCTATAGATGGAAGGAAAGTATTGTTGAAATCTACCAAAAAAACTATTAGGCAACAAAAAATGCAATCCCATCTAGACAATTTCCTGGACAAAATGTAAACTTGGCAACAGAAAACCTAAACAGTATATTTGACCTCTCAGCTTCCCCATCAAATCTAAACATTTCAAGCAGACCACCTAAAAAAATTAACAACAATGACAAAGTGTTTGATGAAGAATGCAAAAACCTAAGAAAGAAATTGAGAAACCTATCCAACCAAAAATATAGAAACCCTTCAAACCTGAGCCTACGACTTCATTATGGTGAATCACTAAAACAATACAGAAATACACTACGTAAAAAGAAAGAACAGCACGTCAGAAACCAGCTCAATGTAATTGAAGAATCCAAAGAATCTAACCACTTCTGGGAAAATTGGAAAACTCTAAAAAAACATAAACACGAAGAGTTATTTATCCAAAACGGAGATGTATGGATAAATCACTTCACCAATCATTTTGGCTCTATAACAAAAGAACAAACAGCAAAAACATATACATGATCAAATAGAAGTCGTAGAATCAACTATTAAAGACTACCAGAATGCACTGGATTCTCCAATTACATTGAATGAACTACAGGACAAAATCAAACCCTCCAACCCAAAAAGGCCTATGGGGTTGATGGTATCCTAAATTGAATAATAAAATATACAGACCACAAATTCCAATTGGTTATGCTTAATCTCTCTAACATCATCCTCAGGTCTGGCATCTTTCCCAATATTTGGAACCAAGGGCTGATCACCCCAATCCACAAAAGTGGAGACAAATATGACCCCAATATTTACTGTGGGAAATGCATCAACAGCAACCTTGAGAAAATCCTCTGCTTTATCATTAACAGCAGACTCGTACATTTCCTCAGTGAAAACAATGTGCTGAGCAAATGTCAAATTGGATTTTTACCAAATTACCATACAACAGATCACGTATTTACCCTGCACACCCTAATTGACAAACAAACAAATCAAAATAAAGGCAATGTCACCCCCTGATCTGTTTCACCTGCCCTGTGATTGTCTCCACCCCCTCCAGGTGTCATTTATTTTCCCCAGTGTATTTATTCCTGTGTTGCCTGTCTCTCTGTGCTAGTTCATCTGTATGTTTTCCAAGTCAACCAGTGGTTTTCCCCTTTCTCCTGCTTTTTGCTACTCTCCTTTTTCTAGTCCTCCCGGTTTTGACCCTTGCCTGTTCTGGACTCTGTACCCGCCTGCCTGACCATTCTGCCAGCCTTGACCACGAGCCTGTCTGCCATTCTGTACCTCCTGGACTCTGATCTGATTTTGACCTTTTGCTCTGTTCACAATAATTCTCTTGCCTACTCCTTTTGGATGAATTAACATTGTAAGACTCCAACCATCTGCCTCCTGTGTCTGCTTCTGGATCTCGCCTTGTGTCATTATAGGCAAAGACTTCTCATGCTTTGTTGATTTCAAAAAAGCCTTTGACTCAATTTGGCATGAGGGTCTGCTATACAAATTGATAGAAAATGGTGTTGGGGTAAAAACATATGACGTTATAAAATCCATGTACACAAACAACAGGTGTGCGGTTAAAATGAGCAAAAAACACACATTTCTTTCCACAGGGCTGTGGGGGTGAGACAGGGATGCAGCTTAAGCCCCACCCTCTTCAACATATATATATCAACAAATTGGCTAGGGCACAAGAACAGTCTGCAGCACCCGGCCTCACCCTACTATTGAAGTCAAATGTTTGCAGCACCTAGATCTTCTGCACAGATTCTGTCAGACCTGGGCCCTGACAGTAAATCTCAGTAAGACAAAAATAATGGTGTTCCAAATTAGGATCAGGCTAAAAATACTTTAATCGGTTATATAACCCATTGCCCTTTATGGTTGTGAGGTCTGGGGGCCGCTCACCAACCAATAATTCAAAAAATGGGACATGTATCAAATTAAGACTCTGCAGGCAGAATTCTGCAAAAATATCCTCTGTGTACAATGTAAAACACCAAATAATGCATGCAGAGCAGAATTAGGCCGATACCCGCTAATGATCAGAATCCAGAAAAGAGCCGTTAAATTCTACAACCACTTAAAAGGAAGTGATTCCCAAACCTTCCATAACAAAGCCATCCCCTACAGAGAAATTAACCTGGAGAAGAGCCCCTAAGCAAACTGGTCCTGAGGCTTGGTTCACAAACACAAACAGACACCACAGAGCCCCAGGACAGCAACACAATTAGACCCAACTAAATCATGAGAAAACAAAAAGACAATTACTTGACACATTGGAAAGAATTTACAAAAAACAGATCAAGCTAGAATGCTATTTGGTGGCAGAATACCTGATCACTGTGACTGACCCAACATTAAGGAAATCTTTGACTATGTACAGAGAAAGGCAGCCAAAGGCAGACCTGGCTCTCAAGAGAAGACAGACTGTGTGCACACTGCCCACAAAATGAGGTGAAAACTGAGCTGCACTTCCTAACCTCCTGCCAAATGTAGGACCATATTAGAGACACATATTTCCCTGGGATTACACACATCCACAAAGAATTTGAAAACATATCCCATTTTGATAAACTCCAATATTAATTGGGTGAAATACAAATAAACATAGTAAATTGTAAATGCATATTTATGTTTATTTATTTTCTCTTTTGTACTTTAACTATTTGCACATCATTACAACACTATATAGACATAATATGACATTTGAAATGTCTTTATTATTTTGGAACTTTTGTGAGTGTAATGTTTACTGTTAATTGTTTATTTCACTTTTGTTTATTATCTATTTCACTTGCTTTGACAATGTAAACATATGTTTTCCATGCCAGTAAAGCCCCTTAAATTGAAATTGAATTGAGAGAGAGAGAGAAAGAGCCGTAAAGAAAATGAGGAACAGAGAGAAGAGAAGAACAGAAGATAAAAAGAGAGAGTGGTAGAAATATTCTAAAGAGTGAAATGAGAAAGCGATTCAAAGAAAATCAGTAGCTATATATATACTGAACAAAACTATGAACGCAACATGTAAAGTGTAGGACCCATGTTTCATGAGCTGAAATTGTCACACCCTGATCTGTTTCACCTTTCTTGTGCTTGTTTCCACCCCCCACCAGGTGTCTCCTATTTTTTACCCATTATCCCCTGTGTTTGTCTGTTGATGGTTCGTCTTGTTTTGTCAGGTCTTACTAGCATGTTTCCTGTTTCTCCAGTTCTCTAATTCTTGTTTTCTAGTCTTCCCGGTTCCGACCTTTCTGCCTGCCCTGACCCTGAGCCTGCCCGCTGTTCTGTCCCTGATTGACTGTCTCCCTCCAAGGAGCCACCATTAGAAGACACGAGGAGTTACTTCATAACCTTGGGGAGGGACTCCATAATTGGCGGAAAGCCATGACCATGTCTTCCATACATTGTTGGAACAATTCCACTGGCTATATACTAGGCAGCAAGCCACAACGGTAACCTTCCAGACTCCCTGTAACCCCGCTACCAGCGGTGCTTCTCCCCACCCTACTCCGGCTTCCCGAGAACCCGCTCACCTCCTCTAGAGCGCTATGCTGGGGATCCTTCGAACCTGCCGGGCGTTTCTCTCCCAGTGCTCTCTCATCTTCGAGCTACAGCCCTCTTCATTTCCTTCGGATCGTTCGAAGATAGCATATCTTATAATGCTGATGTCCGGGAAGGAGGGAGACTGGGCTACGGCTGTGTGGGAGCAACAATCCACCATTTGCCTTAGTCTGGAGGATATCATGGCGGAAGTAAGGAAGGTGTTTGATTTTCCGGTGTCTGGGAGAGAGGCGGCTTGGAAGCTACTTCGACTGCGTCAAGGCTCCCGTAGTGTGGCAGATGACACAGTAGATTTTCGCAAGTTGACCTCCGAGAGTGTCTGGAACCCGGAGTCCCTGTTTTACACCTTCCTTCACGGATTATCATAGGGAATTAAAGATAAGTTCGCAGCTCGGGAGCTGCCCATGGACCGCGACTCCCTCATAACCCTGACCATCAGGATCGATGGGTGGTTACGGGAATGAGGCAGGGAGAGGTCTGTTCCTGGCCACACGTGCTCGTCCACGAGTTCCCCCTTGCCTCCGAAGAATCCCGCAAGTCCCTGACGCCTGCATTCCTGAGAGAATCTTATGTCACCCAAGTTCCCCCGGGAATCATCGAGGACTGTCGACTCGCCTCCTCTGGAGCCCATGCAACTGGGCAGGGCTAGATTGTCTCCTGAGGAATGTTTAAGCAGACCGAGCTCCGAAACTTGTCTGTATTGTGGTACTTCAGGACATTACATATCCACCTGTCTAGTAAAAGACCAGGCTCATCATTAGGTACGAGTACGCTGGTAGGCCATACAGGGAGACTCCCATCTCTCATTACTCACACTCCTCTCCATGCTATCCTGCTGTGGGGTGACTGGTCTAAATCTCTCCGGGTGCTCATGGACTCTGCGGCCAACGGGAGCTTTATGGACACTACCCTGGTGTCAGAGCTGGGCATCTCCACACAACCCCTCTCCATTCCCATGGATGCCAGAGCATTGGACGGACGCTCTATTGGCAGGGTCACTTACAGGTACGGTTCCCATCAACCTGCGAGTGTCAGGTAACAACAGTGAGTCCATGCAGTTTCTGCTCATTGAGTCTCCTCATGTACCTGTGGTTTTGGGATTGTCATGGCTCCAGAGGCACAACCCCCGGATTGACTGGGCTACAGCTCTATCCTGGGTTGCAGCACATTCTGTCACGTACATTTCTTCAAGGCAGCGCAGCATGCCCCTTGGCATCCTACTGTGGGCTTGGGAAAAAACTCAGAACTCCTGCAGAGTACCAGGAACTCCGGGAGGTTTTCAACAAGGCCCGTGCCACATATCTTCCTTCGCATCGACCCTATGACTGTGCCATTGACCTCCTCCCGGGCACTACACCGCCTCGGGGGCTGCTTTATTCCCTGTCTGTTCCTGAGACCAAGACGATGGAAGTGTACATTGAGGACTCTCTAGCTTCAGGGTTCATTTGTCCTTCCGCCTCCCCAGCCGGAGCAGGGTTCTTCTTTGTGGAGAAGAAGGACAAAACCTTGCGCCCGTATAACGACTACCGGGCCCTTAATGACCTCACGGTAAAAAAAGTGATCCTCTACCACTCCTCGCCTCGGCTTTCAAGCCTCTCCAGGGGGCAACCATTTTCTCAAAGTTAGACTTTCGGGAACGCCTACCAACTAGTTCGGATACGGGAAGGACACGTTCTGTCCCTGATTGACTCTGCCTTGGATTACAAACCTCTGCCCTCGACCTGCCCTTTGCCTACTCCTTTGTTATAATAAATAGTCTGAGAACGGAACTATCCACCTCCTGTGTCTGCATCTGGGTCATATCCTGAGTGGTAATAGAAATAAAAGATCCCAGAAATGTTCCATATGCACAAAAAGCTTATTTCTCTAAAATGTTGTACACATATTTTAAACACCCCTGTTAGTGAGCATTTCTCCTTTGCCAAGATAATCCATCCACCTGACAGGTGTGGCATATCAAGAAGCTAATTAAACAGCCTGATCATTACACGGGTGCATCTTGTCCTGGGGACAATAAAAGGCCACTCTAAAATGTGTAGTTTGGTTACACAACACAATGCCACAGATGTCTCAAGTTTTGCGGGAGAGTCCAATTGGGAAGGAATGTGCACCAGAGCTGTTGCCATGGAATTTAACATTAATTTCACTACCATAAGCCACATGTCGTTTTAGATCATTTGGCTGCACGTCCAACCGGCTTCACAAGCGCAGACCACGTGTGACCACGCCAGCCCAGGACCTCCACATTCAGCTTCTTCACTTGCAGGATCATGAGACCAGCCACCTGGACATCTGATGAAAATGTGGGTTTGCACAACTGAAGAATTTCTGTCTCAGGGAAGCTCATCTGCGTGCTCTTCATCCTCACCAGGGTCTTGACCTGACTGCAGTTTGGCGTCGTAACTGACTTCAGTGGTCAAAAGCTCACCTTTGATGGCCACTAGCACACTGGAGAAGGGTGCTCTTCATGGATGAATCCGGGTTTCAACTGTACCGGGCAGATGGCAGACATATAAACACATTTGTGCCTCTGTGTGTGATGTGAATGAAGTCAATATTTACAGGATCTCTACATACAGCCTATAGCCTTCTAGGCCTACCGGAATAATCTCAGGCCTCTATGTTACACATAGTTTTTTCCCCCAAATGGCAAATTGGGTGTCATTTGGGATGCAGACCTTGAGAGGGTTTCACTGTTCGCTGACCAAGGTTATGTATGAGCTAATCATTAGAGCTTTACGGGTCCAGATTTGGTCACTAATAAATTACTTAATTATGTTCATGTGTGATAATGGGTTTATTTTATGTATTTATTCTCTGTGAGTGTGAGACTATGCAGGCCTGTGTCCCAGCCACATGCTTTGTTACTCTGTTTAACTTAATCATTTGACACCTTCTTTCGAAGCATGATCAGGTATGGTAGTAGTGTGTATGGGGGGTGGGGTGGAGGGGGTTGTGTGTGCTCATTTTGCTTGTGGGAATGAAGCCATATGTTTCCTGACCCATAAAACATAATAACATTCATAGAAAGTTTAAAGTTTTCTTGTGGCTTTTATGAAAAGTTTTCTTAAAGTTCTCTAAACAATTTTTGAACATGCCTTTAAAGAGAACCATGAGGAAACCTGTAGGAAACGTTATATTCCCACAGAAGAACGTTGTTTCTTAACGTTTCTTGAACTAGTTGAGAAAATTCCCAATTCAACCCAGTTGGAGAACGTTCTAGAACATTACCAAAATTGAAATTAAATGTAACCATGTTTGATCTTTTAGGAAACGCTACGTTAAAGTAATGAAATACCAAGATGTATTTATTTTTTGTCAAGCTTCTTACATGAGCTGAGAATGTTGCAAAGCCAAGCAACTATCCTGCACTGTTCCAAGAAAGTTTTTTAAAATCCAAATCAAATCAAATTTTATTGGTCACATACATATATTTATCAGATGTTATTGCAGGTGTAGCGAAATGCTTGTGTTCCTAGCTCCAACAGTGCAGTAATATCTAACAATTCACAACAATACACACAAATCTAGAAGTAAAATAATGGAATTAAGAAATATATACTAAATATTAGGACGAGCAATGTCAGAGTGCCATTGACTAAAATACAGTAGAATAGAATACAGTATATACATATGAAATTAGTAAATCAGTATGTAAGTAAACATGATTAAAGTGACTAGTGTTCCATTATTAAAGTGACCAGTGATTCCATGTCTATGTATATAGGGCAGCAGTCTCTAAGGTGCAGGGTTGAGTAACCGGGTGGTAGGCGGCTAGTGATGGCTATTGAACAGTCTGATGGCCTTAAGATAGAAGCTTGTGGGAAGTTTATGCAAAATAACCATAGAACAATCACGCTCTCACCAAGTAAGAAACAAGAGAGAGAGAGAGAGAATAGTCCTCTTTCTCACCTCTTTCTCACCTCTTTCTCACTACTGTCCCGTGTGCATCTGAAGCAAGCTGTCTGCCCCCCCCCCCCCCCTCACCTGGATAGGGTTTCACCCCACACCTGTGCCCTTGGAAACCATGGAACCTCAGTTTACCTCAGGCAGGTATTTTCTTAGGGCCCTCAGCTGAAATTAAAGGGATATTTAGAGATTGTAAGCCCTTTATCTACTTCCCCAGAGTCCGATGAACTGGTCTTTGCGCTACAGCTACTGTTGTTAGCATTGGCTTGCAAAACTACCTCAATCTTTCTTCATACTGGACGCAGAGATAAAAATTGTATCTATGAGTTCATCTGAGTTCATCCGTTGAAGGGGCAGACACACAAAAGTTAGACTCGGACTTAAAAAAAAGAAAAAGATATGAATGTTACGCATATTACATTTCTCATGAACAGCGTTGGCATAGATTGCCTAAAAGCTACAGGGGATAAAGAGCTTTAGCTGTGCTTATCCCTTTGTTTGCATCCCTGTGACCGTGGGCCACACAATGGGCCTGTCTGGCAGCCGCTGGAAAACTGTTTCACATTCCTCAACCTGGTGGCCGCTCTGCAATGTCCCTGTCCCACTTTTAAACTGAAGCGGGGAAAATCTGTTTCTCTGATCTCAGTTTCTCTTCTGTTTAACTCTTGGCGAAGCCACTGTTTTCCTCCATGAGTGACAGAAGAAGTTCAAGGGGTTCATTTATGCGATTGTGGGCCATGCATTAGTTCTATTTCTAGCTACTTGCGTGTAGCCTTCCCATGGCAGTCTGACTGTGCAGTACTTGACAGAAGAAGCAGCTGTGTCAACAGGCTGGGCAAACACCTGCAGACCTCCTCCCCTGATCGCTCAAACAGGGGATAGTCAGAGTAACTCAGTATTAGCACAGTATTACCACATTAGTAGATAACACAGGAATACTGACACATCAAGCTCTTACTCTTAACCACCCTCTACTAACCACTCATTTACAAAACATTTTTGGGGGGGTTGCCTGTTTTGCATGTTATTTTGGCATTAATACGTGTCACATATCAGCTTGCAAAGAATTTAAAACTAAATATTTTTAATAATTGAGTTAATAAAGCCAAATAAAAACATGGTCTCTTTTTTTCTTTCTTGAGTAAGGCCTCTCAAAAATGCAGGTGTTTCAGCCTAGCTCTGTCACGTTGTGTAATGATAGGAGACAGGAATACGTAACAGGGTTTTTTATTTCGCCACCCAAAATAAAGTATGTCATGAAAATGACGAGGACGAAGCCCAAAACAATACAACAGAGCACAGGTAGTCACAAGATCAATGGACATTGGGACAATAATCGACAAGGACCCGTGGTCCCGTATGGCTCAGTTGGTAGAGCATGGCGCTTGCAACGCCAGGGTTGTGGGTTCAATTCCCACGGGGGGACCAGGGTTCAACTCCCACGGGGGGACCAGGATGAATACGTATGAACTTTCCAATTTGTAAGTCGCTCTGGATAAGAGCGTCTGCTAAATGACTTAAATGGTAAATGTAAATGTAAATGTAAGGACAATGGGGAACATACACTTACTAAACAGGGGGAATGGGAACCAAATCAAAGTTTATTTGTCACGTGCACCGAATACAACAGGTGTACAGTGAAATGCCTACTTACAGGCTCTAACCAATAGTGCAAAAAAGGTATTAGGTGAACAATACGTAGGTAAAGAAATAAAACAACAGTAAAAAGGCTATAAAAGTAGCGAGGCTACATACAGACACCGGTTAGTCAGGCTGATTGAGGTAGTATGTACAGTACATGTAGATATGGTTAAAGTGACTATGCATATATGATTAACAGAGAGTAGCAGTAGCGTAAAAGAGGGGTTGGCGGGTGGTGGGTGGTGGTAATCAGACAAGACAGTCCAGGGTTGATGGTAATGAATCCAATTCAGTGACGCCTAGAAGGCCGGTGACGTAGACCTCCGGAGCTGGTGAATGGAATGAGTGGGGCAGCCAGTGAAAAATATGGAGCGTAGGTGTTGGTAATGTTCTCTAGTTGCGCCGTGATTGGGTAATGTTCTCTAGTTGCGCCGTGATTGGCTCAGTGTTCTGTCACTCATGGGGACACTACGTTACTACCAAATCTAAGGGTAGACCTCGAAAATTCAAGCCCCTAGGTGCTGCCATAGAGTTACATTAGAAGTGCCCATCTAAGAAGGCTCAATGTCATTGGCCACAGATAAAATGACATAAAATCACGTTATATCTACAGTAGCTTTGATTGGACTGATGTCAACAAAACACTTTAACATATTACTTAAGTAGTTTTTTGGAGTATCTGTACTTTACTTTACTATTTATATTTTTGGCAACTTTTACATTTACTTCACTACATTCCTAAGGAAAATAATGTACTTTTTACTCCATGCATTTTTCCTGACACCCAAAAGTACTCGTTTTTAACAGGAAAATGGTCAAATTCACGCATTTATGAAGAGAAAATCCCTGGTCATAACTACTGCCTCTGATCTGGTGGACTCACTAAATACAAATGCTTTGTTTGTAAATTGTCTGAGTGTTGGAGTGCTTCCCTGGCTATCTGTAAATACAAATAAAAAATGTAATTGGGCCATCTGGTTTGCTTAATATAAGGAATTTGAAATGATTTATACTTTTATTTGAGCAATTCCATTTACTTTGGAACTTAAGTATATTTAAAACCAAATACTTTTAGACATTTACTCAAGTACAATTTCACTGGGTGACTTTCACTTTTACTTGAGTCATTTTCTATTAAGGATGTCTTTACTTTTACTCAAGTATGACAATTGAGTACTTTTCCCACCACTGTTGTGTGGTCCCAAGTATGGCTTAAATGGTCTATTTTCCAAGTTTAAAATGATAAACATTCAACATTGGCCTTGCTGTCAATCCAGCATGAATTCTGCCTCGCTCAAAATAACTGTTAACTCTGATGGGAAAGTTCAAGACAACTGGGAACTCGGGGGAAAAAACGAGCTCTGACTGGGAAAAAACGTTTTGAACGGTCATCCAACTCGGAATTGTAAATCGGGAACTGGGGCCTCTTTCTAGAGCTACGACCTCATCATGATTTGACCTTTTTCTGAATTCCCAGGTGTCTTAAAAGCACCATAAATCCAGAGAATGACAGACTTTGATGACAAAGTTTGATGACAAAATTTGCCCATGAAGGCACAGCACAACAAGGTGAGTCCAAAACTGTCTTGTATGCTGCAGCATAAATTATGTAATATGCCAGGTGAGATTTGTATACTTTAGCTAAGAAAGTAATACGAAGTGTATGTTGTGTTAGTAGCCCATGTACTAATATTTTGGTCCATTTCCCCCTCTTAATTTCACCTTCTGTTCTGACTTGGTGGTACACATGTAGCCTATAACCTGTTTTAGAGAAATGTAATAATTGAATATTGTAAGAGCTTTTATTGTCTGCTTATATGCCCCCTCTATTTATCCTAGGGTTCTGACTTGGTGTACATGGAGAACACTATAAAAACGGCCCATGTTCTGAATTCTGTCGCTGTACATTTCAAAAGTGCTGAACAAATGGTTATATTGACTACGTAAGTCGCTAGCTTGCTCATTAATGTCTTAATCGAAATTATGGATTGTCTCTTATCCACTTGTCGTCCCCTTATGCAATAGTTTGTACATCTCAATTGTCCGTAGAAACAACATTTGTTTAAAAAGGCAGTAAATGAGGCTGAATGAGCTGTTTCGCTGCCAGACAAGGCTCCGCTGATAGACAGTTGTAGCAGTGGTAAGGTGTTGGGACTCTGCTTTTGGCACAGCTTTATGTAGGCCCTAACAGTTTGTGGGACTGTTTGTCACCGTATAGTGCAATTAATGTATTGTTTGGTGTCTTGTTGTGTAGTGGCTTTGTTGGCATGCCTCCCCAACCAATAATTGTTTTTGCCCCACCAAGATTTACATGCTAAAATTGCCACTGAGTGCACGTGAGATTTGGTTCTGGGTTGTGAGATGAGCTGTTCAGGGGATGACACTGTGGTTGTCCGTAGTAGCAGGACAGGTGGCTGTTGTGGTGTTCAGATGAT